>NC_048604.1:97855705-98213205 GCF_003668045.3 Cricetulus griseus
GACACCTAGAACATAGGCTAAAGTGGGAGCTAGCTAGGCCTAGATAATTTTAAAAAGGGCATCATAAATAAACTTCATACTGTAGACTACTGATGAGATGGTGTGTGTTAACTGTCAACTTGGTAGAATTTGGAATCAGTAGAAGGCAGTTACCCAGGCACACCTGCAAGGGATTTTTTTAGCTGTTGGGCATGTCTGAGAAGGATTGTTATCAAGACTAGGTTAATTGACAATGCATAACCACCATAAATGTGGGTGGTGCCAGTCCACAGGCTATGGTCCCAGGCTGATTAAAAAGGAGAAAGCAAGCTGAGTGCTGGCATTCCTTGCTCCCCTCTTCCTGACTATGGATGAAATGTGAACTGCTGCCTCAAACTCCAGCTTCTAGGCTTTCCTTCAATAATGGACTATATCCTTGAAATGTGACCCTTCCTTAAGTTGATTTGTCGGGGTATTTTGTCACAGCATGAAGAAAAGTAACCAAGACAGGAATGAAGCTGTTAAAATCTTAAATACTAGAACTTGTAGTTCAACAGCATTAAAGCATAATCCATCTGGGTGTTGTGGCACATGCCTATAATCCTACTACTGGGAAGGCAAAGGTGGAAGGATTTATGCAAAGTTTGAGAGTAGCTGATCTACATAAGGAGTTCCAGGACAGTCAAGGCTCCGGGCTAAGTATGTCAGGATCATGACCGATCCTGCTTATACCAGGAATGAAATCTGTTAACACAGCACAGTGGTTGAACAAAATAGAGAAACCTCATCTCACCATAGAGGCTTAGTAGACTGTCTACAGTGTTCACACATGGCACTCACAGTCCCAGAAACAAACCAGAGAGAGATGGACCTTCTGAAGAAAGGAAAAAATACCTTTTACAAACCAAGAGTCAGTAATAAACTTGATGGTGAAATCATTCAAAACTTTAAAACCAGTATCAGCGCTGTGGGTGTGGCTTAGTGGTACAGTGTGCTTTCCTAAGCATGTGAAATTCTCAGCATTCTATCCTCAGCTTTTGTGGTGCTACAAAAATATTTTACCATTGCTGTGATAAAACACCATTGCTAAAACCAATAGGGGGGTATTTTACCTAGTCTGTTATCCAGGGACATTAGGTCAGGAACTCAAGGTAGGAACCTGGAGGAAGAAACTGAGGCAGAGGCTGCAGAAGAGAAACTTACTACTTACTGGCTTGCTCCCCATGACTTGGCCACAACCACCTGCCCAGGCATAGCACCACTCACAATGGTTTGCGCCCTCCCACATTAATCACTAATTAAGAAAATGCCCACAGGCTTGTCTACACGTTAATTTGGTGGGAGCATTTTCTCAATTGGGTTCCCTTTTCCCAAATGACTCTAGCTTGTGCCAAGTTGACATAAAACTAGCCAGCACAGGCACATACCCAGACATGCTGCTCTATTTCTTAGTGGAAGGATTAGAAGTTACTTTTTAAGGATCTTTTATTATTATTATTATAATTTTTTGAGGCAGGGTTTTGCTGTGTAACCTTGGCTGTTCTGGAACTTCCTTTGTAGACCAGGTTGGCCTTGAACTCACAGAGATCTGCCTGCTTCTGCTTCCTGAGTGCTCTGATTAAAGGCGTGCTCCACCACCACCTGGCTCATAATCACACATTTTAAGAGTTTTCTTCAATGACTTTCTGTCTAGTTTTTTTTAAAACTGTTGTTTGCTTTTCTTTTTCTTTCCTTTTTTTCTTCTGCTTCATTTTTCTGCCAGTCAATCAATCAACAACAAATAAGTCTACCTACCTATCTACTTTCCTGTCTCTCTGTTTGTTGCATTTATGTGTGTGGGAGTAAGTAGTCAGTTCCCTCCCTCCACCATATGGGTCCTGGGGATTGAACCCAGGTCATCAGGCTTGGCAGCAAGTGTTTCTAGTAGTTGCTTATTTTTTTGAATGCACAACACATATTTTAGTGGTCTGATTATTATTTTTCTTTTTTATTAGAAAGAAAATTATTTTACATGTCAATCCCAGGTCCCTCGCCCTCCCCTCCTCCCCTGCTCCCCCAACTAACACCCTACCTATCCCATACCCTTTCTGCTCCCCAGGAAGGATGAGGCCTTCTATAGGGGGTCTTCAAAGTCTGACATATTCTTTGGGATAGGGCCTAGGCCAACCCCCTTGTGTCTAGGCTCAGGGAGTCCATGTGAGATAGACTCCTAAAGTCCATTCCTATGGTAGCGATAAGTACTGATCCACTACAAGAGGCCCTATAGATTTCCAAGGCCTCCTCACTTACACCCACATTCTGGGGGGTCTGGATCATCCCATGCTGGTTTCCCAGCTATCAGTCTGGGGACCAAGAGTTTTTCCTTGTTCAGGTCAGCTGTTTCTGTGGGTTTCACCAGCCTGCTATGGACCCTTTTGCTCAGCAGTCCTCCTCCTCTGCGTCTGGATTTCAGTTCAGTTCAAGGTTTAGTTGTGGGTGTCTGCTTCTACTTCCTCCAGCTGCTGGATGAAGGCTATATGATGGCATTTGAATTAGTCATCAATATCATTATCAGGAGAAGGCATTTAAGGTAGCCTCTCCTCTGTTGCTTAGATTGTTAGTTGGCGTCATCTTTGTAGCTCTCCAGACATTTCCCTAGTGCCTGATTTCTCTTTAAACTTATAATGTCCCCCTCTGTTATATTATCTTTTATCTTACTCTCTTCTGTTCTTCCCCCAACTCAACCTCTCTGTCCCATCATGTGTTCCTCACCCCTCCTCTTCTCCCCTTCTCATTCTCCTAGTTGCCTCACCCCCCATGCTCCCAATTTTCTCAGGATATCTTGTCCCTTTCCCCTACTCCAGGGGACCATGTGTGTCTCTCTCAGTCTCCTCCTTGTTTACCAGCCTCTCCGGCAACCTGGGCTGCAGGCTGACAATCCTTTACTCTAGGTCTAAAATCCACATATGAGTGAGTACATACAATGCCTGTCTTTTTGTGACTGGGTTACCTCGCTCAGAATGGTTTCTTCTACTTCCATCCATTTGCCTGTGAATTTCAAGATTCCATTGCCTTTTTTCCCCCACTGAGTAGTGCTCCATTGTGTAAATGTACCACATTTTTTCTATCCATTCTTCAGTTGAGGGGCATCTAGGTTGCTTCCAGGTTCTGGCTATTACAAATAATGCTGTGATGAATATCATTTAACAGATGTCCTTTGTTGTATGAATGTGCTTCTTTTGGGTATATGCCTGAGAGTGGAATTGCTGGATCTTGTGGTAGACTGATTCCCATTTTCCTGAGGAATCCCCATACAGATTATCAAAGTGGCTGTACGAGTTGGCACTCCCACCAGCAATGGAAGAGTGTTCCCCTTTCTCCACAACCTCTCCAGCATAAACTGTCATTGGTGTTTTTGATTTTAGCCATTCTGACAGGTGTAAGATGGTATCTCAGAGTTGTTTTGATTTGCATTTCCCTGATGGCTAAGGATGTTGAACACTTTCTTATGTGTCTTTCAGCCATTTTAGATTTCTCTATTGAGAATTGTCTATTTAGTTCTGTACCCCATTTTTTAATTGGATTAGTTGGTTTTTTGGAGACTAGCTTCTTGAGTTCTTTGTAAATTTTGGAGATCAGCCCTTTGTCAGATATGGGGTTGGTGAATATCTTTTCCCAATCCGTGGGCTGCCGTTTTGTCTTGTTGACTGTGTCCTTTGCCTTACAGAAGCTTCTCAGTTTCAGGAGGTCCCATTTATTAATTGTGGATCTCAGTGTCTGTGCTACTGGTGTTTTGTTCAGGAAGCGGTCTCCTGTACCAATTCGTTCAAGGGTATTTCCTGCTTTCTCTTCTAATAAGTTCAGTGTGGCTGGGTTTTTGTTGAGGTCTTTGATCCATTTGGACTTAAGTTTTGTGCATGACGATAGACATGGATCTATCTGCAGTCTTCTACATGCCAGCATCCAGTTATGCCAGCGCCATTTGTTGAAGATACTTTCTTTATTCCATTATATAGCTTTGGCTTTGTTGTCAAAAATCAGGCGTTCATAGGTATGCCGGTTAATATCAGGGATTTCAACTCTATTCCATTGGTCTACCTGTCTATTTTTGTGCCAATACCAAGCTGTTTTCAGGACTATAGCTCTATAATAGAGCTTGAAGTCAGGGATGGTGATGCCTCTGGAAGTTCATTTATTTATTTATTTATTTATTTATTTATTTATTTATTTATTTATTTTTCGAGACAGGGTTTCTCTGTATAGCTTTGGAGCCTATCCTGGCACTCGCTCTGGAGACCAGGATGGCCTCAAACTCACAGAGATCCACCTGCCTCTGCCTCCCGAGTGCTGGGATTAAAGGCGTGTGCCACCTACGCCCGGCTCAGAAGTTCTTTTATTGTACAGGGTTGTTTTGGCTATCATGGGTCTTTTGTTTTTCCATATAAAGTTGAGAATTGTTTTTCAAGTTCTGTGAAGAATTGTGCTGAACTTTGATGGGGATTGCATTGAATATATAGATTTCTTTTGGCAAGATTGCTATTTTTACTATGTTAATCCTACATATCCAAGAACATGGGATTTCTATTTTCTGGTATCTTCTTTAATTTCTTTCTTTAAAGACTCAAAATTCTTATGATACAGGTATTTCACTTTTTTGGTTAGTGTTACCCCAAGGTATTTTATATTGTTTGTGGCAATTGTAAAGTGTGATGTTTCTCTTATTTCTTCCTCCATCAATGTGCCATCGGTATATAGTAGGGCTACAGATTTTTTGAGTTAATCTTGTTTGTGGCAATTGTAAAGAGTGATGTTTCTCTGATTTCTTTCTCAGCACATTTATCATCCATATATAGTAGGGCTACTGATTTTTTGAGTTAATCTTGTATCTTGCCACTTTGCTGAAGGTGTTTATCAGCTGTAGGAGTTCCCTGGTAGAGTTTTTCGGTTCACTTATGTAGACTATCATATCATCTGCAAACAGTGAAGGCTTGACTTCGTCCTTTCTAATTTGTATCCCCTTGATCTCTTTTTGTTGTCTTATTGCTCTAGCTAGAACTTCAAGGACAATATGGAAGAGATATGGAGAGAGTGGACAGCCTTGTCTTGTTTCTGATTTTAGAGAAATAGCTTTGAGTTTCTCTCCATTTAGTTTGATGTTGCCTGTTGGGTTACTGTATATTGCTTTTATTATGTTCAGGTATGTTCCTGTTATTCCTGATCTCTCCAAGACCTTTATCATGAAGGGATGTTAGATTTGTCAAAGGGTTTTTCAGCATCTAGTGAGATGATAATGTGGTTTTTCTTCTTCAGTTGGTTTATATGGTGGATTACATTGACAGATTTTCGAATGTTGAACCAACCTTGCATCCCAGGGATGAAGCCTACTTGATCATGGTGGATGATTTTTCTGATATGTTCTTGGAATCGATTTGCCAGTATTTTATTGAGTATTTTTGCATCTATGTTCATGAGGGATATTGGTCTGTAGTTCTCTTTCTTAGTTGTGTCTTTGTGTGGCTTGGGTACCAAGGTAATTGTAGCTTCATAAAAAGAGTTTGGCAATGAACCTTCTGCTTCTCTTGTGTGGAACAATTCAAGGAACATTATCACTTCTTTGAATTTCTGATAAAATTCTGCACTGAAGCCATTTGGCACTTGGCTCTTTTTGGTTGGGAGACTTTTGATGACTTCTTCTATTTCCTTAGAGGTTATAGGTCTGTTTAATTTGCTTATTTGTTCTTGATTCAATTTTGGTAAGTGATATCTGTCCAGAAAATTGTCCATTTCCTTTAAATTTTCAAATTTTGTGGAGTACAGGTTTTCAAAGTATGACCTGAAGATTCTCTGGATTTCCTCAATGTCCGTTGTTTTGTCCCCCCTTTCATTTCTGATTTTGTTAATTTGCATGTTCTCTCTCTGCCTTTTGGTTAGTTTGGATAAAGTTTTGTCTATCTTGTTGATTTTCTCAAAGAACCAATTTCTGCCCTCAGTTTGATTATTTCCTGCCTTCTACTCCTCCGGGGTGAATTTGCTTCCATTTGTTCTAGAGCTTTCAGCTGTGATGTCAACTCTCTGGTGTGACTATTCTTTAGTTTCTTCATGTGAGCACTTAGAAGCTATGAACTTTCCTCTTAGTACTGCTTTCAAAGTGTCCCATAAGTTTGGGTATGTTGTGTCTTCGTTTTCATTGAATTCTAGGAAGTCTTTAATTTCTTTCTTGACCCAGGAATGTTGCAATTGCATGTTGTTCAATTTCCATGAATTGGTAGGTTTTCTGCAATTTGTGTTGTTTTTGAATTCTATCTTTAAAGCATGGTGGTCTGATAAGACACAGGGGATTATTCCAATTTTTTTGTACCTGTTGAGGTTTGTTATGTTGCCGAGTATGTGGTCGATTTTTGAGAAGGTTCCATGTGATGCTGAAAAGAAGGTATATTCTTTTGTGTTTGGATGGAAAGTTCTATAGATGTCTGTTAATCCCAATTGGGTTATAACTTCTGTTAGTTCCTTTGTGTCTTTGTTAAGTTTCTGTCTGGTGGTCCTGTCCAGTGGTGAGAGTGGGGTGTTGAAGTCTCTCAATATAACCATGTGAGGTTTTATTTGTGATTTGAGTTTTAATAATGTTTCTTTTACGAATGTTGGTGCCTTTGTATTTGGGGCATAGATGTTTAGAATTGAGACTTCTTCCTGATGGATTTTTCCTGTGATGAATATGAAATGACCTTCTTCATCTCTTTGATTGATTTTAGTTTGAAGTCTAACTTGTTAGATACTAGGATTGCTACCCCAGCTCGTTTCTTGGGTCCATTTGATTGCAATATCTTATCCCAACCCTTTACTCTGAGGTAATGTCTGTCTTTGAATTTGAGATGTGTTTCTTGTATGGAGCAGAAGGATGGATTCTGCCTTCGTATCCAATCTGTTAGCCTGTGTCTTTTTATAGGCGAGTTAAGACCATTAATCTTGAGGGAAATTAAGGTTCATTGAGTGTTTATTCTTGTTTGTTTTTCATTTGTTGTTGGTAGTGGTATTGTATGTGGATTTACCCTGCTTTTTCTTTTGGGTTTTTGTAAAGTGGGATTATCTATTGCCTAAAGTGGGAAATTACCAATTCGGAGTCAGGTAGAAATACAAGGGTATTTAATAGGGAAAAGCCTAAGTTACAGAGCAACCTAGCCAGCTGGTGCGGCAGCAGTCTGTACAGCAACCCGAAAAGTGAAACCGAAAGTGAAACCCAGCCACCTGAACCTCTCACTCTTTGTCACCTTGACCACACCCTCACAGGCATGGTGAGGCACACCTTTAGCCAGCCCCTAAGCAGTCATGGCTACAGGTTCCTCTACAATTGCCTATGTTTTTGTGAGTGTAGTTAATTTCCTTAGGTTGGAGTTTTCCTTCCAGTACTTTTTGAAGGGCTGGATTAGTGGTTTCATATTGTTTAAATCTGGTTTGGTCATGGAATATCTTGTTTTTTCCATTTATGGTAATTGAAAGCTTTGCTGGGTATAGTAGTCTGGGCTGGTATCCGTGTTCTCTCAGAGTTGGTAAAATATCTATCCAGGTCCTTCTGGCTTTCAGAGTTTCCATGGAGAAGTCCAGTATAATTCTGATAGGTTTGCCTTTATATGTTACTTGGCCTTTTTCCTTTGCTGCTCTTAATATTCTTTCTTTATTCTGTACGTTTGGTGTTTTAATTATTATGTAATGAGGGGACTTTCTTTTGTGGTCCACTCTATTTGGCGTTCCGTAGGCTTCTTGTACTTTCATTGGCATGTCTTTCTTTAGGTTGGGAAAGTTTTCTTCTATGATTTTGTTGAATATGTTTTCTGCACCTTTGAGATGGGTTTCTTCACCTTCTTCTATACCTATTATCCTTAGGTTTGGTTTTTTCACGGTGTCCCATATTTCCTGGATATTTGTGTTAAGGACTTGTTGGATTTATTTCCTCTAGTTTATCTTCATCGTCTGAGATTCTGTCTTCCATCTCTTGTATTCTGTTGGTTATGCGTGCATCTGTGGTTCCTGATTTGTTTATTCAGCTTTTCCACTTCCAGCATTCCTTCAGTTTGTGTTTTCTTTATTGTCTCTATTTCAGTTTTCAGGTCCTGAACTGTTTCCTTCAGCTGTTTAATTGTATTTTCTTGGCTTTCCTTGATTTCTTGCATCTTTTGGTTCGTCTTTTCTTCCATTTCTCTGAAGGATTTTCTGATTTCCTCTCTTAGGTTCTCTATCTTCTGCATGAAGTTGTTTTTAAGGTTGCTCTCTTCTGCTTCTTCTGTGTTGGGATGTTCATGTCTTGCTGGTGTAGAGTCCCTAGACTCTGGTGGTGTCATGTTGGTTATCTTGTTGTTGGATGTGTTCTTATATTGTCATCTTTCCATCTCTTCTTCTAGTGGGTGCAGGTGGTTTCACTTCCTTTCCTGGTGTGTATGGGTCCAGGGTTCTCTTCAGGTGGGTACAATCGGCTCCGATACTCTGATGGGTCTCAAGGTGGGTCTAGGCAGGTCTGAGGCACTTGCTCTCCTGATGGGTGAGAGCAGTACTGGCACAGAAATGTCATCAGACTCTGGGTTGCTTGGTCCTCAGGGGCGGAGTCGACCTGCCTGCAGACCCCTGGGCAGGAGTTCCCAGAGTGGGCAGGTGGAAGTTGGTCCCAAGTCAGGGGCCGAAGCGGCTCACCTCTGCACTCTCTCCACTCTGCACTGCCTGGGGGCGGAGTAGCCCAGTGATCTCAGCAGAGATAGGGTCCCTTGGTCTTCAGGGACAGATTCAGTCTGCCTTCAGACCCCAGGATGGGATTTCCCAGAGTGGGCAGGCGGAAGTTGGGCCCAAGGCAGGGGCCGAAGCCACTCACCTCTGCACTCTGTGGGGCCCGGAATAGCCCAGTGATCTCAGCAGAGTCTTAGTGGTCTGATTTTTGAGGAAGCTTCTGAAATCATAAAATCACAAGTGTATTTTACTTCAAAGTTAAGATAGTTTTATTTTTTGACAGTTGGAAGAATGAAGGGCAGAGAGGCTTATTGTGAAAATAATGACTCAGCAATTAAAATTACTCTCTTTTAATCGAAGAGTATCATTTTAAACATTTGTGCATGTACCTGTGTATGTGCTTGCATGCATACCCCATGGCACAGGTGAAGGTCAGAGGACAACTTGAAGAAGTTAGTTCTCTTTCCACCATATGGGCCCTAGGGGCTCAAACTCAGGGCATCAGGCTTAAAAGCCTTGACCTGCTGAGCAATCTCATCACCTCCCTCTCTTTCCTTTTTGATAGTTCAAAAGTGCAGTCAAAATAAGATGCCAAGTGAGAATCGGATCTCTCATCCCTGCCCGCATCTTCCCACTCCCTCCTAATGTGTAACTAACTGTCTTGGTTACATTTCTCTGTGTTGAGACTAATATATGACAACAAGCAACATTAAGGGAAGAAGAGTTGCTTTCCAGTTTGAGGAGTTACATTCTATTGTGTCAAGAAGGCATGAAAGAGTGAGAAGAATGTATGAAAATATGAGCAGAAGGCATCTGTTCACATTGCTTTCTCAGGAAACAGAGTGTTAATTTCTAGTGTGTACATCAGGTTTTTTTGTTTTGTTTGAGATGAGGTTTTACTGTGTAGCTCTAGTTGACCTCACCTCTAGATCCTTCTACCTTAGCCTTCTAACTGTTGGGATTAAAGGTATGTACCAGCAGCCAAGATTCTATATTTAGCACATATCCAAGCAGAATTGAATATATTTCCTTCATTTCCCTGCCAAGTCATAAAGCCCTACTCATTTTGTACCTGGTGCCATGTAGCCACCCATTCTGTATGTTGTTAACAGGTCATTATGCAAACTGGGCTTCCATGGTAAAGACAATTGCCACTAAATTTCCTAGAGATGAGCTTGTCCCTGTCTAGCCTGTGTCCTCCTACCCATTCTCTAGAGGCACAGAATAGGCAGGTGTGGGGTCCACTGGTTACCTTAGGGCTACTAGGGATATGACTGCAGCTAACTTGATGGCCATACCCAGCTTACACTTGAGTGTGTTTGCATTCATGTGCATTCACAGACACGATTGTGGAGGCCAGAATACAACCTTGAGTGTTCCTCAGGTTTTGTTTACTTATTTTTTGTTGACTCGGGATCTGCTATTAGCCTGGAACTTACCAAGTAGTCTAGTCTGGCTGGCCAGTGAGTCCAGAGATCTACCTCTCTGCCTCCCCAGCAGTAGGATTACAAGTGTGCCCCTACACTGGCTTCTTTCATTTTTCTTTTTCTTTTTTTTTAAACATGAGTTCTGGAGATCAAACTCCATTCCTTGTGCTTGCAAAGTAAGCTGTCTACTGGCTGAACTATCTGAGCCCCCAAACTTACATTTTCAAGTTCATTGGGTTAACCCTTCACTGGAGTCAAGCATCATGTTTTGAAGGCTGGCCTTGAACTCACAAAGATCCATCTGCCCCTGGGATTAAAGGTGCCACCACTGTCCAGCAATAATATACACTCTTAACTACTGAGCCATCTCTTTAGCCTTTTTGAGATTTTTATTTTATTATTTTTTGAAACAGGGTTCAACCTTGTAGCCCTAGATGGCCCAGAACTTGCTATGTAGACAAGGCTGAGCTCAGACCCACAGAGAGATCCACCTACCTCTGCATTCAGTGCTGGGATTAAAGACATGTATTATCCATCATATTTGGCATTTACCCTGCTTTTTAATTTTGGTGGTGCTACAGATAGAACCCAGGGTCATATGCATGGTGTTAACAATCTCTAATAGTCTGTTATATTACATCCTTAGCCCCATTTTCCCTATAAATATGTATAGAGCAAAGTTTCTTTATTTTTATTTACCTTTTAATATGTGCGAATGTTTTGCCTGCATGTATATATATGTACTACCGTGTGTGCCTGGTACCCACAGGAACCAGAGAGGGTGTCAAAGAAGCCAACTGAAACTGGAGTTACAGATGGTTGTGAGCCACCATGTGGGTACTGGAAACTAAATTTGGTCCTCTGCAAGAGCAGCAAATACTCTTAATTTCTAAACTGTCTCCAGCCCTATGTTTATTTTAAAAAAGTAAAATTCTATTGACTATTCATACACATTTTGTGTATGTATATGACATTGTGTCTTGATCATACCCACCCTCCAACTCTCCCCATAACCTCATCCCCTCTCAACATGTCTCCTTCCCACCTTCATGTCCTCATATATATATGTTAAATATTTGTTTAATATATATTTGTTAAATCTAAATCTCCCATATATATACATACATACATACATACATACATACATACATACATAATCTAATTTGAGCCACCCGCATGTGCCTAGCCTCATTTTAAAAAGTCTTTTTGTAAGGGGCTGGAGAGATAGCTCACAGGTTAAAAGTATTTGCTGCTCTTGCAGAGGAGCCAGGTCCAGTTCCAACCCACCCTCATAGCAGTTCATTTCTGTCTGTAGCTCCAGTTTCAGGGGATTTGATGCCCTCTTCTGTTGCCCACAGGCATAGTATGAAGGTGGTGCACATGTAGGCAAATACACAAAATAAAAATTTAAAAATCTTAAAAAAAAAACCACAGCGAAACTTTTTGTGAGACAGTGTCTCTTGTAGCCCCTGCTAACATTAAACAATGTGTAACTGGGTATGACCTTGAACTCAATCCTTTTGCCTCCACCTCCCAAGTGCTAAAACTACAAGCAGGAGCCACCACTATACTTGGAATATATATTTAATTTTTTTTACTTTTAAAATAAAAATGCTGAGTGTGATTATGCATGCTTTTAATCCCAGCACTTGGGAGGCAAAAGCAGGCATATGTCTGTGAGTTCCAGGCCAGCCTGGTCTACAGAGTGAGTTCCAGGACAGCAGGAGCTACACACAGAAACCCTGTCTCAAAAACCAAAAACCCCCAAAATGAGATTTATTCATTGATGGTTCTATATATGGATATGGTGATTTTTAGTCCTTTTACCCCCATTAATCTGTCTCCCTTGATTCTCATCATCTTTCCAATGTCCCCTTCTAATTTCAAGTCTTATTTTGGTGTGTATGACCTATGAGGTTTAAATAGGGTCTGGTGAGTTTTCTTTTTAATCTCAAAGGTAGTTGAATCAGGCAACAATATGACTCAGGAAGGAAAAGGTACTTAGCACTAAATCTGATCACCAGAGTTTGATTCCCCAGACACACATGCTAGGAGAGAACCTACTCTCCATGTTATCTTTTGACCTCTACACATGTACTGTGACCTGCTGGTGCATGCATTTGCTTATATGTACATGTGTGCAATAAACACACACTAGATAAATAAATGCAAGACAAATAAAAAATTCAGGAAAATAAAGTAGGTGCATCAGGCTAAGTAACTCTAAAATCTACGTAATCCAGAGTCAGTACTAGACAAGTAAGTCATGTCTCAGAATTTACTTTATTAACAGTATTCTTGATCTTACAGCTAGATCTTTATGATTGCAAAGGATTTAATCAGTAGGTGGTGATGGGTCTCCTTATTGGCTTCTTCATTGTGATATCTTCTTGAACAGTGCTTGGAATTCTTCGAAACTAACTTCTCCATCACCGTTCTTATCCAGCTCTTCAAAGAGATTGTCTAGAGTACTTGAACCCTGGTTTTAGGCAAAAAGAGTGAGATAGGGGAAGGAAGAAAATTTAGATAGGATACTGCAACAATCTCTGAAGTTAGAGGAACTGGATTTTCCTTCCAAGAAGGCAGCCTAGGTTTTAGTCACAGGTCAGTGACAATGTGATGATAAGTGTGGTGAAGCCAGCTTCAGCTGTAATTGTGGTTTTATGTCACATAACTGGGTCCTATCTTTTTTATTTTATTTTATCTTTGAGACAGGGCCTCATTATGTATCCCTGACTAGCCCGAAACCCACTATGTAGATCAGACTAGCCTTGAACTCATCAGAGATCCTCCAGCCTCTGCCTGCAGAGTTCTGAGATCAAATGAGTGAGTGCACCACAATACTTGCCCCTCCTCCACTTAAAATACTTATGTGTATGTGTGTCTGTGGGCATCTGTCTGTGGGCATGTACATGTGACTTCAGTTGCCTCAGAGGTCATTAAATGGCATCAGGTCCTCTGGAGCTACAGGTGGTTTGTGAGTTACCTGGCGTGAGTGCTGGGATCTGAATCTAGGACTTTTGGAAAGAGCGTCAAGTGCTCTTAAACACTGAGCCATCTCTCCAGCCCCCTGGCTCTTTATAAAATTTTAACACAATATAGCACATTTATTATTATTATTATTATTTAATATTTGTAATTTGCATTTAGATATATTTTATAAGATCTTAACTGTTTTTTTTTTTTAGGCAATATTTGTCTTTGTAGCCCTGGCTATACTGGAAGAGATCTTAAATTCTTTATACCTCTAAAAACATTCTTCAAATTGAACCTGGTAGCTCAAGCCTGTAATCCCAGCTACTTAAAAGGCTGAAGCTGGGGGACTGCATTGAGTTGAGGTTAGCTTGGAATGCACAGTGGGTTTTCACTCAGTTTGGACTACATGGACCCTGTTTCAAAAATGATAAAATTCTGACAATTTATCATGTAACCATTTTTAAAAGATTTATTTATTTTTAAAGATTTAAAGAAAATTTTATGAGTATGTGTTTTGTCTGCATGTATGAATATGTGCCATGTGTGTTTGGTGCCCAAAGAAGCAAAAAGAGGGCATTGGATCCCCTGAAACCAGAGTTACAGATGGTGTAAGCAGCCATGTGCCTTCTTGGACCCGAACCTGAGTTCTCTGAAACAGTAGTGAATACTCCTAATTGCTGAGCCATCTTTCCAATCCCTCATCTAGCCATTTTATGTGAACAGTTCAGTAGTGTTATGTATATATACTTTACTATGCATAAATCTCCACATGCATGTGGGAAGTCTTGGGTTTGAGTCCCAGCAACATTTACACAAAGTTATAAGAAAATTAAGGCTGGGCGTTGGTGGCGCATGCCTTTAATCCCAGCACTCAGGAGGCAGAGGCAGGCGGATCTCTGTGAGTTCGAGACCATCCAGGTCTCCAGAGTGTGTGCCAGGATAGGCTCTAAAACTACACAGAGAAACCCTGTCTCGAAAACAACAACAACAACAACAACAACAACAAAAAGAAAATTAAGAAATACCAGATTATAACATTATAATGTTAATGTTTTCAGGTGTGTGTGTGTGTGTGTGTGTGTGTGTGTGTGTGTGTGTGTATGTATGTGTGTATTCTAAAAACAAAAGTCACATGGATTTCGGCTGTAGCGCAGTGGTAGAGTGCCTGTTTAGTTTTTGCTAGGCCCTGGGTTCTATGTGACCATATCCCCACAGGACTGTGTTCAGTATTTCACAGGCAGCCGGCAGCAGGCAGGTCCTCAGTTATGCTCCTCTGCCAACACAAGGCAGCAGCCTCTGGCTGCTGGGGTGTGCACTCACCTTTAGGAGAGTGGGGAATTCTGCCTGAATCAGCAGCTTCAGCTCCTCCTTTGATAGCTGGTTTGGATCGCCTTCTTTGGCTGCATATTTTTGAAAAATGTTCTTCATTTCTTCGGGAGACTTCTTAGTACTCATTCTGCTATCCTATATACTGGGAAGAAAACAGATTTACCAAAAATCAGAGATGGAACTTTCATGCCAAGTGTTGCCAGCAGGGTTTTATCCCCCTCCTTATTGGGAAAGACAAAGGGAGAAAAAGGAGAAGAGAGAGGAGAAGAGAGGTAAATGGGAACAGCATTATTGGCTCTTAATGCATTTAAAAATAATCAAGTTAGGGGCTAGGGAACTTGGCTGTTAGTAGAGTGTTCCCTTAGCCTGCTGGAAGCCCTGGGTTCCACACCCAGTACCCCAGAAGCTAGCAGGTATGATCACACTGAGCTGCTCACCGGGCAATGCGATTGCTGGAGGAGTCAGACAGCAACAGGTGATAAGCTGATGAAGAGCTGAGGAGGCGCTCTCTTATATTCTTTACAGACACATCACCTGATTATGAAATTCCCCTTTGTTTACTATTTAAGGGTAATGATTAATGGTTTCTGAAACCAAGCTTAAGACTCTTAATTAAGGGCAATCTCCAGTAAAGAGCTGTGTCAACAGTTGCTTAATGGTTCAGGGTCCCAAGAGTAAAAACTGGATTTTCTTTTCCTTAGAATAAATTTCCCTCCAATATAGCATTTTGATCTTGCTCACAGCTCACATTTCTGAAAGCAATGCAGAAAATATATTCTGTTACAGAGGGACAGTATTACACGGCTTTTAAAAGTACAGAATTGGGCAAGGCAGTGTTGGTGCATACCTTTAATCACAGCACTCAGGAGCAGAGGCAGGTAGATCTCTGTGAGTTTGAAGCCAGCCTGGTCTATAGAGCTAGTTCCAGGACAGCTAGAGCTACACAGAGAAACCCTGTCTTGAAAAACCAAAATAAAGAAAACAAACAAAAAAATTACCCAACTTTCCCCACCCCAAAGAAACAAAAACAAAAGGGAAGATAAAAATTTCTGATTTTATTTGGCAAAGTAAGATTTTTGAGTAACATGCCATTTTTTATCTTTTTGATTATTGTTTTTATCTTTGCCTTTTTATTTCTTTATACTTGTATTCCTCCTCCTTTCCCTCCTTCTTTCTCTGTTCCTCCCTTCTTTCCTCCCGCCTCATACTCCTGACTGCCCTGGAGCTTGTTACATAGACCAAGCTAGCCTTGAACTCAGAGATCTGCTGGATCTGCCTCCTGCCTCCCATGTTGAAATTAACAGTGTACGCCACCATACGTGGCTATATTTCTCCTGTTTGTAAAATATATTGCTAAATCATTCTAAAACTTGTGAAAACACTTAACTTACACTAAACAGTTACAACTATTTTGGAATTTTTCATATAGCCAAGATTTGAAATTAAAGATGAAATTGATTTTTTTTCTGGAAAGAGGTTCATGAAATAACTAGGATATTTCTTGGGGACATTAATGTTGATTATAAGTCACACAGGTAAGGGTTCCAGATTGACTTCAAAAGCCCTTCAACAGCTTTTAAACACTTGGACACTTAAGAGTTTCTCTGACCTGCAGTATACTACCTAAAAATTCAGGCTTGAAATATTGGACTGTACTTTGCACAGATGTTTTTCACCTCTAAAACTCTAGAGCCTTACATTGGAGAACAAAAAACATTGCTATGGTGTTGGTTACACGATTCTGGTCAATCCTGAGCATTTATCATTCTATAGGTTTTGGGTGTTTTATTGCAGTTTATCTAACTTCAGTACAGACTTAAGTATTAACCCACTCATTGGAGTTACTGGCATTGTAGGTTAGCCTGTTAGTAGATAGATAGGTATGTCTGTCTGTTGTGTGTGTATGTATACATATGTGTATGTGTCCGAGTGTAGTGCATACATGTGTACACATGTGTATACAGTTGTGTGGAGTGTCAGGTGTCCTGTTCTATCACTCTTCCACCTTATTCCCTTGAGATAGGGTCTCTCACAGAACCTGAGCTGGGTCGGTAGCCAGCAAGCTCAGTGAAGCCGTTATCTGCTCCCCACCCCGTAGTGCTGGGGTTACAGGCACACACACAGCCAGGCCTGACCTATTACATGGGTGTTGATATCCAAACTCAGATCCTTGTGCTTATGCACAAGTGCTCTTACACACTGAGTTCTATCTCCAAACTCCTTATTTATTTGTTTAGTTTTGGAGCCAGGCCTCTCATGAGGCCCAGTGTGGCCAAGGATAGCCTTGAATTCCCGATCCTTCTGCCTCTACCTCAGCAGTGCGGGGATTGCAGGTGTGGGCTACCATGTCCAGCTGGCATTGTTTTTAGTTGATGGTTTTACACAATAATATTCTGATTTTGGCAGTGTTTTTTTTAAGGTTTTAGAAAATTTCCATTGTTTTTGTTTGCTTGTTTTACATGTAAATTCTAGTCTCCTGGGAGGAAGTGAGCTTTTGTAACTAATCGTAGTAAGAACTATAGTTTTTCTTCCAAGGTCTTTTTTTGTTGCTGTTGGATTTTGAGACACATCTTTTTGTTTAGTCCAACTCACAATGTAGTTCAGGCTACCCTGAACCCCTTCCTAGTCCTCCCATCTCGGTCGTCCTGATTGATTGCCTCACACCAGCGTCTTTAAGGTTTTTTGTTTTGTTTTGTTTTACATCTAAAGCAAAGTGGCAAGAACAATACAGAAGTGTACCTTTTGATTAAACCCTACCTGTTACCATTTCCACACATGCCTTCCCTTTTTCAGGGCCAATACCTTCCTCCTCATCAATCATTTGAGAATAAGCTGTGGAGTCTCACTGGTTTCCTGAAAATACCTCAGCCTGTGTCTCCTAAGGACAAGAACTTTTTTCTATAGAACCTCAGTGGTGTTATCACAGCATATTTCGTTTCCGAAATTGTTTTCTCAAATGATCATTTTGGAGCTAAAACTGATGGGAGTTGAGCCTATATTGAAAAAATGATTTTAATCACTACATATAATCCAAATATCAGTAGATCATATGACAGATGTTTTATATAACACACTTACTCCATATCATGTGGCATATATGATGTGTAATAGTATAACAAACTCATAATATGTGAAGTCTAAGGATCAGGGTTAAAATAACCTGTCTAGTTTATGTGGTGCTGGGGATGGAACCCAGGCCTTCATGCATGCTAAGAAAGCACTCTACCAACAGAGCTACATACCCAGCCCAAAGACATTTTTTTCTTCAGGCATCCCATCCTATTGAGTTTGAGTAGAATAGCATGATCACAGAAGCCACAGGTGCCCCAGAGTCTTCCTGAGGGGGTAAAAAAATAAGTCTGTCCAAAGATCAAGCAATTGAACAGAGAGGTGCTACTTAACCTTTGCCTCTCCATTTTTCCATTACCAACCTTGTACCTGTTGTTCTTTGCTTTTCTCTCATTTCAAAACACAGTCTTTTGAACACACCCTGCATTTATGGCATGTTTCCATACGTTGTTAGTTAATGTTTCATGAGACGATTAGTGGATTTTGTGTTTCTAGCTGCTGGGTTACCCCCATGCTAAGATAAAGGTAAATACCACTGGAGGAGATGAGTTTGCAAAAGAATGAGAAGAAGCACAGGGTGTTTTTCACATTGTATTAGCATTTGCTACAAGCCTGAGTTCCGACAGGCAGCATTGGGCCACTTTATGCAGAGATTTTCTCTTGAAATGAGCGATGTGTAGCTTAAATGACTTCTGGCCTACATGGTGCACACCTGTAATCTTAGCACTTGGGAGGTGGAGGAAGGGGAATGAGAACTTTAAGGTCCTCCTCTGCTACATATAGGGAGTTTGACACCAACCTGGGCTACATGAGACCTTGTATTAGTGTTACTAATGACCGAGTCCCCACAACACAAGGTGCATGTGAAATGCTATTGTATGTTTTCTTTGACTTTGAAATTTAAAATGCCCTGAACTCATCCTTTCTAAGGAACTAAATTTTAGTTATTTAAAAGGGTAAATTAATTTTAGTTGTCCCTAGAAGTGACAGTGTACCTGTCCCTTACTTGGTCTTTATGTGGTGCCTGCCCTCCCTGGACCATCAGAGTTCGTTTTCTTTTTCACTTCCAGCCTTTGCCTGGAGTGTGCAACTCCGGCCTGTGCTAGTCTTCAGTTCTGAGTTCCCAGAGGCCTCCACATAGGAGTCAATGCTTACTGAGGGCTTTTGTTTTGTTTCATTTTTATACTATGGGCACTCAACTTCTACAGCCTCCTGAAATCATTGTAGCAACACTACGAAACAGATGGTGTTCCCTTTGGTCTATATATAGATGTACAAAAAGGACTGCATTGGATTCCTGTTGCTGCTTTAACAAGTTCTTCCCAACACAGTATCTGGGAACACCACAAACTTGTTCCCTTTTGTACTTGTAGGTCAGAAGTTTAAAGTGGATTGACCAGATGTATTCCTTCTGAAGTTACAGGAAAGACTGCTTAGTTTTTCACCTTCTAGAAGCTTCTTGTTCATGGATACACCCTCCATCCTGAAAGCCAGAAACTTAGCATCATCCAGTCTGTCTGTAATATTTGCTTTGCTATCTTTTCACTGCTGATTCTGTCCTTCCTTTCTCTCTTAAGGTCCCACATTATTATGTGGGTTCATTCTCATAATCCGGAATAAACATCTTTGCCAGGGGTGAATTACTTAGAAATAGGGAGTTCAGCCTGCCTGTCTTCTCCCCAGCCTACGTGATGCCTTCTGTCTTGTCATGACAGAGCAAGAAAGCCCCCTCCTACCTCCAAGAACTTTAACATAACTACATTTATAAATTCTTATGTCAAAAAAGATCCACAGGTTCTTAGGGTTTAAGAACTAGAATGTGAACATCTTTGGAGGGGTATTAGAAATGAATTAACAATGTGTAGATGATGTATTTGATAAAGAGAACATACTAATTATAGGGCAATAAGGAGAAGTGGGGAATGCCCCAAATCATGGGTTCTTGTGGTAAAGTAGGGAGAAGACCTCTTTAGAAATGTAATGAAGAGGGGATGGAGAAATAGCACAGTGGTTAGGAGCGCTGGATGCTCTTCAGAAGGACCTGGGTTCAATTCCCAGCACCCACATGGCAACTTAGATCCCCTGGAACTGGAGTTACAGACAGTTATAACAACTTCACACCAATGTATGTAAAATAAAATTAAATAAATTAAAAAAATTTAAAAGTTAAAAACAAAACAAAGAAATGTAATGAAGAAGTGGTTTGTGTATGGGAGGGGGAGTGGAGGAACCATTGGCATTGGACTTGTCTAGCTGAGTTCTAGTAGAAAGTACAGGTTTGAATCTATCAGTAGAATCAAGCTTGCTATGGTCATGCATGAAGTGAGACCCGAGGCCCACTCAGGAGGGTTCTGCTTTGATTTTCATGACAGAGGCTGCTGGAGCAAGTAACAAGACAGTGTTAGGTAACATACTAATGGAGAGGAACAGATTGGGGGATCTTTGTAAAGAGTACTTGAGGAACACACTAGACAGTCTGGACAACATTCCCTATGGAGAGATAGTATTTCAGCCCAGATACACGGAGGAGGGCCTAGGCCCTCCCCCAAATGATGTGACAGACTTTGATGATCCTCTGTGGAAGACTTCACTGTCTTTGAGGAGCGGGTGGGGGTGGGTTGGGGACGTTGGTAGGGGGCATGGGAGGTTGGGAGGGAGAGGGAACGGGGGGGGGAGAGGGATTGATATGTAAAATGATTGTTTCTAAATAAAAAAAAGGAAAAAAACTAAAAAAAAAGTCTGGGCAAATCTCTAGAAATGGAGCTAGGGATATAGTTCAGAGGTAGAGTGTTTGCCTTCTCTGTATGAAGCTCTAGGTTTAATTACTAGTCCTGTACAAAGAAAAACAACAACAAAAAAGAAGGGCTGGCAAAATGGCTCAGCAGATAAAGGTGCTTGTTGCTAAGTCTGATGACTTGAACCCTGTCCCTGGTGGAAGGAGAGAAACAGCTCCTGAAAGTTGTCCTTCTACTGCTACACACATTCTGTGGCACCCAAGCACCCCCAACCACACTATAAATAACTATTTTTTTTTAATGAAGATGAGAAAGAGGAGGGCGGAAAGGGTCTTCTAGGAATAGGTGTTCCTGTTTGTCCAAGTGAAATATTCAGACAAGGAACCAGTTCCCAGGAAGCAGTCTGGAAGGCCCCATATACATTGCTATTAAGGAATTTAATCACTGATAAGAGACTCGGACTTCCATACACTTGGTTTAAGGTACCCTGGGACACTAAAGGACTTGAACTCATTACACTTTTATCGAGGTTGCAGAATATCTCAGTCAAAGTTAATTAGTACCATAGTTATTCTTGTGTGGTGCTTTATGTCTCCCAAAGCCTTATAACTTATTGATCTTTATTTTATTTTTTGTATGCTATATGGCTATGTTTCAAGAAAGGACAGAATGTGAGGGTCAGATCACAGTCAATAGTGGGGTCAAGGAAATGGCTTTGCAAAAGCTGTGGTATTTTGGAAACGTTGGGGATAAATATAAAGGCACTTGGGGTTCACTAACCACTTGACAGTGATAAAATTAGCATGCTTTCAAACCATGTTGCTCTCTTCTTAGGCGTTTTGGGCCTGTTTGTTCCCTAATTAGATTGCTTGTATAACCTGAGAGGCCATCACTCAACATCCCCCTCCCCCCATTTTATCTTTTTTTTGAGACAGGGTCTCATGTAGCTCAGGTGGGTCTTGAACTTGCTATGTAGCACAGCCATGCCCTGTTTTGTGGTGCTGGGGCTCAAATGCAGTGAATCCTGCATGCTAGGCAAGTAGTCTACCACCTGAGCTACATCCCAGGCCCCTAGCTACCATGTTTAGACCTTGCCGTGTTGTCTGAGGACTGAGTCACTGTGTTCTCTGTAGAGATTTCCCCAGCCTTCCCCTTCCAGAGTGGCTTCTGCATGCTTGCTCCCAGCTGATGTCATTCTGTGTTTCTCTGGATGAGGTCTTCTGAACCAGGCCCAGAGAGACCTTTCCTGATCCATTTCTCTTGATGACTCTTGCAGGTTCTCATTGCATTTTTCTCTTTTCCCTGCTGTTCTGGGTGTCATTTGAACTTGGGATCTGTTTCCCTTGTTCAGACCTTTCCTGATCCATTCCTCTTTGTGACTCTTTTGCAGGTTCTCATTGCATTTTTCTCTTTTCCCTGCTGTTCTGGGTGTCATTTGAACTTGGGATCTGTTTCCCTTGTTCTCCCATCTCCAATATCTTTCTTCTCCACTGACACCTGTGTTAGCTAGCACATCTTCTTTAGAGTATTTTTACAATTTCATACATATACACAATGTATCCTGATCACATCCAACCCCAATCCTCCTTTCCACACTCCCCCTTCCACCTTCATATTCTCTTCTATCTAGCACATTTTTAAAATGGGGATTTTCTTCTTTGAAAACTTAATATAATATTTTGATCATATTTTTCTCCTCCATCAAATCCTCTCATATTGTCCCTTCCACACAGATTAATGTTCTCTCTTAAAATAAACAAAAAAGCATAGACACAAACATGGAGTCCATTTTATGTTGACCAACTACTCCTAAGTATTAGGCCTGCTCTGGAATATGGTTGACATAACCATTGTCACTCCATTGAAGAAAACCAGTTTTCTCTCTCCTAGTAGCTATCCGTTGCAAATAGCTTCTTGGTTAGGGATGGGACTTCATGTTGACATTCTCTTTTCCAGGCTGGGGTTTTATCTGGCTTGAACTTTGCACAGGTTTTGTGTATGCTGTCACAATCTCTGTGAGTTCTTATGTACCTCTGCCCTGTTTTGCATGGAAAATGTTGTTTCCTTGGAGTTATCTACCACCTTTGGCTCTTACAATCTTTTTGCCTCCTCCATAGTTCCTTGAGGGTTTCCAGGAAGGGCATGACAAAAGCATCTCATTTTGGGTCAAGTGCTGCAACAATGGCTTTCAGCCTGTGGGTCATGACCCCCTTGGGGGTCAAATGACCCTTTCATAGGGATCTCCTAAGATCACTGGAAAACACAGATATTTATATTATGATTCATGACTAGCAAAAATTAGTTATGAAATAGTAATAAAAATAATTTTATGGTTGGGGGTCACCACAACACAAAGAACTTTATTAAAGGGTCATATCATTAGAAAGGTTGAGAACCACTGTACTACAAAGTTTCTCAGTCTCTGCATATTGACCAGTTATCGGTCTCTGTGTTAATTACCACCTATGGAAAGAAGCATCTCTGATGAGGGTTGAGTGATGCTCTGATCTATGGGTATAGCAATAAGTCGTTAGAAATTGTTTTGTAGCCAGGTGGTGGTGACGCACACCTTTAATCCCAGTACTTGGGAGGCAGAGGCAGGCAGATCTCTGTGAGTTCAAGGGCAGCCTGGTCTACAGAGCAAGTTCTAGGACAGCCAGGTCTACACAGAGAAACCCTGTCTCAAAAAACGTAAATAAATAAATACATAAATAAATATTTTAAATTTTTTGAAAAGTTGTTTTGCTACTATATTTATTTAGCTGAATAATAGCAGTAGGTTTTCCCTCTGACCCACAACCTACCTAGTCCCAGGTTCTTGGCCTCATTAAAAGTGTTAGGTAAGGTTTCCATATCATGGTGTGAACCATAAATCCAATAAAAAAGTGATTGGTTATTCTCATAACATTTGTGCCACTTTTGCACCAATGGGTATCTCTTGGAGATAAGTCATACTATTGTAGCTCTTCTAGCTAGCACATTAAAAAAATCATGTGTGTGTGCCATAGTGCACTAGTATAGGTCAGAGAACAACTTGTGGGAATGGGTTTTCTCCTTCCACCACGTGGGTTCTGGGAATTGAACTCAGATCCTTAGGCAAGTATCTTTATTCACTGAGGCATCTCGCTGCTGGCCCCTAACTGGAGGATCATCATGGATCTTTTAAGTGTACTGCTTCTTTATGTGTTATCATTTCAGGAGAAGGCCACAGTAACTATTTCTGAACATGGCATAGACAGTGTGAACTAGTACCCTTATAAAGCATTAGTAATACATTTGTGCCTTTAACTTGTTTCATTAAAATTGTACAGTGGTCAGAGTCAACAGTTTCAAAAGGTCTGTAATAAAAGTCAGCAATCTTCAACCCTTTCTTTGACATCCTCAGTTCTACTCCCTCCATCTCCTGGTATTTACCTTCAGGTTTCTAAATCATTGTTACTACATTGTTCTTTTTCAAATTTCCCTTGGTACAGGAGGAATATTTAATAGCTTTACCTTAAAAATTTTTTTACCTTAAAATTTTTTAAAGTTTAGAGATAGACTCTCATTTATGTATGCTTCTTGTCCTTTTAAAAAAAAACCTTTTCCCCCCTCCCTCCCTCCCTCCCTCCCTCCCTCCCTCCTCCCTCCTCCCTCCCTCCCTCCCCTCCCTCCCTCCTTCCTTCCTTCTTTCCTTATTTTTGAGACAGGATCTCTCTTTACAGCCTTGGCTATCCTGGAACTCACTCTGTAGACCAGGTTGTGAACAGAACTCACAGACCTGCCTGCCTCTGTCTCCCGAGTGCTAGGATTAAAGGTGTGTGCTACCACCACCTGCCCCCTTTCTTTTCTTTTCTTTTCTTTTCTTTTCTTTTCTTTTCATATTTTTAGGATGAGTTTCACTGTGTAGTCTTGGCTGTCCTGGAACTTCCAGGCTGGCTCCAGCTCACAGAGATGCACCTACCTCTGCCTCCCAAGTGCTGGGATTAAAGGCACGCATCACCATCACTTAGTCCCCTTTTCTTTTTAAAATCTCTCTCTCTCTCTCTCTCTCTCTCTCTCTCTCTCTCTCTCTCTCTCTCATCTATATTTTATGTGTGTTATTGTTTTGTCTGCATGTATGTGTGTGCACCACATGCATGCCTGATAACTTCAGAGGTTAGAAGAAGGCATCAGATCTGGAACTGGAGCCAAGGATGGCTGTGAGCTATCATGTGGGTGCTGGGATCACTACCTAGGTCCTTTGTAAGAGCAACCAACATATGCTGTTAATTGCTGAACAATCTCGCATTCTCCCATCCTGTTCTTAATTAGTTTTTTACTCTGTTCTCAATAGTTCAGGCCAATATATTTCTTGATTACCATAGTCACTGATAACTGAAGCAATTTACTTCAAAGACTCTAGGTAGTTGGACCCTGTTTAGTAAATAAGGATAAATTGACTGAAGAATGGCAGTGCACCTCTGACAAGAACCTAGGGGAGTTTATCACCATAGTTGGAACCTGAGGCTCTAAATAGACATAGAACTTTTTAGTAGTCTGTGGCAACTCTTGTGAACTTACCTGCTTTTTCTTAGAAAATACACATGAGCATGGGCATTTATAAGCAGCTTAGCTTCCTAAAGTGGAGGCTGCCTTCTCTCACTTCACTCAGTAATACTTAATCTAGCCCTCATTAGCCAGCCAAAGAAGATAGGGAAGACATGCAGTTAAGGGCAGTTCAGAAATCATGCACTCCTTCCAATGAGAGATATAATCCATTTTTTACCCCGGGCCTTCCTCTCAGTGACTCGTGGAGCTTGCTTGAGTCCCGGGGTTCAGATGGCTTCAACGTTTTCTGGGGGCACTAATAAAATCAGATATTTTCTTAGGAATTTTTCCTTTGGGAAATTCAGTTGTCAGGGATTCCTTTAGAACAATATATGGCTTTTAGGGTATGTGTGGGAGTATAAGCAGCCTTCTACAATTCTATTTCATTACAATAGGTTGACTTATCCAACTGCTTTCTGATCTAATATCTTACAACAACAACAACAATGTGGCTGGATGTGGTGGCACAGACCTTTAATCCCAGCATTCGGGAGGTAGAGGCAGGCCAATTTCTGTGAGTTCAAGCCAGCCTGTTCTATAGAGTGAGTTTCAGGACAGCTAGAGCTACATATTGAGACCCTGTCTAAAAAAAAAAAAACCAAAAACCAAAAACCAAACCAAACAATCCCAAAGCCATGAAACAACACAGAACTGAGGAAAAGGAATTACCAGGTTAATGAAAACAAATTTTATTCATTAACATCTTTCTGAGTTGTTCTGGTGTGACTCAACAGATCTGAAATTGATTTCTTGGGGTTTGTTGATTCAGTTTGTTCCTTCAGTTCATTTCCACTGACTGGAAAAACACACTGGTAAAGAAAAGTAACAGCTGCCCTTCTCATAAGGAAGCATGCAGCAGATTTCTGAGAGAAGGGCAATGAGGAGGAAAGACCTTGTGCAAGGCCACAGACAGAGGCCATAACTCCTTGATATTGGATAGCTGAGCATATGGAGGTCAGAGATTGATGTCTGGTACCTTTCTCAATGGATCTCTTATTTTTGAGACAAGGTTACTCACTGAACTTTGAGCTAATTGATTCTCGTACAGTTTTGGTTGTGAGATCTCTGGGGCTATACACATGTATATGCAACCGTATCTGACTTTTATTGGGTACTAGGGATCTTAATTCAAGTCCTCATGCTTGCATGGAAGGCACCTTAATTATATGAATTATCTTCCAAGGTCTCCTCTCTTGGTTTTTGCTTTTTCTCTTTCCTTCCTTCCTTCTCTTTTTTTGAGTCAGGTCTCATGTATCCCAGGGTAACTTGGAATTCATTATGTAGCCAAAGGTGATCTTGAACTTCTGATCCTCATGCCTCTTCTTTCTCTAGTGCTGGGATTGGATTGTAGGTGTTCACCACCATGTGGTTTATGAGGTACTGGAAAACCCAGGGCTTTGTGCATGCTGGGCAAAGTGCTCCACCAGTGGAACTATATCAGCCTTTTTTCTTCCAATTTCTTTCCCTCCCTCCCTCCCTCCCTCCCTCCCTCCCTCTCCCTCCTCCCTCCCTCCCTCCCTCCCTCTTCTCTCCTCTCTCTCCCTTCTCTCATCTCTGTCTTTACTATGTAGTCCTAGCTGGCCTGGAACTAGCTCTGTAGACCAGAGCTGGCCATGAACTCACAGAGATCCTCTTGCCTCTGTCTCCCTAGCACTGGAATTACAGGTATGTGCCACCATTCTTTCTACGAAGTTCTAGGGATCAAACCTAGGGCTTCACCCATGCTAGACAAGAATTCTACTAACCAAGCTACATACTTAGCTTCCTGTCTTGAGTGAAAGATTAGAACTGGAGGTAAGAGGTTTTTATAATTCAGGAAGGCCGTGACAGGTGGCTGCTTTTTATTTTAATCAGGAACCCTGGGAGAACTGATTAGACACACTACTCTAAGGGAGTATTTTCCCAAAAAGTGATCCTCTAAAACTAAAGCTGGAAATTTGGGAAATTACATCCTTGAAAGATGGTAAAACTGGATTTATTTTGTTAAAGGTAATCGACATGCCTGAACACAACCCTGGTGACTTGGGAGGAACAATGAGACTGGGATTAAGACGAACTGTTTTCACAACTGAAAATTCCATACTGAGTAAGTATTCCAGAAGTTTTATTTTTATAAGACACTAGAGGTGGTTCATATGGCTGTGCCAGGACCCATCCCCTGGAGAATGCTCAACCCTACTACCCTTTTCAGCAGCTTTCCAGACACTCTCTCACCCAGCCATCTGCTCTCGATGACCTGTCACTTGAGGCATTCACTCTCTCCCTATTCAAGTTCATTTCAAAGAGTATTGGTTATGCACAAAATAAACCACTGAATAGTTTCCCATAGATCAAATGGTAATGGGTGCTATACTATGTTTGTCTTGCCTTTGCAAAAGTTCTCTCAAGAGCATTAATGCAAATTTAAATTTTGTTTTGACTTCATGGACCTACATTGAAAATGACTCCCTTTCATTGTTTCTTTTTTGTCTGATTGAACCAGTGTCTGATATATGTGCTATGCCAGCAACCTAAATGAACATATTTGTACCTTTGCACAATGTTAGCATTTATGGAATAACAAGGTTTAACAGTTTCAATGGCAAAAATCCATCATAAAATTTACTTGTGCCTACGTTGGTAGCTTGGCTGAGGTAAATGCAAGGTTTTTTTTATTCTAGTCTTTTAAAGATTTTATTTATTTATTTGTTTGTTTGTTTGTTTATTTGTTATTGTTTTTTCTTTTCAAGACCGGGTTTCTCTATGTAAAAGTCCTGGCTGTCCTGGAACTCACTGTGTAGACCAGGCTGGCCTTGAACTCACAGAGATTCCCCTGCCTCTGCTTCCTGGGTGCTGGGATTAAAGGCATGCTCTCCCACTGCTGGGCTGATTTATTTTTAATTGTGTGCACGGGTATGTGCATGTGTGAGTGCAGGTGCCCCTGGAAGTCAGAAGAAGATGTCAGATCCCTTGGAACTGGAGTTACATGTGGTTATGGGGCTGCCTGATATGAGTGTTGGAAGCCATTGGGTCCTTTGCAAGAACAACAAGTGCTCTTTACTGCTGAGCTCTTTCTCCATGTCCCTTTATGCCAATCTTAATTACTGATATTAATTCTCATATCATATATGAGAATTAATATATCTGCATACCTCCATATGTATATATGGTTTACAGAAGGAATACAAGTTGAAGAGGCTACAGCAAAGTTGAAGAGGTGATATATATTTCTCTAAAGCTGTTTTGGCCAATGGATAGGCAGGATGGAACCAGCCAGGAAGTATAGGCAGGGCTACAGGACTAGGAGAATTCTGGGAAGAGGAACACAGAGAGTTAGTTGAGGGAGAGACACCATGTAGCTGCCCAAAGCAAGAGGTTTGGGCATCACCCATAAGCCAAGACCATGTGGAGATACACAGATTAATAGAAATGGGTTAATAAGAGAGAGCTAGCCAATAAGAAATATGAGCCATAGGCCAAACAGTTTATAATTAAATATAAACCTCTGTGTGTTTATTTGGGACTGAACAGCTTTGGGACCAGACAGAAACTTCCATCCACAAGGAAGTTTCAGAGTAGGCTGAAGAAGTCTGTATAGATAAGTTAATGAAACAGACCAGTGCCAAGTTTAAGCCGCTGGTGGAGCTACTGGAATCAGCATTGGGAGTGAAGCTTCAGAATTCGGCCGAGAGGTGAAAAGATCGAACTAGGTCCAGAGCAGGAAACAAAGCAGGAGGTGGGTCAGAAGCTGATCCAGGTCTAGATGAGTGAACATGTAGATGGGAAAGCATCTGAGTAGGAAACATCCACAGTGAAGGACCAAGAGGAGTCCGGGAGTCCTTGGCCTTTGATGAACACACTGGGTATCAGATGATAGGTTGGTATGGAGACATGCCATTGCAGTATTAGATGCCCATCACTTTATAGGATCTAAGTGAGGGAATTATGCTTTCCACAATCTGGTATGTCTGATAACTTCTTAGTTTGGTTTCCTGACATGGTTTTAATACAACTATGTGCCCCCACAGTTTTAAGTTTCCTCAATAAACTTATAGGAGGGCTGTCTCTCTTTCTGTTTCCCAGAATAAGTCATGTATCAGTCTGTACTGAATGGTTTAAGCCTAAAAGATGATGCAGTTTATGGATCCACCCAGGAGCTGCAGTCATCCTTCTTCAAAATGGAGTTAAAAGCTGCTTGTAAAATGACAGCACACAGCCTGTAAAACCAGTTGATACAATATGAATAACATAGAGTAGGTTATATTCTGATCTCAACACTGGGTTTCATTATCATGTAGTTCAGGTTGGTCTGGATTTCTGAATGTAGCTGAGGCAGGTTTTGAAGTCCTGATCTGCCTGACTTCACCTCAGTGTGTGCCAGCACACATGGCTTCTGTTTCATTGTTTTGTTTCGCATTCATGAACTTCCTTTAGAGTGGAGGTTAGTTGTGTGTCTCCTAAGTCTAGGAGTATGGTGAAATCACTCAGTGGGCAAAAGCACTTCCCACTAATCTTGATGACTTGAGCTTGATCCTGAGCCCCACATGGTTGAAGGAGAGAACTGCCTCTCACAAATTGTCCTCTGACCTAAACACTCTCTCTCTCTCTCTCTCTCTCTCTCTCTCTCTCTCTCTCTCTCTAAGAATTAAAAAAATAAACAGCCTGGCAGAGGCAGGAGGATCTCTGTGAGTTTGAGACCGGCCTGATCTACAGAGTGAGTTCCAGGACAGCCAGGACCTGATACACAGAGAAACCCTATTTTGAAAAACCAATAAAAAACCAACAAAAGGTTTCTGTCCCTCCAATAAAATAGTCCAGGCTGTCCTGGAACTCACTTTGTAGATCAGGCTGACCTCAAACTCACAGAGGTCTACCTTGAAGTCACAGAGATCTTCCTGCCTCTACCTCCTAAGTGCTTGGAATAAAAGCATATGCCATTACAGCCTGGCTAGAATCTTTACCTTCTGAGACCTCTCCATGGCCCTGAATTTTATGAAGCATAAACATAGCACCAAAGGTTATTTTTTATGGAGACATAAAACCTACAGCATATAAATCATCTGTTAGTATACAATTTGCTGCTTTCATTGTACTCACAAGAGTTGTCCAGCCATCACTAGAGTATCCACAAAGTGATGATGTTCTATTATCATTAGTGTCAATTTTAGATCATTTTAATTACCTCCAATAGAAATTTCTGTATTCTAGCTGGTATCACTTCTACTACCTCACTGATTGACTTTTTTTTTTGTTTTTTTTGTTTTTTTTTGAGACAGAGTTTCTCTGTGGCTTTGGAGGCTGTTCTGGAACTAGCTCTTGTAGACCAGGCTGGTCTTGAACTCACAGAGATCCGACTGCCTTTGCCTCCCAAGCGCTGGGATTAAAGGGGTGCACCACCACTGCCCAACTTGATTCACTTTTTAAAAATTTACCTATTCTAGCATTTCAATGTAAATGGAACCACATGAAATAAGATCTTTTATATTTGGCTTCTATCACTAAACACCACTTTCAAGTTTCATTCATGCTATAGCATGTATCAGTATTTCCTTTCTTATAATGGCTATACAATAGTTCATTGTGTGGTTGTACCACAGCTTAAAAAATCTCTTTACAAGCTTATGGGCTGTTCTTTTTTTTTTTGCAGATTTTTTTAAAATTTGAATTAGAAACAAGATGGTTTTACATGACAATTCCAGTTCCCTTCTCCCTCCTGTCCTCCCCTACCACCCCCTCCCAACTAAAACCCTACCTATCACATATCCTTTCTGCTTTATGGGCTGTTTTTACTCAATGATTCATGACATCTGATTGCTTTAATTTTATTTATTTATTAATTTTTGACACAGGGACTACTAACTAATATAGCCTAGGCTGGCCTCAAACTCACTGTGTAGTCAAGGATGAATTTGATCCTTCTGTCTTCCCCTTCCCTTTTGAGCCACCACTCCCAGTTTATGCAGGGCTGGAGATCACACTCCAGGAATTTGCTCTACCAACTGAGCCACATCCTAAGTTCCTGATGGCCTTAATTTAAGTTGGGCTTCTTTCTTTTACAAAAGCAGGTGGTATATGCACCTGTGGTCTTTAGCAAGTGTAAAGTTTTGCCTTCCTACCTGATAAGACTAGCTTCACACGAGGCTTTGGCAATGGTTGTAAGTGATGACAACTCTCTCCATTATTCTATTGAATGTCTTATTAACAAACAAACAAAGGCTTCTAACATTGTACAGGCTTTTGACTCTCTAGTCGGCATATTTATTTTGTAGGATCTTATTTTTTCACAAGCTGGGACATTAATTCTGTAGGCTTCTTTTCTAGTTACCACAGTTTTGCAAGGTTGGTATGAGCAAAATACATTTGCCTATGCTACCTGTAAAAATGATTTACCTTTTGGAGCTAGGCATAGTGGCACACACCTTTAATCTTAGCTATTGGGAGGCAGAAGCAGGTGGATCTCTGAGTTGAGGCCAGCCTAATCTACATAGTGAGTTCCAGGACAGCCAGGGCTACACAGAGAAACCATATGTCAAAAACAAATAAAAAACCAACCATCAACAAACAAAATGATTTACCATTTTAATAGAAATTGTTTTTATGATATTCTTTTTTTAAAAATTTCAGTCTGATTTGTAAGCGTATATATACTTACAGTGCTTTGTACTAGGGAGAAGCAGGAAAGTAAAGAACTCTTTAATAAAAGATTGCCCTCCAGTAGAACAAAGCCTAAATACTTTTCTATTGAGGGACAATTCCTGTTTTTCTTACATCACTTGTTAATCCAATAAGGGTTGTGAAAACTGAATTCACTCTTTATGAGTTGGACAATGGTACCGGTAGTCATCATTTACTTTGTTTATAAGAATTGTATTCACAGGAGCTTGTTTTTGTTCTGTGTCCTATTGTTCTGTATCCTGTGTGAATGTGTCCTCTGAGATTGTTTGTTTTGTTTCAAGGGCTTCAGGAGATGAGAATGTACTTCAGTTGATAGAATGCTTGCCTATGGTATGTGAAACCCGGAGTTCTATCCCCTGCGTTGAATGAGCAGGGCCTCCTGGTGGTGATATATACTTGTAATGCCAGCACTCAGGAGGTAGAGGCAAGAGGCAAAAAATATTTAAGGTCACGACAGGCAGTGGTGGCCCCACGACTTTAATCCTAGCACTCTGGGGGCCAGATCTTTGAGTTTGAGGTCATACACAGCCACATAGCAAGTTTGGGGCCTGCCTGTCTCAAAGTAGGGCAAGGTCCTTTAAATAAAAGGGCTAATGATAGTGTGTGTAGAATTGTCAAAGTTGGCTTACAGGGTTATTAAATATCAGCTGTTTTTCTAAATTGTTTATGACTCTAAGTTTGTATATCTGTGGTCTTTTCTGAACTTTATTATGCTTAATCTCTATTCTTTTATTGTAGCATAATTTCATGTATCTGGGTCTTGTGCCTTTTTTAGTGTTTAGTATGTGTATGCATGTACTTTTTAAATTAAATTTTTTATTTTTTGAGAATTTCATGCATGAGTGCTGAATTTACATCATTTCACCTCTCCCCAATCCAGCTTCTCCTTTGTATCCTCACTCCTCAAATTTGTGACATCTTCTTTGATTATTGTTGGTGTGTGTGTGTGTGTATGTAACCTACTGAGTACATTTACTGTTTACTTGTATGTACATGTGTTTAGGGCTGGCCACTTGGGATTGGATAACCTGTCAACAAACTTGTCTTAAAAAAAAATTGATCCACCTTTTCTCAGCAGCCATAGTACACACACACACACACACACACACACACACACACACACACACACACACACACACACACACACACAGTTTTTTGAGTCAGGGTCTCGTGTAGCCCATACTGGCCTGGAACTCACTATATAGGCAAAGACCTTGAACACTTAATCCTCCTGCCCCGCCTCTCAAATATGAGATCACTAGATCACTGTCTCCCCTGGCCCCAGTGATCTTGTTACTCAGGCTTGCTTTGAGCTCTTGGGCTCAAATAGTCTTCTTGCCTCAGTCTTCTGAATGCTGAGGACTCCAGTTGTGTACCAGTGTACCTGGCCCGGGGCATACAAAGTTTGAGTTAAGGAACCCTAATGTGCTGATTCATTTCCTGCTGATAACCATTGTAGATTGGTTCCAGCATTTTAAAATGCTGATTGGGACATCTCCACACAGGCTTTTCGTTCCCTTGAATGTTTTCTTAGGACAGGTTTCCAGGAGTTGGGTTATTAGGTTCAAGGCTGTGAACAGTTTATGACTGATAATTCTGCCAGATTGTTTGAAAGAAGGGTGAGTGAGTTCAGAATGACATTAGCTGTGCTGCTGTCCTGCAGTCCCTAGTTTCCTGCTCACATTATTAGTTTGCTTGCTCTGTTATTAAGAACTCTTAATTTCTGCCTTTGATTTTGCATTTTTTCATTGTCACATACCCCCCTTTCTTCCCCTCCAGTTCTTAGTTTGCTGGAGTGTAGACTGCTTAGGTCTTAGGTTTTGTTAGCAGGGAGAGGTCTTCCTGTCTGTCCCCAAGTCTATCACTCAAAGGACCAGGCATCATGCTGTACAGGTAGGCAATATAACTTTACTGATGGATACTGTGTAAGTATTCAGGCATCAGTACAGGCCTGCCCTTGGGGTTCTGACAGGATACGTCCTCAGTTGCAGCTACTAAGAGCACCACCTATGCACTATTCATTACATTCCCTTTAAAAAGGGCCCTGCCCACCTCCCATCTCTCTCTCTCTGCATCTCTGACTGTTTCTCTGTCTTCCCCCTCCCCCTGCCTCTTCTGCTGTTCCTGTCTTCAGAGGCTGGTCTACCTCCTCCCCTCCCCCTTTTTCTCATTACCTTTCCCATAATAAAAAAAAAACCCTCCATGGAAGGTCTGTTGTATGGTGTCCTTTTCTCTTGATTTTTTATAAATTACAACACACTGAAGTTTAGTTTTGTATCATTTTATGTGTCAAAATTTTTCCAACTATTTCAAATAAAGAAAGCAACCAGATGGATCATTGTTGTTGGGCTGGTCCTGAGGTTGGCTGAATTGTGATCTGAACAAGAAACAGCACATAGTAGGGAGAAGAGTGAAAGATGGCATTTCCTCACTTTCTGTTTGCCTGTTAACTATCCTATTAAGTGGGAGAGAATAAAGACCAGGCTATTTAATACAGCATCTCTAGTTTTTGGCAGAAGAAATGCCAAGCTTTAAAGCAAAAGAGCATGTGGGAGGTTGGGAGAGTCAGACCAGGTCTTGTGACACTGTCCATCTGTTGGCTTCTACCATTCTACTGAGAATACCTCCCTGGCCCTACAGTATCATTGTTAAAAAATTACTTTCTGAAATTTTTTTTTTCAGTAGAGGGGATTATACTTGAGCCTCAAGCAAGCATTTGCCATTGAACTACATCCCCAGTTCATTTTACTTTTTTCATTTTGAGATGGGGGTCTCATTAAATTGCCCAGGGTATCTTTAAATTCACCCTGTAGCTCAGGTATGCCTTGAACTTCTTGTTTGTTTGTTTGGTTTTTGAGACAGGGTTTCTCTGTGTAACAGTTCTGGCTGTCCTGGAACTTGCTCTGTAGACCAGCCTGGCCTTGAACTCACAGAGATCCAGCTGCCTCTGCCTCCTGAGTGCTGGGATTAAAGGTGTGCACCACCACCATCCAGCCTACTTTATTATTTTTAAACTATTTATTTACTTGTTTTCTGTGACTGTATATACCCATTTTCTTTCTTTAGCATCTAAGCACATTTTTAAGCACACTGTAACCTTTTCAGAGTTCTTTTTTCAGCCTGGACCTGACATTTTGTGCTTCTGCAGCCTTCTCAGAACACGAGAACCAAACCTTAAACTGCTAAGCAGTGGTTAGGACCCCAGTTTAACATACGGCCTAGTAGCTGGCTCTGGCTCCTTCAGGTCAGTGAGAATGGAGCCTCATGCTTTTGAACCCTAGCCTGGAGCTGGTCTATATCCCCAGCTCTGGAAAGTTTCTGGATCCACACTGTGGTAGGTGTTTCTACCTAGTCTCCCAACACTGAGTAGCACGCTACTGCTCATAAGTCCCATTCAAGTGCTCAGTAGCCCAGTAGCCTACTCAGAACTTTTTTTTTTGCTTACAAATAATGACACAGAGACGTATTATTAATTTTAAAAACTTGGCCGTAGCTTAAGCTTGTTCTCAAGTAGCTCCCGCCCCCACCCCCCCCACCCCCCTCTGTGGCTTTGGAGGCTTTCTGGAACTAGCTCTTGTAGTCCTGGCTGGTCTTGAACTCACAGAGATCTGCCTGCCTCTGTCTCCCGAGTGCTGGGATTAAAGGCTTGAGCCACCAGCGCCTGACATCAAGTAGCTCTTATAATTTAAATTAGCCCATTTATATTAATCTACGTTCTGTCATGTGGTGTTACCTTTATTTTGTTCCGTACCTCCTGTATCTTCTCTGGCTAATCCTACCCTTCTTCCTAGAGTTCCCTCTCTCCCTGGAAATCCCACCTATTCTCTTCCTGTCTAGCTACTGGCCATCAGTCAGAAGGTGCCTTGGCAAAGACATGCCTTTACAATGTAAACAAATATTCTGCAACAAATGGGAATCAATTGGGCTGGGGGTATAGCTCACTGGTGGAGTATTTGCCAATGGTGTATGATGCCCTGGTGAGCCTCTGTACCTAGGTGGGTGGGGGTGAGGCTGGCCTGAGGAGGGGGAAGCAAATAACCTTTGTGTCTTACAGGTTCTCTCTCTTCCCTCTACTCCTGTCTTCTCTCTTTCTTAGAAAAAGAGGCTCGAGGATATAATTCAGTGGTAGAATGCTTGCCTAACACACACACACACACACACACACACACACACACACACACACACACACACACACACACACACACACACACACACACGGCTCTATTCTAAGCACCAACAAACAAAATCCATGAATGATAACAAAGCACTGCAATGTAGGGTTAAAAGCAGGGATGACATGTTTAAATTGTGATGTTTTTTCCTTGAAACTTTGACACACTGGGCTGGAGAGGTGGCTTGATGGTTAAGAACACTGGCTGCTCTTTCAGAGGACATGGGTTATATTGCTAACACCCACATGGTGGCTCACAATCATCTGTAACTCCAGTTCCAGAAGATCAGATGCCCTTCTGGTATCCTTAGGCACAAGGCACTCAAATGGTTTACATTCAAATGCCTGATACATATGCAGGCAAAACATCTGTACATACACACACACACACACACACACACACACACACACACACACACACACACACACATTTCACATTAAAGCCAACCACAGAAACATAAAATTAGGGAAAAGGAAGCTGTTTAGATAGGGAAAGGGAAGCTATTTAGATAATGAAAACTGATGAGTTGTTTCATAAAAGTGGAAGGAATGACATTAAAGTTCAAAAGTAGCAAGGAAGGGAGAAATCTAGAAGCAGGCCCTAAATCTGTACTTTTGTTTTCTTTCTTTGTGGTGTTGGGGCTAGAGAGCAAACCTTGTGCATATGAGACAAGGGTTCTTTCTGAGATACACCCCTAGCCTGTGGGTTGTGGGGGGTGCCTTTCACTGTATAGGCCAGGCTTGTCTGGAATGCTCCTTCCTGCCTTCACCTCCAAGGGGCTGGGAATTCTAGGCATGTATTGCTATACTCAGCTCCTGAATGTGCAGCATTTCAGTTATTCCTGTCATACCCTAGGACCCAATGACCATTTTACATAGAACATAATCTTTGTCATCCAGGCCTCTTGTTAGAAAGCCACTGAGCCAGCTCTTGACCTCCACATGACATGGAATGGCTAGAACTTAAAGAGGAAAATTCCGAACACTCCTCAAAGCTAAAAGTCCCTTTTTGCTGATAGTCTCTAAATAAGGTCCCATGGGTTGTAGGATCAGTGTCTTTTGGGAGCAGGGGTCTCAGAAAATAAGATCCTGCCCTGGGCTCCTTATGAAAGTGGCTTTGGTTGGGCATAGTGACACATACCTTTAATTCCAGCACATGAGGCAGTACTCTTGACTGTCTTCAAGGACAGCCTAGCCTACAGAGTTCCAGAACAGTTGGGGCCACACAGAGAAACCTTAAGTTGAAAACCAATAAAGAACAATAAAAAGAAAGTTTCTTTGTCTACAAGGGAGGCTAAAAAGAAAGTTTCTTTGTCTACAAGGGAGGCACACAAGTGCCAAATCAGTATTAGAGGCCTTGAGAGATAGCTCATTTGGTAAAGTGCTAGGGGATCAGGTGTAGTGAGAAACAAAACAATGGACGAACAAGTGGATTTTATATGACAGGATAAATATAACCTGCTGAATCTGTATAATGTTACTTGTATGTGTGTTTCCAGGGCTCACTGTTTGGCACTGGACAGCCAATTGCTGAGCTCTTCCCTGGAGAAGACCACCTCTCCCACTCCCAGCTCTCCTCACTTCTTTGTAGGGTTGGGGCACTGTGGGCTTTGCCCCATGCAGTCTGACATGTTCACTGTTGTCATCCTTGTTCAACTCACATTTGGACAGTCATACAGTGAGGTTTTATGGGTACAATTTCTGATGTTACTATTTTAAAATTGAATTTTATGTGTATAAGTGCTCTTAACAGCTGAGTCATCTCACCAGCCACTAAGCTTATTCTTAACAGATGTTTAAAGATATCATCATGGGTTGCTTTTCTGAGTTTATTTCTAATCAATTTGTAAGCAATCAAGAAAGATTTTAATGCATAAAATAAAATTCAAACATCTGGATGTGGTGGCTTGAACCGATAATCCCAGATCCTTCAGAAACTGAGGCAGGAGAATCATAAATTCAAAGCCTGCGTGGGCTACAGAGCAAGTTTAAGGCAAACTCAGGGAACTTGGTGAGACCTTGTTTCAAAGTAAAGAATTTTTTCAAAAAAGTGAGACTGACAGTGACAGAGTAGCTCAGTCAATGATAAAGCACTTCCTTAGTGGATGCAAGGGCTTGGTTTTAATCTTCAGTACCAATAAATAGGTAAATTAATAACAAAATTTCCAGAAATGCATTATGTATGCATGTTTCATGTATTCATCACAGATCTATCACTACCTGCTGTGTGCTAAGTGTTGGTCTTAAGAATCAGACATATCCCTATCTTGTCTTTTACCACATAGGACTTATGTTCTATATCCTTTCTTTCTGTTTCTATTTCATCATCTTGAAATAACAACACTTACAGATTTGATTTCTTTACTGTTTTAATACTTGAGTTTATTTACTCCTCACAATGACCCTATAAAGTATGGATAATCATAATTCCCATTTCAAATATAGGGAAAACTGAGGCATTGATGCTAGATCATTTCTCAAGGCACACATCTGTTAAATGGTGTAAAGGGGTTTAAAGCCATTCAATTTGATTTCAGAGTCTCTGTCTCCTCCTCCTTCCCCCTTCCTGTCACCTGTGAGATAGACACCTTAGCAAATACTTAAGCTAGACTATCTTAAGCTAGATAATACTTCATAAACCATGCAGTTTCTGAAGTTTACACGGAGTTGGTATAATGCCTCCCTACTTTCCAACTATGTGTCAGTGTGCTGTTTCCCATTTTCCTTTGGTTTTTATGAACTAATAGTTTTTAGTACAAAGGTGATCCTAAATGACCTCCACCCTTTGGCAGTACAGCAGATAGAGCTCTCTCAAAGGTGCCTTTTGCCCCAACTCTCCCCACTTTTCTCTAAAACTATTTTTTGAGACAGGATTTCTCTGTGTAACAGCTCTGGCTGTCCCCGAACTCACTCTGTAAACCAGGCTGGCCTTGAACTCAGAGATTTGCCTGCCTCTGCCTCCAGAGTGCTGGATTAAAGGCATGCACCACCACCCATCACTATTATTCATTTCATCACCACACATTCTGTCTGTATCTGCAGAATTGCAAATAGAGGCTTGACTTTGGTCATCACTCACACAGAGGCATTTAATTGGTATTTTTTGTTCCAAGTTAAAAGCTCAAATGAAGTCACAAAGGCATTAATTTGGTCTTTCTCAGTTGAGACTTCCTATTTCAGCTTCATGATGTCTTTGAGAGTCTATAGATAATCTGTCTACTGAACAGAGCATGGCTCCTGATTCTGGTAGAGCTTGACAGCAACTCCAGCACTTTTTGTTCCTTAGATGTGTGCTGGGATCTGCACCATGAGGGCTAATGCTGTGGGGATAGTCACTGCTTTCTTAGTGTGTTCCAGTATTGTAACCTAATTGAATGGAATTTGCTGATGGAACTGGCCCTATTCATGTGGTCCTCTAGTCATTGAGCATCCATCTTGTAGGTTGCTGTGCCCAAGGTTTTGCTGGAGGTGCTTCTCTGAGCTATGGTGGTACAGCTACATGACTGTTTAAGTGCCTCCTTGCTTGATTTGCAGCCACACATTCCTGATTAAGAAGCATAGGTAAATGAGGTGATATTTAATCCACCAGTCTTCTGGTCTAAATGCTTAGCTTGTTTCCATCTGTTAAATAACACAACAGTGGATTTCTTTGTGGTTAAATCTTTGTCTTCATTTTACCCACCCACCCCCACCAAACCTCTGGCAGTACTAGGGAATCAATCCTAGAATCTGTCTCTGAGAGTTGTGGAGTATGTGTATGTGTTTATGCTTGTGTATGTGGACACGTATGTGCCAAACCATGTGCACATGTTTATATATGATTAAGTTTGTATGCACATATTATGCAACAGTGTACGTATAGAGGCCAGAGAACTTTTGACTTCCTGCTGGCTTTTGACTTTGTTGAGGAAGGTCTCTTGTTTCAGTTGTACTTAAGGTACCTGGCTGGAAAGCTTCCAGACAGTTCTCCTGCATTCACCCCCCCCCATCTTGCTGTAGGAATGATGGCATTACAGATGTACACCACATTTGGTTTTTTTACATGGGATTTGGGAACTGGACTTGGGTTGTCAGGTTTTTGAGGCAGATGCTTACATTTGCCGAGCCATCTCCCCAACCCAAACCCAGGAATTGTGCATGCCAAACTAGCACTCTACAACTCATACATGCCACCACTTAGCTACACTCCTAGTCCAGAAGTCAAATTTTAGGGTCAAACCATATTTCTAAGGTGGAATATGCAGTAATGTGCACAGTAGGTGTCTTAGTTAGGGTTTCTATTATGCAATGAAACACCATGACCAAAGCAAGTTGGGGAGGAAAGAATTTATTTGGCTTACACTTCAGCATTGCTGTTCATCACTGAAAGAAGTCAGGAAAGGAACTCAAACAGGGCAGGATCCCAGAGGCAGCTGCTAATGCAGAGACCATGGAGGGGAGCTGCTTACTGTCTTGCTTCCCATGGCTTGCTCAACCCACCTTCTTATAGAACCCAGGACTAGCAGCCCAGGGATGGCACCACCCATCATGGGCTGGGCCATCCTCACTGATCACTAAATGAAAAAAATGCCTTACAGCTGGATCTCAAGGAGGCATTTCCTCAGCTGAGGCTCCTCCTTCTGATGACTCTAGCTTGTGTCAGGTTGGTTGACACACAAAACCAGCCAGCACAGTAGATAAGAAAATATGCTGGTGATTCTGGGCATGTGACTCAGTTGGTATAGTGGTTCACTTGTATGCACAAATCCCTGGGTTTGATCCCCAGTACCTCATAAAAATTGGGCATAGGGGCTGGGAGATGGCTCATGGGTACAGTGCTTGCCTTGTAAGTGTGAGGATCTGTGTTACAATCCTCTGAGCATGTAAAGAGCTTGGCATGGCGGGTGTGCTTTGTAATCTTAGCACTGGGTAGGCAGGGACAAGAGGGTTGCTGCAGGATTTTCTACTGGAAGACAAGAAAATCTAAATTGTTCCTTGGAGTAGGCTCCTTTCCATGACTCTGTTAGAGATCACAGAGTTTTCCTCTACACTCTTGCCATGGATGTGCTTCTGAAGTTCATCACTCAGTGTTAATTCCATTCTTATGTCTTCACAGGGAAGCTTTATGGTGATGTTCCTTATATAGAAGAAAGACACAGACATCGGTATGAGGTATGCCTTTCATCTGAATTGTTGAGGGATGTGGATACTTGGTGCAATGAACCCCAGCGATTGTAAGTAGGCCCTTTGGGAAAAGTGTCCAGCTTCGTAATACCTGTAGGCAAGGCTGCTAAATTTCCCTAGCATCTCTCACTTTCAGAGAAAACTGTTGTGATAACAGAGTAAATGATGTCAGGGTATCACAGAACCTGAATGCAGCAGATAAAGCAGAAAGACTTCTCTAGACCTGTAACTGGACATTTCTCTCCTGCCTGCCAATTCCCGAATAACCACACAGAGGCTGAATATTAATTACAAATGGTTTGACCTAGTAGCTCAGGCTTATTATTAACTAGCTCTTACAACTAAATGAACCCATTTCTATTAGTCTGTGAGGCTCATAGCTTGTTACCTCACATCTTGCTTCCCCATGGCTGCTGGCATCTTCTGACTCTGCCCTTCTTCTCCCTTTATCTCTGCTTGGATTTTCTGCCTGGCTCTATACTGCCTTGGTATTGGCCAAATCAGCTTCTTTATTAACCAGTGGTAATAAAACATATTCACCGGATTCCGAAAGACATCCCATATCATAGACCAAAAACAAGCTTACCATTCCTCCTTAACCTCTGCCTCTTGTTTCTCAGGTTTGAGAAAGATAGATAACCTTCAACAAGGAGCCAAATCCTTCCAGCACAGGAATGAGTTTCTGGATCTTGTATGGTGGATTGTAGCTTTCAGGAACCTTTTCTGAAAGCTCACATTGAGCTTGAGGCTTAGTGCCCCATGACTAAGAGGAGTTAACTGCTGAGATTGCAACAGGCAAAGCATGGCATGTGGAACTGTGAATGGTCCTTCTGGGATTAGTCAGTCAATCATGTTGTGTTTGGCTTTGAGGAATATGAATCTCTGCTTGTTCTTTATTCAAACCAATTTGAACAGTAAGGGCATTTATTAGCTCAGGTCACAGGCAAATTAGAAACACGGTACAACCAGCACTTCTCTTGTCTCCATGGTTCATTTGGCCTCCCTTTTCTGTGAATCTGGTTTGCCCAGAGTGTTCTCTCTCTCATTATAGGATGGTTGCCAGCAGCAACTGAAGTATCGTGGAACTTTTCTTCAGTCTGATTAGGTCACCTTTTTGTTTGTCTGTTAGTTTTGCTTTTTTGAGACAAAATCTTCTTACCATGTAACTCTGCCTGTTAGATGAGGCTGGCCTCAAATTCACAGAGATTGGCCTACTTCTGTCTCCCAAGTGTTGGGATTAAAGGCTTGTGCCACCAATCAATGTTTTGAGACATAGTTTCATATTTCCTAGGTTGGTTTTGAACTCCATATGTACTTGAGGATAACCTTGAACTCCTGGTCCTCCAACAGATACCTCCCCAGTGCTAAGATAACAAGCATGTGCTACCATGACCAGTTTTATGTAGTGGTTGGGAGTGAGCTAGCTTCATGCGTGTTAGGCAAGCACTCTACCAACTCAGCTACATCCCTAGTCCTAATTAACTTAACTTCAATTACCTGTCAGTCCTTGAATTTGTACAACTGACACTGCCATTCTGAACATTGGTAGCCTTAAACCTGGATTTTCACATCAGCCAAAAGTAATGGGTGGTGTAGTCACCATTCTATTGCTGTGAAAAGACACCATGACCAAGGCAGCTCTTAAAAATGAAAGCATTTACTCCGGAATTTGTTTACAGTTTCAGAGGTTTAGTCCGTTATCATCATGTCGGGGAGCATGGCTGCACATATGGAGCTGGAGCAGTAGCTGAAAGATACATCTTGATTCACAGTCAGAGGGGCGGGGAAAGAGAGAGAGGGAGGGAGGGAGGGAGGGAGGAAGGGAGGGAGGGAGAGAGAGGGAGGGAAGGAGGGAAGGAGATGGGCCTGGCATGGGCTTTTGAAACCTCAAGCCTACCCTCCCAGTGACACAGTTCCTCCAACAAGGTTATACCTCCTAATCTTTCTAAACCTTCTCAAATAGTGCCTCTCCTTAATGACTAAGCATTCAAATATGTGAGCCTATGAGGGGGCATTCTTATTCAAACCACCACAATGGGTTTGTCATATTTGACTTGGCCAATTGGAGTCAGCTTTTGGAATGGGACAGATAAGAATCCCAAGACCAAAGGAAAGAAGAATTTCAATTCTCAGTCAAACTTGTAATTTGGGGGCCTGGGGAGATGGCTCAGTGGGTAAACTGCTTGCCTCACAAGTGTGAGGACTACAACTTGGATTCCCAGCACCCATGTAAGTGCTGGGCAGTTGTGATGGCCTGCCTATAATCCCAGCATACAGAAGGCTAGAATCCTTGGGGCAAGCTGGGCAAGCTCCAGGTTTCATAGGAAGCCTCATCTCAGTAGGCTATTAAAGAAGACACCCAACATCCACCTCTGGCTTCCATGTGCAAGTACACTTGTGCACATGTACCCATACCCATATATACCCATGAACATGCAAACATGCTTATACACATGCATACTATACACATACACATTTTAAAAATTAGAATTTGGGAATAGATAATGTAAGTTACTTTCTTGTTGCTTTGTAAAATACAGACAAAAGAAACTTAAGGAAAGATTTATTTTGGTTCATGGTTTAGGAGAAATAGGCCATCATTATAAGGAAATCATGATGGGGGAGTATAAGGAAGCTGATACCATTTTGCCAGCAGTCAGGAAGGAGGGAGGGAAGAAGGAAAGAAAAGGGGAGGGAAGAAGGGAGGAATGCTGGTGCTCAGCTTATTTTCTCCTGTTTTCCTTTTTATTCAGTTCAGGGTCCCTAGCCATGGGGTAGTGGTGCTTATATCAGGATGGGTATTACCTTCTTAGTAACTCTTTGGCAACACCCCCATACACATGCCGAGAAGTATGTTTCCCCAATAATTCTAAATCCAGTTAGACTGACAGTGAAGATTAGCCATCAGATTGTTAAGTATACTTAACTCAGGGAAGCAGCAGATACAGGGATGTCTATAAGTAGTTGGTTTCAAGGTTCTGATTGAGAATATTTACAGTACCATAGTCCTTTGTTTTGAATCCTGTCTCTAAGTGATGCAGCATGGACCTCCCAGGTTCATGTGACTTGAATTAGACTTCATATCTCAAGTTCATCATGAATTTAAAATTAGATTTGGGGTGTTGAATATAGAAATTGAGTAGAGGGTCAATGCAATGGAAAAAACCACCAATGGATGCAGGACCTCTTCATTAACTGTTTGAATTGCTCTGTAGTTCAAAGACTTGCCTTTCTTGTATTTCCAGGTAAACCCTAACCTGGTCAACCAATTTGAGAAGAAAGACCTTTGTTTTGTTGGTCAGGATGTAGATGGGAAGAGGATGGAAATTATTGAACTGACAAGTAAGTGGGTTCTTTGTTTCTAGAAAGCTTCATGCTGACTAATTTGGGATCTAGTTCATTGTCCCCTCCCCCAATTCCGGGTCTCTTGAAATACATACAGAACTTCAGAAAGCAAGGAAAACACATTGCATATAATCCTTATCATTTTGGACCTGTTAGTCTGGACTTAGCATCAATAGCTGTATTTTCCCAAGTCTACCAATTGTACAAGTAGTAGGCATCTTTGCCATTTCCCCTCTCCTGTGTTAGCTCTAAGCTAAATGTTCTGCAGAAAGCAGACAGCTCACTGTCCACTGACTGTCTCCTTGCTTTTCTCATTGTTTTTGGTGGCAATCATGGATGTCTATTGTATTGGTGTCCCACCTCCTCTTCTGGCTCTTTCTGCTGCTTGTGCTTGAAGGGCAACCTTGGACAAGTCACTGAATTTCCAGACACTAATTGCTGCATTTAGAGTTTTTCATAAGACCAAACAAGGGACTAGAGATGTAACTTAGTTGGTAGAATGCTTGCCTAGCATGCCCAAAGTCCTAGGTTTTGCCCCCAGCACAGTATAACCTAGGCAAGGTGGCACACTCCTGTAAAGTAATCCTGGCAGGAAGAGCAGAAGTTCAAGGTTATCCTTGGATACATATTGAGGACAGCCTAGGATACATAAAAACCTGTCTTCAAACAAACAAACAAACAAAACCACAAAGACTAGACTTCTGTTGAGGAAGAGCACAGAGGAGAGCCTGTAATCGAAGTCCTTGGAAAGTTTTGATTCAGGGACATTGCTTTGATTTAAAGACCAGCCTGGGCTCATAGTGAGAGGCAGGCTTGGGTTACAGGAAATAAATAAGTAGCACAGATACTTTATATGACTGAGATAGGAGACCCTGAAAGCATAGGCCCAAAAGCACGTTTGTTACTAACAAGACATAAGGCCCTGCAAGGACATGGTATGCCTGAGGTCTTAGCTTGTCACAAGGGTCAGCTCTCTCTCTCTCTCTCTCTCTCTCTCTCTCTCTCTCTCTCTCTCTCTCTCTCTCTCTCTCTCTCTCTCCCCCCTTGTGCATGTGTGTGTGCTTTTTCCACATTTTCAAATGATTAAAAATGTTAAAAGAATATTTGTGTATGAGAAAATAATTATGTAATTATGTGACATTTAAGTTTCTGTGTCCATAAATAATTTTATTGGAGATTGGTGTAGGGGTAGAAAGATGTGACCTTTTCCTCACTCATTATAAAGGTCACGGCTGACATTCCTGTGACACAAGATTAAAAAGAGAAAAGCAAGTGGTAGGTAGCTCAGTGGTAGGAGGCCCTGGGTTCAGTCTTAAACTCTGGAAGAAAATAAAGAAATAAAAGAGAAAACCATGTTTCAGTTAGCTTTTCTGTTGTTGTGATATACCATTATGACCAAAAGCAACTCGGGGAAGAAAGAGTTTATTGCATTTTACAGGATGTGTGTAGTCCATCATCAAGGCAAGCTGAGGCGGGATCTTGAAGTAAAACCACAGAGGAATGCTGCTAATTGGCGTGCTTCCAGACTCACATCCAGCTAGCTTCCTTATATAGCCCAGGGCCACCTGCCTAGGGATGGTATAGCCCACAATAGGCTGACCACCCCTACATCAATTAGTAGTCAAGAAAATATTCTACAGATATGACCATAGGCTAATCTGATGGAGGCACTTCTTCAACTGAGATTCCCTCTTCCCAGATGTGTTAAGTTGACAACTAAGATTAGCTATATAAATCTACCCCTCATCAATGTGACTGTTAAACCATAACTTTTTCTTTCTTGTTCTCAAGATCTCATGTTGGTATCACAATATATGTCAATATATTGAAAATTTTAATGCTTTAAAAGTTCAGTATCTCTTTAAAAGTCCAACAGTGATTAACTATGGGCTTTTGTAAAATTAAAAACAAATAAGCAAATGAGTTATATACTATCTTATTTGAAGAGAGAAGAACCAGGGCTCAGGTACAATCAGATCAAAGAAAACCAAAATCTTTTTTTTTTTTTTTTTTTTTTATTTTATTTTATTAGTTCTAGTTAGGGAACAAGCTTATTTCAAGTCCCTTCTCCCTCTCCCTCCCCTCACCCCCAAACTTTCTCCCCCACCCCCAGCCCATCCCCCCAACCCCATCCACCCACTACTCCCCAGGCAGGGTAGGGCCCTCAACGGGAGCTCAGCAAAGTCCACCAAGTCTTCCTATGCTGATCCTGGGCCCTTCCCCATGTGTCCAGGGCCAGAGTGTAACCCTTCATATGGGATGGGCTCTCAAAGTCCCTTCTTGCACCAGGGAAAAATACTAATCCACTACCAGAGGCTCCCTGGAGTGCAGAGGCCTCCTTATTGACATCTATGTTCTGGGGTCTGGATCAGTCTTGTACAGGCCTCCTGGACAGCATCTGAGGTCGATGTGCTCTCCCTTGTTCAGGCCAACAGTTCCTGTGGGTTTCTCCATCCTAATACAGACCCCTTCGTTCTTCATTCCTCCCTCTCTTCAACTAAATTCCCGATTTCGGCTCATTGTATATCTGTGGATGTCTGTCTCTGTTTCCATCAGCCTCTGGGTGAGGGCTCTAGGATGGCATAAAGAGAAGTCATCAATCTCATTTTAGGGGGAGGGTTTTTAGGTTATCCTCTCCACCATTGCCTGGATTGTCAGATCGTGTCATCCTTGTAGGTCTCTGGAGATCTCCCTGGTTCCTGATCCCTTCTCGGGCCTACAGTGGCTCCCTCTGATATCGTTTCTCTCATCTTGCTCTCTTTCCTCTATTCTTCCCCCAACTCAATGTTTCTGCCCCTCCATTTCCTCTCCTCTTCTCCTCTTCTCTTGCTCTTATTGTAGCAGCTCCTTCCCCCCCCCACCCTCATGCCCCCAATTAGTTCGGGAGTTCATGCCATTTCCATTCCTGGGGACCATTTAACCCTTAGAGTCCTTCATGTTTCCTAGTTTCTTTGGTGAAGAGCATTATATACTGGTAGTCTTTTGTTCTATGTCTAAAATTCATATATCAGTGAGTACATACCTTGCTTGTCTTTTTGTGACTGGGTTACCTCACTCAGGATGGTTTCCTCTAGTTCCATCCATTTGCCTGCGAATTTCAAGATTCCATTGCTTTTTTCTGCTGAGTAGTACTCCATTGTATAAATGTACCACATTTTCTCAATCCATTCTTCAATAGAGGGGCATCTAGGTTGTTTCCAGGTTCTGGCTATTACAAACAATGCTGCTATGAACATGGTTGAACATATGTCCTTGTTGTAAGTACATGCCCTATTTGGGTATATACCCAAGAGAGGAATGGCTGGATCTTGAGGTACACTGATTCCCATTTTTCTGAGCAACCGCCATACTGATTTCCAGAGTGGTCTTACAAGATCGCACTCCCACCAGCAATGGAGGAGTGTTCCTTTTTCTCCACATCCTCTCCAGCATAGATTGTCATTGGTGTTTTTTATTTTAGCCATTCTGACAGGCGTGAGATGGTATCTCAGAGTTGTTTTGAGTTGCATTTCTCTGATGGCCAATGATTTTGAGCACTTTTTTAAGTGTCTTTCAGCCATTTCAGATTCCTCTGTTGAGAATTCCCTATTTAGTTCTGCACCCCACTTTTTAATTTCGTTGGAAAACCAAAATCTTAACAGTGTAAAAAAAACTCCATATCCACAGTTTGGAACTCATTCATGACGTTCTGAGCTCTAAAAGGTTTGGGCATTCCCACGTCTCTTCTCTGCCACCTACAGCACACAGCTTGTGTTATAGGTTCAGGCTGGCTTCATTCCACACTTGCTGCCATCCTTGGCTGTTATTCCAAAGTCCTAGAATCTCCAATAGTCTGGGGTCTTCACTGCATCTGGGGTTTCACCTTTATCAGTGGCCTTCCTGGCCTTCCCTGGCTTCTCTTCTGGGATTCTAACTCTGCCACATGGCATCAAGTCTTATCTTCTCTCCATGGCCCTTTCAGTTCTTCAGCATTCATGCTGACAAAACCAGTAGCACTGCTAGGTGTTTGTGGTGGTGTATGTCTTTAATCCCAGCACTGGTGAGGCAGAGGCTGGTGGATCTCTGTGAGTTCAAGGCCAACCGTGTCTACAGAGCTAGTTCCAGGTCAGCCAGGCCTACACAGAGAAATCTTGCTCAAAAAAACAAAACAATCCCCCAAAGTACCATGTAGGCCACTCTTACACATTAATAAGGTAGACACTGACAAACTTAGAGAGGAAAGGGCTTATTTCATCTTACACATTACAGTCCATCATCAAGGGAAGCCAAGGTAAGAATGCAAGGCAGGTGCTTGAAGCAAAACCCATGGAGAAATGCTGCTTGCTGACTTGCTACCAAGATTGCATCCAGATACCTTTCTTATATAGACCAGGCCTACCTGCCCAAGGCTAGTGCTGCCCACAGTGAGCTGGGCCCTCCTGCATCACTTATCTGTCAAGAACATGGTGGCCCACAGACGTGACCACAGGCCTCTCTGGTAGAGGCAATTCTTCAGCTTCCTCTTCCTAGGTGTGTCAGGTTGACAAGATTAGCTATCACAAAGCATAACAAGTCTATTTAGTAAGTTTCATGTGACACAGGGGCCTTCAGAAATGAATACCCAAAGACCCAGGGAAAACTTTTTATTCTTTTTCTTTTTTTTTTTTTTGGTTTTTTGAGATAGGGTTTCTCTGTGTAGCTTTGGAGCCTATCCTGGCACTCACTCTGGAGACCAGGCTGGCCTCGAACTTACAGAGATCCACCTGCCTCTGCCTCCCGAGTGGAAAACTTTTTATTCTTATCTTTGAAGAGGAATAGCCAGTCTTGTGGAAATGTGCTAAGGCATAATAGGCTGAGGGACCAGCAAGACTGTTCAGATTCTTGACTTCTCTTTGCCGCATTCTTCCCTCACAGATGGAGGGAAGAGTCCCTCTGGAATGAGGATCTCCTCCCCCCATTGATTTTGTTTTTGTTTTTGTTTTTCTGAGATAGTCTCATGTATTCCAGGCTTGTCTTCTTCAACTCAGTACCTGGCTGAGACTTGCTTTGAACTCCTGATGTCCTTGGCTCCACCTTCCAAATGCTGGGATCACAGATGGGGGCTACCATGCCTGGCAGGAATGAGGGTATTATGACCTACTTTCAGGCATGGGAATTCCAACAGTTTATGCTGGCACTCACACACAAAGGAAGGAATGGTCAGAGTGACCTTGCTTCTGACAATTCTTTTTATGTTGCAGTAAGAGAGTTCCATAGTTAGGAAAGAAACTTCATGGCTTGCAATGCTTAAAATATTTATTATTCAGCCCTTTACAGAAATATTTGCAACTCCCAGTCTAGATCCATGGGTGTACACTTCATTTGACAAACTTGAACACTTGGGAAATTTCTTCTTGATCTCTTTGTTTGTCTGGATGTTCTCTTGGCATGTTCATTTTACGTCAAACTAAACTTAAATGCTCTCCAAATTCTTCCTCAAGATGATTTATATGAATGTACCATTAGTCTCCTCTCCTGTGAGTTTCTTACTCTCTCTGCCTTTGATATTTGGAGCAAGATCATTCTTTGTTGTTGGGCTGTCCTGTGTGCTGTGTGGTATTTGTCAGCATCCCTGGCCTCTGGCCAATGGATACTAGCAGCAGACCTGCTTCCCCCTACCCCTTAGTTGTAGTGTTTCAAAACCATCTTTACTTTGTTCTTTACAGAGTTGGGGGATAGGTATATCTTCCTGGCAGAGTGTTTATCCAGGATGCACAAGGTCCTGGGCTCAATCCACAGTACCTCAATGCCAGGTGTGATGGTGCATGCACTTGGAAGGTAGAAAGAAGCAAGAGTATCGGCAGTTCAAGGTCATCCTTATGTACATTGATGTCTGCTTGGGCTATAAAAGACCTTGTCTGAAAAACCAAACCAAACCCAAACCAACCAATCAACCAGTCAAACAAAAACCATCTGTAGACACTGGCAAATCAAGAACCACCACCTACCTGATTAAGAACCATTCTCCTAGATACTCAACTTGACGTTGGACTATTAAGCTCTTCCTCCCCTTCACACCCCAACTTGTAGTCACTTGTCAAGTGCCACAATGTCTACCAGTGCAGAGAAAGTGTTTGAGATTGCCCTTCTAGTCCCTGCCACCTTAGCCTCACTACATGATGGCTTCAAGTCTGACTTGTCCTCAAGTTCCTCCCTGCCTCTAGGTTCTCCCATCTCTGGTACTTCCTAAGCAGGATGGACAGGGCTCTGGCTTTGTAGTCTAGTCATGCTAATTTGTTTGAAAAAGCACTCTGATTTGTTGAATATGAAGTACGTTTGGATACTCCAAAATGGTAGCTTGAACTGGGTGGGTATGGTGGTGCATGCCTGTAATTCCAGAATTTGGGAGGTCAAGCAGGAGGATCACTGCAAGTTTGAAGCCTTTCTGTGTTATGTAGTAGGCTCCAGGCCAGCTAGGTCTATGTGAGGAGACCATATTGACAAATGAATAGCTAGGCATGGTGGCTCATGTCTTTAATCCCAGCACTTAGGAGGCAAAGGCAGCTGGATCTCTGAGTTCAAGGCCAGCCTGGTCTACATAGTGAGTTTCAGGACAGCCAGGGCTACACAGAGAGATCCTGTCTCAAACAAACAAACAAACACAAATACATAGAATAAAATGTTAGAATGATGTTGTAGAACCTGCTTTTTCAACTTATTTGCTTTAGAATTCCAGACTCTCTTTACAACTTGACAACTTTTTCTCCATCTCAGCCCATGTCATAATTCTCTGATTTAAATGCTCTTTTCCATTTTTCTCCTTTTGATGCTCCATAATCTATTTGAGTACTCCAAGAATCCCAAACAGAAGGGGGGCAGGGGAGGATGAATCCCAAACCAGGAGGAGACTTGATGTCGGGGATGGCTGCCTTGAACATAATAGCCTCTTATCTGGACTCTGAAAGAAAACAATGGACATTTGGCATGCTCACTAGATGCTTGATCCTAAAGCACCTGCTAGAGACTTCATATGTGCCTGTGGTAGGCCTCACAAAGTGGTCAGTGGATGTTAATTCTCCTTTATGGAGGAGGCTGGAGTACAGAGAGGTTAAATAGCATGCCCAGTACCATTGATCTAGGCATTGGGAGGCAAGGAGTAAACTCAGGTTGTAGCCTTCTTCTATCCACACCTTTAAGGCATTTTAGTTTTCTCTATTTCCATTGGGTCTTCTGCCTAGAGTATATTTTGTGGTGGTTATTATTGTTTAATTTTGTTTTTTTTCATTAGCTCAAATAGTCCTAAAATACACTATGCAGCCCAGCCACCAACTTGAGATAATCCTTCTGCTCCACCTTCCCAAGTGCTGGCATTATAGGTGTAAGTCACTCTGTCTGGTTGCCATGTAGTTTTGAATGAGAATAGTAATGGTGTGTTTCAGGAGTCATTTTGATGTTGAATTAAAGTGTGATCACTGATTGTTGTTGAAGGCTACCAGCCTATCTTGGCTTGTGAGAAGAGGGCAGAGTATTTCTTAAACAACTGTTTGTTTACTTTGTTCAAGTACTTATTCTCTTTTCATTCTCCTGCTTCTCTTATTGTCAGCAAATACCGAGAGGCCACTTTCTTCAAAGAGATTTAGATTCCCATTGACGCCTTCAGATTTAATGAAGGCTGGGAAGGAAATGAGAGCTGCTGTAAAACCTTGCAGTTTTTAAAAGCTGACTGCAAGGGAATTCATTTTATGAAGGAAAATTCCCCAGAAGATTTTGATCTTAAGTACCCTTTAGAAGCACAGCCATGAGTCTCTACTGCCCCTTAAGGATTCTGAGAGGAACAAGGCTTGAGATTTGTAGAATGTCAAAATCTGCTTAAAAGCGATTAAGAACATTATTTTTAAAGGTACTTTGTTTGACTGATAGGGCATTATCAAAATAAAAACTCTTTCATCATTCTTCATATCCACATAGAGAATTTGTTTGGATAAAATGATTCTGAGCAATGATCCATTCATTTAAATAGTCTGTCCCTGGCTATGACATGATCTCTGTCACAGCATCTCTCTGTAGTTCTGCAGAAACAGAAGTACTGTCTTTTTTCTTTCTAAGACATCCCTAGATATTATGCTATAATGTTTAATGTGTTTTACTTTCAAATTATATTGCTCAATTTCTTCTCTAAGTGTGGATGACTATTCTTTGTTTTTAAAATAAATTTCGGTTTATTATGTGTTTTTAACTTATATTTATTTACTTATTTGTAGGGGTAAAGGGTGGGCCTCATGCCTTGACTTGTATATGAAGGTTAGAAGATAGCTTTTGATTCTTTCTTTCCACCACATGGGTCCCAGGGATGGAATTCAGGTTTGGTGGAGGCAAGTGATTTTACCTGCTGAGCCATTTCCTAATGCCCTTCATTTTTTGTTTATTTTATTTTGTTTTTGTTTTTCTGAGACAGGATCTTATTATGTAGCTGAGGCTTACCTGGAACTTACAGTGTAGATCAGGTTGCCTTCAAAGTAGTGGTGATCCTCCTGTTTCTGCCTCCTGAATGCTGGAATTACAGGCTTGTACCACTATATCTAACTGTTCTAATTTGCTTTTTCTTGCTATAAATACTATGACCAAAAGTAACTTGCTGAAGAAAGGGTTTACTTTGGCTTATACTTCCAAGGTCACAGTTCATCGTTGAGGGAAATCAAGGCAGGAACTGAAGCAGAAACCACGGAGAAACGCTGTTTACTGGCTTAGTCTCTAGATCATATTCAATTTCTTTATACATCCCAGACCCATTTACCTAGGGATGGTACCACTCACAGTGGGCTGGCCCTCCTTCATCAATCAAGATTATCTCTTAACAGACATGGTCATAGGTCAGTGTGATCAAGGCAGTTCTTCACTTGAGGTTCCCCTTTCCCAGGTGACTCTAGGTTATATCACATTGACATTGAAAACTAATGAGGACACTGACATTTGTTTTGTTTTGAGACAGGGTCTCCTGTAGCCAATGATGGCCTTGAACTTGAAGTGTAGCTAAAGATGACCTTGAACTCTTGGTCTTCCTGCCTCCACCTTTGGGGTTATGCCCCTGCACCAACATACTAAGCTCTTTTCTTCTTTTGTTGAGAGAGAAGGTATCACTCCCTGTGCTAAGCTCTTATAGCTGAGTAGCTGGGCAATTCAAGGTGGCTTCTGTTTACATATAGACTATTCCTCGACTGGATTTTTCTGAGGTCAGACCTGTCTAGGAGAATTTGCTCCAATGAAGAAACTATTCAGCCTGCTGCTATACCAGCTATTGAATGCTCAATTAATTTGTGTGTGTGTGTGTGTGTGTGTGTGTGTGTGTGTGTGTGTTTGCGTGTGCTTGCTATGGCCATGAGATGGGGTCTCTCAATGAACTGGAAACTCCTCATTTTCTGCTAGGCTGGCTGGCCAGGAAGCTCCCCAAAACCTCCTGTCTGCACTCTCCTATGCTGGGATTATAGGCATGGAGCAGTGGTGCCTAACTCTTGCATGGATGCTGGGGATTTGAACTCAGGATCTCATGCTTGCTTAGAAATGCTTTTATCAATTAAGCCATTTCCCCAGCCTCAGGTGGAGGGTAGCTTGAAGTCTAGGGATACTACAGAAATTGAGCCAACAATGAAAGGCCTTCCAGAAGCAGGCTAGGGCTGGGGATGTAGCTAAGTTGGTAAAATGCTTGCCTAGAATAGATGAGGTTCTGGGTTCAATCCCAAGCACTGAATAATCCTGGTGTAGTGGCACACACCTATAATCCTAGCACTTAGCAGGTAGAGGTAGGAATATCAAAAGTTCAATATCATTCTCAGCTATAGAGCAGTTCAAGGGTATCCTGGGCTATATGTTACCCTATCTCAAAAGAAAACAGAAAAGTAGGCTGATGTTCAAGAAGGAGACTTCATCTTAGCACTCAAAACTCTTGCTTCACTTTCTTTGTCTAACACCATCACCACCACCTCAAAAAAAAAAGAAATTCTAGGTCTCTAGTAAGTGAAATGTACTTTGCAATTTGTAATTTTATTCCAAAAAATGGATCATGAAAATAACTCTGTTGGAAAGTTAAATAATCACCTTGGTGCTTAGGGTGGGTTGGTATTCAATTTTATGGCAGCCTTTCTAGTGTTTCTCATGCCTGTTTGATTCAAGCACTTCATCCTTGCTTTCATTTCAGGTCATCCTTATTTCATCGGTGTCCAGTTCCATCCTGAGTTTTCTTCTAGGCCAATGAAGCCTTCTCCTCCATACCTGGGGCTCTTACTTGCAGCAACCGGCAATCTGAATGCCCATCTGCAACACATGAGCAGACTGTCACCCAGGTAACTAGCTTAATGCTCCTAGCAATGGACCAAGATGCATGGTTACTAACATCTTAGCTTTTCCACAACATTTAGTATCATTATGGAATTTAAGTTTTGAAAAAAGTATGTATTTTATTTTTTTCTGCATTCTATTCTTTAGTATCATGGCTAAAGTCTTTCCTGTGGAAAGATCTTATAAATCATAACCCCAGTGTTTTCTTCTAGCATTTCCCTGCTGGCTAAGGATGTTGAGCACTTTCTTATGTGCCTTTCAGCAATTTTAGATTCCTTTGTTGAGAATTCTCTATTTAGTTCTGTACCCCGCTTTTATTTGGTGTTTTGGAAACTAGCATCTTGAGTTCTTTGTAAATTTTGGAGATCAGCCCTTTGTCAGATATGGGGTTGGTGAATATCTTTTCTGTGGGCTGTGGTTTTGTAATTGTTAAGATCAAGGTAGTGATTAAGATTTCATTACATTTAAATAATAGTTTGGGTAGAATTTATATCTGTACTTGTTCTCCTCTGATAATTTGTATACATTATGTGTAGAAAGTTTAGATATGGAAGGAACTACTTAGAATATTCTAGACTTAGGAAGAGTGATTGACTATCACAGTAATGCTGCATGTTGCTTGGACTATTACCCTTGAAAACAGCTATTGCAAGACTGCAGTTGAGATCAGGGAGCATTGGTACAAAGGATGTCTGTGAGCTTGTGTTACACAAGCCTTATAATGGCATTGTTGTTCAGAGAAGCTCACCGCTCTAGTGCTTTGCTTTTCTGTGGATTCATCCAGGAACAGCTTTACATGGCTTACATGCCTGCTGCCTTACCAAATTAACAATCACTCTTTGCTGTCTTTAACTGGAGCAGTAGCTTTCCAACTGTGTCTGAGCGCTACCATAAGGAGCAGGCTAAGATTCTCCAGATTCTTCCTGTTTCAGATATGGTCTCCAAATTGCCTGGCTGTGTGCTATTGTTCTGAACAAGAGATTTCATATGATGAAAACATCCCTGGGTCCTCAGGCTGCACAGTTTATGTTTCAGATTGAAAATTCCAATGGGGAATTCCAAATCACATGTGTGCTATGGCATTTTATGGCTACCTTATGTTCTCTATTATTCCAGATTCTCCTGTAGGAAAGGAGGTGATTGATAATGGAGCAAGTTAGTTGGCTGAGAGAAATTATACACTGATAAGTATCTGGCTGTTTGCAGGCATCAGCTAACAAGTCTATGTGTGTAGTTTGGGTAGTCTGGCTGTCTTATCCACCTGCTGTGTGAGGCCTATTGATCCCTGGATGGAGGCTGGCATTTCTGAGTGAAGCTCCTCCATAGTTGAGCACTTGCCTGAAACAGCTGAGCCAGATACAGTCTTGGAGGGAAGAAAAGTTCTGTTAATGGAGACCTTTGAAATTTCAGCCAACCTGTAGTCCTCTATGGTTGTGCATTAATCACAAGTTAGTGCCTTTCCTTTTGTCTGACTGTCTACCCGGCACACAGTTGGTTCTCCACTGACGTGGTGAGTGCAGGCAGCAGAGGAGGGTGGTCTAAACCTGATATATTGCAGGGATCTCAATAAAGAATGGTGATTATTGGCAGGTGTGTTTGCACATGCCCATAGTCCTAGCACTCCAGAGATTAGAGGATTACTGCAAATTCAGTGCTGGTATGGTCTACACTGTTGGTTCCAAGACAGCCAGGGTTACATATCAAGACCCTGCTTCAATAAAGTAAAACAACCCAAAAAAGTCTAGGAAATGTAGCTCAGTAGAATGTCTGCCAGCATGTATGAGTACTGAGGCTTGAGCCCAGCACCACGTAGCACCATGCTGCACCGCTTGACAATGCATGCCTTAATCTCAGCACTTTGGAGGCAGAACCAAGATCAGAAGTTCAAGGTCATTAAGATTAGCCTGGACTATGTGAAACCTTGCTCAAACAAACAAACACCCAACCCACCAAAAAAAAACCCCAATAAACAAATCCCCCAAACCACAAGAATGGTGACAGACACCAGGATTACAAAGGACTTTTTACCTCAACTGCTCTCTGGCACCTTCATGGGTTTGCTGAGTTTTGAATGGCAGGTGACTTGTCCTTTGGCCACACACTGATAGAAGCTGAGTTAGACCTGTGTTTCTTTCAAACAAGATTACTACTTGTAAACATCTCGAGCATGAACACTGAACGAATGACTGCCTTCCCCTGAAACTGTCTCTGATGATACTCAACTGTATGGCACATGGGCAGCCTATGTCTTCAATGTGCAGAGTGTAAACATTCTTGGCTTTAATAAGAACACCTGAGCTGTAACCTCTGCATTCTGCCCAGTAGAGAATATTTATCATTGAGCACTTGGGAGTTGTAGTAAGAATATTGTTTAGGGATTTAGAGCTGGTGAGCTAAATTGTCAGCCCCTCTGTTATCTGCAGAATGGCTGAAGGCTAATTTTCCCTAGTCTTAGGCTTACAGCAGTTGGCTCAAGGGCAATATCATTCTAGGGTGGTATTTTTCAAAGGTTTTTTTTTTTATTAATTGCTGAAAAGTACATGCTTAGTGAGTAAAGGTATTTGCTGCCTAGCCTGACAATCTAAGTTCGGTTCCCAGGACCCACCTGGTGGAAGGAGAGAACTGACTCCCACAAGATGTCCTCTGCCCTCCATGCACACACCCTCACGTGCCATTTAAAAGCACATGCAGCTGGGCATGGTGGTACATGTTTTTAGTCCAAGCGTTCAAGAGGCAGAGGAAGGCACAACTCTTTGAGTTTGAGGCTTAGCCTTGTCTACTATTGAGTTCAGGCCAACCAGGACTACACAGTAAGACCCTACCCCCAATCCCCCAAAAAAAGAAGAAAGGGGGGAGGGGGTAGAAGAGGAGAAGGAGTAGCAGCTGCCACCACAGCCAAGTGTAATGCTTCACACCTATAATTCTAACACTTGGCAGGTTCAGGTAGGTGAGTCACTATGGGTTTATGCCAACCTGAGCTATGGATTGAAACCTTGTTTCAAAATATAAAATACAAAATACTAAACAGCAACAACAAAATAAACTAAGAGCCTTGTTTTGACAGTCCCACCTAAGAATATACACATGTTCAGTAATTTTTGAGTCAAAATCTGAATGTGTTTTTATTCACAGGTAATATTTATGACTGACACAGTGTGCATGCATATAGTGATCAGTCATGGACAAGATGTAAGCAGAGTTTGGAGAAGTCCAGTTTTAAGTTTTCTGTACCCCCTTACTCCCTTCAGTGATATCAAGTGCACCTTCATTCCAGCACTAACATACGTGTGTGTGTGTGTGTGTGTGTGTGTGTGTGTGTGTGTGTGTGTATGTATGTGTTCTTTCTGTCCATATAACTTCATTTGAGACTTGGAGTTGGGGGATTTTTACTAAGGGCTGGTCACACACATGTTCTCTGCCTGCTATCCATCAAAATTCCAGTTGCCTGGAAGGAAAGCAGTAGTCATCATAAATCACATTATACAAACAATGTAGATTGAGAAAAGCGACCTGATTCAAGTTAGTAGTGGAGAATTCATTCTGAAAGCCATCAGCTACAGACTGACCCTACAAGCCTTTTGAAAGATGTCAGCTGCCAGGTTAATTCTTTTTGGATAAGTACAATTAATCCATTTTTAGAGTAAATAAGTCTAATGGGAAATTACAGTCCATTCAATAAGTAATTGTAATCTTTGGCACTATGCCTCTTTCTGTGTCTAAATATAATCTGTCCCATTTATAAGAGGTAAACACAAGGGTTGGAGAGATGGCTTAGCCATTGAAAATTTCTACAGCTCTTCCAGGGGACCTCACTTTGGTTCCCAGCATCTACATCTGGCAACTCAAAGCCATCTATGCCTCCAGCTCCAGGGAATCCAACACCTTCTTCTGGTCTCCTTGGTTACCTGCACACAAGTGGTATTTACTCACGTATGTATGTATGTATGTATGTATGTACATATGTATGTACGTATGTATGTGTGTGTTTTAAAAAACGGTAACCACAAGTTTGAATGGTCTTGCTACTATAGTTACAGTGGAGTAAGACTGTTTCATATAATTATAAGAAAAATTTAGAAAACTTGGACATGTGCCAGCAGTAAGGGACTAGGAACACAGCTCCTCAGTGTTAGTCTCAGTAGCTTCAGGAATTCCCTAGACTTTCAGGGACCTTGATTCATACCAAACTGGAGTTTGTGATTTGGACACTGAAAGATAATTTCAGGACTAGCTGGTATAATGAAGAAGAGTTACAGATTTTATTGAAGATATTTTAATATAGATGGTTAAGAAAAGAGAGGTGCTCAGAAGAAAACACTACATGGTGAGAGCATAGTGTGGGCTTCTCTGAGACTCTCAGAAGGCATGACATACACAAGTTACATCTCAAAAGGTTGCTTAGAAATCTTTTTCTCTTTTTCTTTTTCATTTAATAAGAGATATCTGGGGTGGCTCTGGAGATGCCTTGGATGGCATTATAGTCTGGTAAGGAGAAGCCAGGAGCCACTGGGGTTGCATTAAGGAGTTTAGTATGTGTCTTTTCCAGATAAATGGAGTTCTGATGAAATTCCTAGAAAATGTTTTCTAGCTAGAAAGGGGAAAAGGCTTATTTTTCAGATTTTGTTTATTTTTATCTTCTGTGTGTGGCATGTTTTGCCTGTATGTATATCTGTACACCATTTGCATGCAGTCCCTATTGGGGCCAGAAGAGGGTGTCAGGTCTTCTGGAACTGGAATTACAGACTAATGTGAATCACCATATAGGTGCTGGGAACCAAACCTTGATCTTCTGGAAGAGCAGCCAGTGAATTCTTTAAGTGCTGACCCATCTCTCCAGCCCCCTCCCAAGGGCATTTAAGTAGCTAGTAACTAATTGTGCTGGAATTCTAGATTCTCTATTGGCAAGAGACTTTATTGAATTCCAGAGTGAGGATCTCCCTTCTGCTTTTCATGTCCCCAAAATGTTCCTGTCTTTCTATCATACTATATGTGTACTAAGTAGAATATGCTAAGGTGCTTGTAATGGTGAGGTTTTTAGTCTGTAGAAACAAAGCATCTATATAGCCCGTATGAGGAATTCCTCTGGGGATGGAACTCCAAGCCTTGCTTATGTTAAGCATACAGTCTTATACTGAGTCAGACGCCTTAGACTCAGCCTGAGAATTCCGTTTTAAAGCAGCAGAAGGATATACAATTTTACTGTTACTGTTTCCAGCACATGCGTGTCTCTGTCTGCCCTGCATAGCTCTTATGCCCAGTTGCTACACAACAAGTTTAAGAACAGCTTCTAGTTTTGTGATGTGGGCATCTGTCAGGCCCATTTGTAGGTTAGAGTAAAACTTTTGGTTAGGTAGTGCTCATTCTGTATCAGAACACAAGAACTCAGGTAGAGTCAGTCCTCAGTACATAGGACTACAACAACTCTTTGGGGAAACAGGGTTTTAAGGGATAAAACTGGGCTTTTAAGACAATTGAGAAACATTTTATTTTAGCTTTTAGGCCTTGAATCATGACTCTAACCAACATTTACTGTCTCTTGTATAGAGAAATTATCTTTTCATGTCAAAACAAGAGGCATAGTGGTATTAAAAACAATAGCGAAGGTACTTGGTAATGTACTGTATTCGATTGACTATTGCAGACCAAACTCAAAAGTCAGGACTACTTCATAATGTAAAGGGTCCTTAAAGGAAGTGTGTTCTGGTGTCTGCCTCTTCCATTTCCTGATTCCCTTCTAGACCAGACTTCTGGTGTAAGTCTATTGTCTTTATCCCATTTGCTCTTGCTGCTTTTTTTTTGTGATTCTGAGGATTGAACCCAACCAGGGCTTTGTACGTGATCCAGCCTTGGGCTCCATCCTCAGCCTACCATGATACCTTCATCTTTGAATCCTGGTGGCAGTCAGGAATAGAAGGAACCCATCTCATTCACATGTCTCTGTCTATCCTTCTAAATTACATGCTGACTTATAACCTGAGGCAGTTACTTTTCTGTTGATTGCTAGATGTAATGCTATAGAAAATTTGGGGGAAAACACCCATAAGCTCAACAACCTAATACAGTCACTGTATTCATTTCAAAAAATATCTCCTTCTAGTATTTCTACCTATATATGGTTCTTCTTGGCTATAGTTATATGGTGGTTTGAATGAGAGTTGGTGGAACTGTTTAGGAAGTATTATGGGATGTGGCCTTGGAGGAGACATGGCCTTGTTGGAAGACTTGTGTCACTGGGGTGGGGCTTTGAGGTTTCAGAATCCTGCACCATTTCTAGTTAGTACTCTCTCTGCCTCATGGTTGTTGTTTCAACCTGTGAGCTCTCAGCTACTGCTCCAGTGCCATGACTGTTTACCTGCTGTCATGTTTCCCACTGTGATGGTTATGGATTCACCCTCTGAATCTGTAAGCAATCCCTCAATTAAATGCTTTCTTTTTTGTAAGTTGCCTTGGTTATGGTGTCTCTTCACAGCAACAAGAAAGTAAGCCAGGTATAATACTGAATATATGTATTTTCCCCACAATTCTTTTCTTTTGAAAACTTTCTAGTATAGTAACAAGATAAAAGATTAGTCCAATAAACCTTGTAGCCATTTGACCACATTTACCAGTTGCTACAGTTCTGCTATGCTCCCTTTCTTCCTCCATCTTCTATGTACAAAGTTTACTTTTGAACCATTTACAAGTAAGTTGCAAACATGATAGCACTTCATACTTAAATATTTCATAAAAATTCCTAAAATAGACATTTTTCATACAATTCCATGTCACATCTAAGAAAACTAACATCCGTTCCAATGACATTATCTACTATTAAGCCCATACTTTATATATTTTAGCTTTGTAGGAGGGCCTCATATATCCCAGGCTCACTTTGAGCTCAATATGTAGCTGAGAATTACCTTGAATTCCTCCCTCCATCTCCTGGTGCTGGGATTGTGGGCTTGTACTACCACAGATGGTATGTGGTGCTGAGGCTCGAACCCAAGGTTCTGTCCATGCTAGGTAAACATTGTTCTATGTCACAAGGACATGTGGCCTGAGCTTTCAGCCATAAGCTCTGGAGTTAGGTAAGACTTGTGGAATCCAAACCCAACTCTTTTTTCCTAGTGGTTGGGACCTTATCTTTCTTTGCACTGGTTTCTTTATAAAAAGTTTCTGTTGAGCTAGGCAGGCAGTTCTCTATGAGTTCAAGGCGAGCCAGGGATACATAGTGAGACCTTGTGTCAAAAAGGTGTGGGAGGTTGTGGATTAATGTTATAGTTTAGTATTTATGAGGCCCTGGATTGTATCCTAGCAATGCATCACATATCGTCCCCCACTACACACAAGGTAAAAGTCTCTAGTTTATGTGGTAATAATGAAGATTAAGTTTCTCACTATACACAAATCATTGATGCAATGCTTGGTCTATGGTAGGAACTTAAATGTGGATTATTATTATTAGTCTATTATTGTTACTAATTTTTTACCTTAGTTCTAATGGCCTTCATCTTTTACCTACTACAAAGCTTCCTGCCTGGACTTTGTGCCTGTGGTTTTTCTCCTTCTAATCCTCCTAATCCATCTTCTGCCATTAGATGGTCTTCCCACGTGACTTTGCAGCTCAGAACCCTCAAAGGCTTACCTTGGCTTATGGAATCAAATGCACATAAATCCATACAGAACACCTCGAAGTCTTGAGAACTCCCCAGAGGGGTTTAATGCCTCTGCCTCCTGGCTATTGATATATATTCTGGACCTGCTTGGTGAGAGGGAATATGTCTATATCCTATTAGGATGTTAGCTCATGGGACTTGTGAAGTAGGCATGGGGCTGAGGACCACTGTATTGTGTTAGCACTGTACCTTTCTCCCTCTAAGCCTTAGAGTCTAAGGCACAGCTGCCTCACTTTGCCTGCTCTGAACCAAAGACTCAGATGCTCTCCCCTGCACTTGTGTGCTGTTCAGTTTCCAGTACTCTATGAAGTTGGACCCACCTTGCTTTTTGACTTTTGGCCTTCATGGTTAATGATGCTAGGGCTAATCATACAATATATACTTAAACGTTTTATTGCTGTAGTGGTGATTTGATGGTGGAGTTGATGCTTCTGGATCTGCCACTCACTGGAGGATTGTGTCCAAGTTGCCATTGCCCATCCTTAGGGCTGGAGTGAGAAGTAGTTGACACGAGGCTTGGTAAACTATTATCAAAAGACTGCTTTCACTCCTTTGTTAAAGAAAAAGGGAATTGGAAAAGAAAGCCTAATCTTTTTTTGTTTGTTTGCTTTTAGCGGTTCTTTTCAATACTCCCCCATGACTGTTTGACTTCAACCCATACCTTGAGGTTTTTTTCTGGTAAATTATTGTTAATAAGTCACATCTGAGTACTCCTTCTTTTGGGGATTATGCGCTGGTTAAAAGGTGCACTGTGGCGTTGATAATATGGTTGCCAGCCAGGATTGGAGTTCATAGTGATACAGACCACTTTGCTTTTAAAGCCCTGCCTGGGTTGAAATCTCCTGTCTACTATGAGATGCAAAACTCATTCAGAGCATACTAAGTTTTTATTCCCTTGCTCCTGTGTTTTATGGCTTCCAGGGACCCTTCGAGAAACAAGTAAGTATAGCAGTACCAATGCTTTGGGGAGAACTGTGGATGGCAATGCGTTTTTAAAACACTTTTTCACATGAAATGGATTTTGATACAAAGTACTGTAGGAACTTATGCATTCTGGGAGTCCTAACGATGCCATTAAGCTTGTTTTTAAATTCCAACCACCTCTTTCTATTAATAGAGAAGTGATGTAATGGCTGCTTAGGGGAGCATAAAAGGTGGGATATGTGGAGCATCACCACACCCTTCCCCTGGTAGCTTGGAATGTTTTCATATACTGGTAATTTATTAGGAGTAAGGAGTCATTTACATGCAGGTTATCCATTAGCTTTAAGTCAGTAACTGTACATTAAAACTTTCTCAAATAATGGAAATGTTTTGCCTGTTGGTAGAGTGCTTGCCTAGCATGTATGAAGCCCAGGGTTTCATCCCAAGCACCATGTAAACCATGTTTGGTAGATCATGTCTGCAATCTAGCACTTCTGCAGGAGGATCAGAAATTAGAAGTCATCCTTGGTTACATAGTGGGTTTGAAACCAGAATGGTCTATAAAAGACTGTCTCAAAAACAAATAAACATAGAGACCATTGTGGTCAAGCCTTGAAAGTCAAAGTAGTGTTTTAGGATAGCAATTCCCACCTGTATTGAAACTGATGGTTTTTTATCTTGCCACTGTTAGAACCAGGGCCTGAAGCAGGACAGGAGCATACCCAGTCTTTCCGCCACCTGGAGGTGGAAGGCAGCCTGACTGCTTTCACATTAACCAAGCCCCACTCTCCTGTCCTCTGACGTAGCCTATTCACATATGCCTCATTCCCTTGCTTTGATCAAGTGGTGTAGGTTACATACTAACAAAGCCTGCCTCTTCTTAATGCAAGACCTCCTTTTCCCGTGGAAGCCTTTTAGAGTAGACTCCACTTTGTTGGTGGTACTGAAACTTCTTACTCCAAATCCCCAGCTAACTATCTTACATAAAAGATGGTTTGATTTGAGCCAAGTGGTGGTGGAGCACACCTTTAATCACAGCACTCGGGAGATAGATACAGGCACATCTCTGTTTTGAGGCCAGCAAGTTCCAGGATAGCCAGGGCTACACAGAGAAACATGTCTCAAAAAAGAAAAGAAAGGTAAAAAGAAAGAAAGAAATGGTTCCATGAACTTTTTTAAAAAAGAGAGAGAGAATTTCCACAACTTGGGGATGTGTACATGAGAGATATTTGCTATGATTTTAATTAACCATACATACCAAAGCATTTAAAAACACTTTCTTGAGGAAATAATAATGATAATCATGACTATCATAGTGATTATAGTTTATTTTTTAATCATTTGTTTTTTAAGTTTATTTATTACAGTTTTATTTTGCATGTGTGTGTGTGTGTGTGTGTGTGTGTGTGTGTGTGTGTGTGTGTGTATGTGTGTGTGTGTGTACACATGCACCACTTGTGTGTTGGTGCCCATAGAGGCCAGAAAATCTCCTGGAGCTGAAGTTAGAGGCTATTGCGAGTCACCAGATGTGTGTGCACGCACATTTGTACTTAAGTGTGTGCGTTGAGAGGACAACTTTCAGAAGTCAGTTCTCTTCCTTTCACCAAGGGGTTCTTTGATCAAACTCAGGTCCTTGGACTTGGCAGTAGGCATCTTCACCTGGTAAAACACCTGGCTGGCCCCATTAGTTTTAAATCAATACTATCCATTAAAACTTTCTCAAATGTTGGAAATATTCAGTAACTTGCACTATTCAGAAAATGGCAGTCATTAGCCACACATGGCTGTAGAGCACTTCAAGTGCTAGTATATGTAAGGATGGAATTTCTAATTCCATTTGACTCTAATTGTTTTAAATTTAGATAGCCACAGTGGCTTGTATTTATTATATTGGCCAGTTTCAAAACTTGACCTTCCTTAAATGTAACAAGAGATATCCGTGTCTGTTTTTTGACACTTAATAGAATTTAACATGCAAAACTCTAGTATTTAACTGGACATAGTGCTGGCCTTTAATTCCATACTCAAGAAGCTGAGGCAGGAGGATTGTGAGTTTGAGGCTGTGTGGGCTACATTTCAGAATCATGTTCTGTAAACAACAACAAAAGATCCGTGTGTGTGTGTGTGTGTGTGTGTGTGTGTGTGTGTGTGTGTGTGTGTGTGTAGATTATTTTAAATAGATTCATCTTAAAGCTGAGATAGCTTTAAGTGAAATATGTCTATGTGTGTATGTGTGAAACAAAAAAAAAAACACTCCCCCAAATCATTTAGGGCCCAGAGTAGTGCACACATTTTCTAGTCTGTTGCAGAAGCTGGTGTTGTTTTCTGTTTGTTTGATGACCCACATTTTATTTCTGTCACTTGTTTTTCTCTAGATAAATGCTCTAAATCAACAAGTTCAGAAGTAATGCCTATTCTCATAATTCTGTTCTTGAGTGTCATGGTTTATTGTCCTTCCTATTCTCAGGACACTTAGGGAAAAATGATTAACCTTAGAGATGAATAAACTCAAGCTGAGCCTCAATTTTCTTGGCTCAGGCTGTTCCATTTGGATGCATTGGCAGTTTGGTAAAGACAACCATCAGGTAGAAAATGAGAGCTGGTGGGTTAGAGCTGACCCATCTAAGGCTATTGGTGGGGATGTATACCTGGTACAGGAAAGAATTCATTCTTAAATTAATTTTTGCTTTTTAATTAATTAACTTTAAAAATTATTCTTAGGAAATAATTCCAAAACTTAAATGCCCAATGTTTTTTTTTTCAGAATTCTCTATATTTTCCTAAGTTCTGAGAGCATGTCATAGGAGCATGTAACCTTCATGAATATCCAAAGCTTATTTTTATGTAGTTTTCAGACCAGATTTATACATGTCTGGCCAATCTCTGATGAAATTATAGCTGTTTTGATTTTTAATTAACTAGTTAATTTTGAGATAGGCTGCTACTCTGAAGCCTACAGTATGTTGGAATTCTGGAGGTAGGCTGGCCTCAAATTCATGGTGCATCTTCTTTTCTTGGCATTGTGAGTGCTGAGATTATAGGCATGGACTACCATGCCCAGTTTTTGCAGTGCTAGGGATTGCAGGCAAGCACTCTATCAACAGAGCTACATCTCAAGTCCTTTAAAAAACCAAACAAACAACTAAAATAAGCTTTCAGTTATTATATAGCAATACAAGTGCTTTTCCCTAACTAAAAAGCATAACTGTGAGGTATTATTTGACTTTAATAATAACAAGGATATGTTGTTTTATATCTTCAGCTAACATATATTTCATTTTGACCAGTTCTTAACCTTTTACCCTCTGATTTCTCTGGTCTGCTGCCCCCATGCCTCTGCTGTTTTGTTAGAAAGTCAAGGAGAATGAATAAACAAAACAGAAACTTTGATGATCTGGCATATCTGCTTATTGATAATCTCTCAGTAAGTGTAGAGCAGGACTGTTGTTTTCTAGTCTGTCTGCATAGACCTTCTCCAGTGGTTTCCCTCTTCCTTGTAAAAGAATAAAAGTGAAATTCCACCTGTTAAAGAATTCAGATTTTTTTATTGCTGTTGGGTCAGTAAATGCTTGGCCAAAGTTAGGGAAGGCTCAGGCATGGAACAGTTGTTGTTAATGTAATTACTGTAGATCAATTGAAGTATAGTAAAGTTTGTGGGCATGGTGATTTATTTGAAACTGAACAAGGCAACAGAGTCCATGGCTCAGAGCAAAACTTCCATTGCAGAGCTAACTTATGGAGATGTATGGATATGCCCTTTTGAAAACTGTGACTGAAGGTAACCTGAACACCCCATATATTCTTTTATTTTCTGAGACAGGGTTTCTCTGTGTAGCTGTGTAGACCAGGCTGGCCTTGAACTCACAGAGATCTGCCTGCCTCTGCCTCCCGAGTGCTGGGATTAAAGGCGTGTGCCACCATCGCCTGGCAAACATCCCATATATTTCTTACCTTAAATCGATATATTATGCAGATTTTTCAACCCCCCAGACCTATATGGGAGTGGAAAACATTGGTGATTCTGGCTATAAATCATAGTAATGCTGTGATCCAAAGTGGTTAGGATTTCAAGGCCAGTTTAGAGAGTACCTTACCATGTGTTTGTGTGGACTGCTAGGTATTTCCTAGGTCTTGAAACAACATGCTTGTCATCTGCCTAATTAGTGCCAAGTTCAAGCTCTGTGGAATGTGCTACAAGAGTACAAGAGAACTTGTTTAAAAAAAAACTAACTGCCAGGTATGGTGGTGCACTCCTTTAATCCCTGAACATGGGCAGCAGAGGCAGGGAGATCTCTTGGTTTGAGATCAGCCTGGCCTACAAAGTGAGTTCCAGGACAGCAAGAGCTACACAGAAACCCTGTCTTAAACAAAGCAAAATAGAAAACTAACCAAATAGGGCAATAGTTCAGCAATAGAATACTTGCCTAGCATAGGCAAAGGCCCTGCATTACATCACTAGCACCAATCTAAATACCCTTCCCTAAAGTACACATCTATGTAATATAATTGTTATTTGGATGGGAGTCTCTCAGGAAATGAAGACCTAGAGAAACCTTAGTTTGTTCTCTGTCTCCGTCTCTCTCCCTGTCACTGTATCTTCCATCCTCCCTTCCTCCATCTCTGCCTTCCTCCCTCCCTCCCCACCCACCCAACCACCCACCTAGCTCTCTTCCTGCATGTGCATGTCAGAGGACAACTTTATGTAGTTGTTTCTCTCCTTTCACTTTTTATGCGGTGGCTTCTGGAGATTGAACGTGGGTCCTCAGGCTTGCACAGCAACTACTTTACCTGCTGAGTTATCTCACTGACCTCTTTAGTGTTTTCTATTATAGTATAGCTGATGAACAGCTGGGGAGGCATGGAGAAATCTAGTGGACAAAGAGGCTGAGATGTCATGACAAGTAACTGGGAGAGCTTAGCAGAGCTGGTTTGTTCATCTGCTTTGGGTCTTCAGAGAGTGCCTTCCCTGTTTAGGGAGGCACATTTCACTTAAGGGTCTATGTGATCTGCTTTAGGGAAGGTCAGAACACGTGTTTTAGGACACAAAGGCAGATGAAAGCTTAAGAGACCTTCTTGTGTATGCTTTTGTTATGGGTAGCCCACTAGAGAAGACCACTCAGACACAGTTGATAACCTATTGAAAGTCTATTCCTGCTGCTGGGACTACTCTCTCGGGTATTCAGGACCCAAGTGTAGCCCTGAGATTTTAGAGCAAGATGCTTGGAAGCAAAATCCATATCCAGTTATCTTGCTCAGCAGCTGCAGGGGGAGGTTTTGCACAAGCAAGCAGCTTAACAAAAACTAAGAAAAGCAGTTATGGAGGGAGAGTTTTGTACAAGCAGGTAGTTGTTTAACAGAAGCCAGGATAAATTAGTTGGGGTATCTTGGCCTTGGATTCCTAGAATAGAGTTGGGTAATTTTTCATGGGATTTGCCATCAAGGATGTCAAATTCTAGTCAAACCTAAAATGGTTTCATCAAGAATGTGAGATGGAGGAACCTCTGCACTGTCTTTCCCTGTCACTCTACCCCAGATTCCTTTACTTTAAAATGTTCACTATGCCAAGGTGCCATATTTTGGAGTAGTATGTCCTGAACCCTCTCATTGCCAAAGAAAATGGTTGTTATTAGAGGGATGAAAAATGAAAACATGCAGCATTGAACCGATAGCTTATGAACTTGGGAAGAAATTGACTTCAGTAGGAACAGGAAAACATGGTGCTCAACTTTAGGTAGACTGAGATTTAGTCCCTAGTCTAGACTGACATAATCTATCAACTATGCTTTTTTTCCCTTAAAAAATTGTTTTAAAGGGTTCTTGCTATGGTCATCTGGCTCCATTGCTTTTGGTTCTGTGGTAAGACAGAACACCATGGTGGGCAGCACATGGTAAAAGAAAATTGTTTACCCTATGGTGGCTAGGAGGCAAAAAGGGAGAAGTGCAGAAGTCCCAATAGCCCCACCAAGGTGTGTTCATAGTGACCGCATTTCACTTGTCTCCCATCTTTCTTTCATCTCTCTCTCTCTTTCTGTCTCTCTCTCTCTCTCTCTCTCTCTCTCTCTCCTCTCTCTCTCTCTCTCTCTCTCTGTGTGTGTGTGTGTGTGTGTGTGTGTGTGGTATTTGCATACGTATCTGCCACAATGCTGAGAGTGGAAGTCAAAGGACGACTTTTGGGAGTCAGTCATCTGGGTATCAGACTCGGGTCTCAAGTATATATAAGTATGTATTGTACACTGAAAGTAGTCTCCTTTATAGCTTCACTCTCCATTCTCTTGTCCGTCCCTCCCATTAGTTATCTTCATTCCCCTAGACAGTTTTACTTCTTTCATGTCGTATATATATGCATGATTTTATATTTTTTCTGTAAAATAATAGGAATCACAAATAAGTTAAAACATACAAAATTTGTCTTTCTGAGACTGGGTTAATTCTCTGCATATGATCATCTCCAGTTACATCCATTTTCCTGCAGATGACATGACTTTTTTTTTTTGAGACAGGTTTTCACAATAGCCCAGGTTGTCCTAAAACTCTTTGACAATCCTGCTGCCTTAGCCTCATAAATTCTGGGATTACAAGTGTGAGCCACCACTCCTGGCTTCAGGCCTTCCTATGAAATCAGTTTATTACTATAACTCCTTGAGTAGAAAGCAAGCCACAGGCACAGGGGCAGGCAGCAGAGCAGTCAAGGTGTTGCAGAAGTGGACAGCTGATCTGTACTCTTTGTATTACATATCTCAACCTATGGAACCATTTTTTAAATTTTCTGAGTAACTAATGACTTGTGATGAAGGCAAGGAATCAGTTCCTGAGCAAAGCAGGACCATTGCATGTGATTAGGCTACAAAATGATCATAAGACTATTCCTTAGTATTTCCTCTACATGGATCTTAACTATGGAACAGGCTTGGAGCTAAAACTTGTGGCATTTTATTTAACATCTTGCTGAGTGACTTTTCTCTATTTATCTAGTGATGTATACAGCGATGTCAGCGATGACAGCTTTTCTGAGGCAAAGCTGGCTGAACTGGAAATCAACTGAAGTTCTTTCTTGCCTCATGAGTAACAGGGGCCACCCAAAAGGGTAAGAAAGCATTTTGGAGGATCATTTGTTTGTGTTACAGGAAGCTGGCATCTTGGTAGAGATGGGAGCATTACAGGACTTAGATCACAGGGTCTTTCTCAGCCCAGATTTAGCCTTGGTGCTGTCAAGAGACAGTATTTGGGAGAAAGGGCATATATCTGAGGCCAGAAATGAGCATCAGTACCTGTAAATTACTGGTTAGAATTATAATAGTTATGTTCGAAGTTGACCAGAAGAAAATTTGTAATGCCAGATAGTATTTTTTGCGTATGGGTCTGTCACAGCTATTCTGTCATTGCAATGAGAAAGCAGCCATAGGCAATATAGAAATAAGTGAACATGGTTGTGTGCCAATACAACTTTATTTACAAAAACTACTTGCTAATTGTGTGTATGTTACATATGTTACATATCTATAATGCCAGTACTCAGGCAGTATAGTTCAAAATAATCCTCAGGTACACAGTGATTTGACTATGTTAGATTCTATCTTAAAAACAAAAACAACCCAAACCTGAGTGCTAAATAAATTTATCTATGTATTAAAAAGGTCAAAACGTAATTAAACCCACTGATATGTATGCTATCTAATTTTTCCTTTATTTTTAAATGATACCCTTGGGCCAGTGAGATGGCTTTGCAGGTAAAAGCACTTGCTATGTGAGCCTGATGACTTGAATCAGTCCCCAGATCCTATGTTGGAAGGATCGAACTGATTCCTGGAATTTGTTCTCTGACCTTCACATGCATGCTGTGGCACAACTGTGTGTTCTCTGTCTCTCTCACATTTATACAATCCATATTAGTAAAAAAAATAAAATTTAAAAACAAAATAGGGGGCTAGAGAGTTGGCTCAGTTGTTTAAAGTGCTGGCCAGAGGACCCAGGTTTGATTCCCAGCCCCTGCATCGTGGCTCCATAACTCCATTTCCAGACTGTCTGGTGCCTTCTTCTGGACTCTGTGGGCACAAGGCATGTTCATGGTGCACAAATATACATTCAGGCAAACTCTCATCACATAAAATGAAATAAATAAATCTTTTAAAAGTTTTAAAAAATAAAGTTCAACAAAATAAAACTAAAGACCATCTTGCTGAATGTGTTGTAGGCCACTCATAGCAGAGCAGATTCTCTTGGCTTTGTATAAAATAAAATATAACTGGGCTGGAGAGATGGATCAGTGGTTAAGAGTACTTATGGCTCTTGTAGGGGGCCTGGGTTCAGTTCACAGCACCCATGTCGCAGCTTACAATTATCTATCTGTAACTCTGGTTCCAGGGGATCTGATCCCTCTTCTGACTTCTTAGAGCACCAGGCACACATCTGGTGTACATACATACATGTAGGCAGAATACTCAAGCACATAAAATAAACCCAAGAAATAAAAATTATAAGGTAGTATTGTTTCTTTGCAAGAAGAGGTTAGAGATAGGGTTGGTGTCCAAGGGCGGCTTATTACCTGTTACTATATTTTATATTCTAAGAGAGGGCATCATCATGGATAGTGTTATTAAGTTTATACTTGGAGCCAGATGCCACTTGGTATGTCCTTAGAGGTTGTAGCAGGCCTTGGGATGGATATGCTAGTATTTAGTTGGAACAGCAACTTTTGGACAGCTTGTCAAGTGTTCATTGCTCTGTTCAACTGGGGCTTTTGCTCAGTGTTAAAATGCTTGGCTGGCTTGCCTGGGGCCCAAGTTCAGTTTCCAGGATTGCAAAACAAGAAAGAACCACAAAGAGTTATATCACTCTACTGTGAGTTCTCTGTAGATTTTTCTGTTTATCTAGACTACTGTGTCATAAGTGGGGTTACTTCAAACTAAAATGTTGTAAAGATTAATAGGGATGATTTTAAGGACGATTATTATTTGCCTTTTGATGTAACTAATACTTACCTTTTCTTTTTAAAGCCTCTGAAGTAATTAAGATGAAAGAATTATCTGAAGAAACCACCACACTGTTCCCTTGACATGGGCTATGAAGATTCAAAGGGAATCCAAAAATGTTTACTTCATGAAACAGAACCAAAGGGATTCTTTGCTTTTTCCTCCTGAGGCAGCCTGTAGTATTCACTCATTTCTATACTTAATTAAACGTTATTCAGCAGCAATCCTCGGGTAAAAAGTGTTTTGTGTTTTGTCCAGAACATAGTGAGGTCAAGGTGGTACCCAATATTGTGTGGGGAAGGTGGCAGGCATGTGCTATAACCAATTTTGGGTTTAAAAATAAGTTATGCTTTTACCTGGATATGAAGTATAGGTTAATATGGGAGTTGAGATTACTTCAGTTTCTCATTCTGTTTATTTCCAGTTAAAAGTGAAATTTAGCAGGTGCAAACCTTGGGGTTGTAAGCAAGTCTGTTTTCTCAAATACAAAATGTAAAGGAGATCTGAAAACTCAGGAATCAGGATAAGGGAGGCCGAGTTCCATCTCTTCAACCCACTTAGTGGAAGGAGCAAACGGACTCCCATAAGTTGTCTTCTGACCTCCACATGTACACACACACAGAGACACCAAAAAATGTAAAAAAATGTTTTTTTCTTTTTAAATTGAAATTATTTTCTATTATTCTTTTGACAACTTCAGGCATGTATGGAGTCAAGGTTTGGTCATTTTTACCCTTTATTACGCTCTTTCATCCCATTCTTACTGAACGCCTTCTTCTCAGCCAGTCCCTTCTTGTTCTCATGTCTTTTTTGTTGTTTTGTTTTTGTGACAACTGTCTTTCTCTTTTTGAAACAGCATCTCACACTGTAGCCCAAGCTGACTTAGAATTCACTGTGTAGTCTTAAACTCACTGTGATCCTCTGGCCTCAGCCTCCCAAGGATAATAAATAGGTATGAGCTATTACACTCTGCTCAACATCTGCAATTTTTTTGTTTTGTTTTTTCTTTTGAGACAAAGTTTCTCTACATGCCCCTAGCTGTCCTGGAAGCTACTATGTAGACCAGGCTGGCCTCAAACTCACAAAGATCTGCCTGCCACTGCCTCTCAAGTGCTGGGGCAAAATATCTATTATAGCAAAAATAGCTATTTTAAAGTGTATTTTACAGTAGCATTCACTGATACTGTACAACTGTCAGTTTTCTGTAGTTACTCCAGAATTACCCCTTATTCTCATTAGCAGTCACTACTCTTCCCCTGGCAACTGTGAGATCCAGATTGATTCAGGCAACTTGGGAATAAAAGAAAGCGCAGACCAAGCTCTACATGAGCAGAACTATTCTTTAACCAGAACAACTGAAGGGCATCAGTCTCTGCTTGGGAGTGGAGACTGTGTGCATGTGGTACAAAAGGGCTGGGGAATTTATAGGACAGAAAGGAGGACTTTGAGAATGGAAGAGTCCATTTGCAGATCAGTCCCCCTGCAGTCTCAAAGCGGTAGATAGCAGAGGGGTCGGTATGCCGATCCTCCTACTGGAAGAATCCTGGGGCTTAATAGCCCACAGGTGTTACCAGTCAAGTCAACTTTTTCTATCTAGAGTTTGAGCCCACCTGAGGCTATTATTTTTATTTTTATTTTTGTCATTAGCACTTAAGCAGCCACCAAACCCTTTTTGTATAGATTTTCCTACTCTAGTAGTTCATAAAAGTGAAATCTTATGGTGTATACATTTTCTGTCTGGTTTCTTTATTGACCTTAATCTTGTCAAGGCTTACCCAAGTGGTACCATCCTTTTTATGGCTCAATAATATTCTGTTGTATATATTTACCACAATTTATTTATTGTTGGTGGACCTTTGGCTAGTTTCCACCTTGGCTTGTTGTGAATAGTGCTACCACTAACCATCATGCACAAATCTTTATTTGGAATATGTTTTTAGTTCTGAGTATGGACCTAGGAGTAGGATTGTTGTGGTATATGCTATTTTTAACTTTTGATGGAGAATCACTAGTACTTTAATTCAACACTTCAAAATGAACATTTTTTCTTTTTTCTTAGTTCAAATTAGAAACAAGCCTGCTTCACATGTCAATCCCTGCTCCCTCTCCCTCCCCTCCTCCCCTGCCCCTCACCAACCCCCCACCCCATTCCCCCCTCTGTTTCCCAGGGAGGGTAAGGCCCTCCATGGGGATCCTCAAAGTCTGTCATATCATCCTGGGCTAAACACTGAACTAAAATGAACATTTTTTTAGATTTAAAAAGTTTATGTGAATGAATGGTTTGCCTGCATGTATGTATGTGCACCACGTGTGTACCTGGTGCCCACTGGGATCAAAAGAGGACATTAGATCCTCTGGAACTGGAGTTACAGATTGTTGTGAGCCATCACGCCCATGCTGGGAATCGAATCTCAGTCCTCTGGAAGAGCAACAAGTGATTTAAACTCCTGAGCTGTCTCCCTAGCTCCCCCAATTCAATATTTTTAAAAATTAATTGAAAATACAGTGAACTTTACTTTTCAAACAGAATCTGTAGCACTAAAGAGATGGCTGAGAGGTTAAGAGTGCTTGCTTCCAGATGAACCAAATTTGGTTTCCAGCATCCATATTGAGCAGCTTGCAAATGCCTGTAACTCTATCTCTAGGGAATACAGTTACCCTCTTTGGGAATCCATGGACACCTGCATCTATGTGGCATATACACACACAAACACTAGATAAATGAATATATGTATAAGTAAAGTAATAATCTAGACTTGTACCTCCCTTACCTGCTCTATTCCTGGTCTGGGTGCTCATAAATGTATAAAAACACAGTTTGTGCCTCAAACGAGAAAACATAATTTATTCAGGAGCCAAATATGAGTCACCATGTTTCAAGAACACAAATTTAAGTTACCCTAAAGTCTATATTTCAATGTAATAACTTTCATAAAGTTTTTTTATAGTAACAGAACAAAGAAAATAAGATACATTTCCGACACATGGGTGGGAAAATCAGGGAGGCAGGTTTCAGAAAAGCAGGGAAATGTCTCTATAGGCCTGATCTTGGCTTTTAGATTGGTGGAAGCTAAGGTTCTGTTTGTACATTCCAAGTGGATTTACCTAATAGTCACAAGGTCGTACACAGAGGTACAAGATAGTTATTAACTTTTTGAAACAAAGACATAGTTGCCGTTCCCGGAATAGGCAGTACAGAACAATTTGTAGTTAAGGTTACAGGTGGGACATAGCCCAATCCTTGAGAAATAGAGGTTTAATCAAAAACAGATATGAACCTAGTTTGTCTTTACTATAAGATGGCTTTTAGGCCTAAGATGGAGGCAGGCTGGTTCATCACAGCAAGGGCTCTTTAACTGCTGAGCCATCTCTCCAGTCTTTCACATACTAATTTAAATATTTTAACCTTATTCTTTTTGGTGGTTCTTATTTGTTTGTTTGTTTTTTCCTTTTAAGCATTTTCTTTTTAATGCTGTAAGGTGCCACATCATTATTTTGTAAGATGCTACAGAAATCTCAGCTACCCAATACATGCAAAATGGAAACAAATCTTTGTGGTAAAAATAATATTAAATTGCTTCAGTGTTCCATTTGCGAAAATTATAGTGATAAGACCACTAGAGGCTCTGAATGAAAAGCCCAGGTTAAAAGCTGAAATAGGTCTAGCTGAGAGAGAAGAATGTACTCACAAAGAGGATGCTTTAACATCACAAAAGGGGTAGGCTGGTTTAAATGGACATTTTCAATTTTAATGATCCTGATTTCTCAAGTCACTTAACAACTGAGTGCTTTTGCTGGGGCTAATAAGGCAGTAACTAGGGCCCGAAGGAAGGACACTTAAGAAACAGCCAGCTTCTTGGTTGTTGCCATGTGATTTTGGGGGGTGTGTGTGTGTGTGTGTGTGTGTGTGTGTGTGTATTTACTTTAGGGGACTCCTCCTGAACTTGGAATATAGCAAAGAACAGAACAAACATCCAATTGGCTGTCATTGTCCTAGTTTGCTTCTTCTCACTGTGATGAAACACTGACCAAAAACAACTTTGCGGGGAAGGTTTTATTTATTTGCCTTACAGATTGAAGTTTATTACTGAGGGAAGAAGCTGTCTTAGGGTTTCTGTTGCTGTGAAGAGACACCATGACCGCAGCAATTCTTATAAAGGGAAACATTTATTTGGGGCAGACTTATAGTTTCAGAGGTTTAGTCCTTTATCATCTTGTGGGGCATTCTGTGCAGACAGACATGGTCCTGGAGAAGGAGCTGAGAGTTACATCATGACCCAAAGGCAACAGGAAGTGAACTCTGACTCTGGGCATAGGTTGAGTGTAAGAGACCTCAAAGCCCATCTCCACAGTGATACACTTCCTCCAACAAAGTCACACTTACTTCAAGAAAACCACAACTCCTAATATGCCACTCCCTTTGGGGGCTGTTTTCTTTTAAACCACCACAGAAGCCAAGGCAGGAACCTGGAGATGGGAACTGAAGCTGGATTACTGAGGAATGCTGCTTCCTGGTTTGCTTTTCATGGCTTGCTCAGATTGTTTTATAGAAAGCAGTACCACCTACCCAGGGTTGGCACCACCCACAGTGGATTGGGCCCTCTAACATCAATCAGTTATCAAGAAAATGCCTCACAGACATGCTCATAGGCCAGTCTGATGGAAGAAATTCCTCAATTGAAGTCTTTTTCCCAGGCGACTCTAGTTTGTGTGAAACTGACATAAACTAACCAGCCCTGGCGGGAACACCTAGAAAGTTACTCTAAATTGTTCACTCACCAAGTCACCTGTTTATTGCCATATGGTCAATGCACACAGTACTGGGTTTCATATAGGTGTATAATGTATTTTGACCATATTCCCACCCTATACCCTTTTAGTCTTCCCTGTAAGAAACTATTACTTTTATTAAAGACAGCCCTACTGGAATGTATACTTCCAGAACCTCCCCTCTCCCCTTGCTTCTGTTGGCCAGTTGTATCAGATAGTGAAGCCAAGCTTCTACCAGTGGTGTGAGACTCGCTCACCACCTACGTTAGGGATAAAAGACAGAAACCATTTTGACCAAGGGTGCTTGTTAGACTGTTGGGTGTTCTGGCACACTATTTCTTAAAAAAAAGAATTGCCTTGCCAAGCTACTTTTACTTTGTTCGTGTGGTCCTTTGTGTGATGTGGGGTTATTTTTGTTTCTAACATTCTCTTTCTCTACCCTCCCATTAGTTCCCTGTGTTTCCTTATGGTTTCCCTTTTACTTTTGTACCATATAAGTATACAGGGTTTTATGTATCTATGTAAAATATAGGTTCTAAAAATGAAGGAAAATATGATGCTTGTCTGCCTAAATCTGATCATTCACTTAATAACCTCTAGGACCATCAAGATGGCTCAGTGGGTGAAGCACCTGCCGGCAAACCTGACGACATGAGGCCCTTTCTCCGAATAAAGCTCATTTATGAAGGGCGATTTGTGTTGGCTCCTTTTCTAAGCCTACTTACCATGCAGCTTCTCTTCTCTAAAATCTAACAAAGTCATTCAAGGAGTATTTAGAAGATGCTTTGGTTAACATGCTCTGACTTCTCACTTGGGCCCACAACATAACTGAAAGCAGGATTGAAAACCTGGCATCTCTGCTTTCCTTTTGCACCTATCTCCACTACTTTGGGCCAGATTCCTGCTTGATGCTGCACATGGCACCAAGGGGTGCCTATCTAGGAATGGGTGGTACCTATCCTATCTTATGTTGTGGAGTATTTTGTTAATTGTTTAAAGGTGTGTTACATTTGTTTTTGGTGCTTTTGTTAATTATGCAAAGACATGTTACGTTTGTTTGATTAAATAATATTAGGTTGGGGTCAGGAGGCTGAGTCAGCCAGTAGCTGACAGGAAGTGCTAGGGAGGAACCAAGTGTAGTGAGGGGCCTTTAGTAGGGGCTGAGCAGAAGGAGACATGAGTAAGGAGAGAAGATTAGCTATTTGCTGTTCAGCTTGCTAGGATGATTTCACCTCAACCTTTGAATCCTGAGTTCTATGGAAGGATAGAGATTTAGATAAAGTTTTCTTTAGTGGCTATGATAGAGCCGGTGCCTGAGGGAACAGAATTCCCACCTGACCAAACCACTGCTGGTAGCTGCGGAGTTGTAATTGCTGGTTGGGACAGCAGCAGCTTAAGGTGCAATCATTGTATTGAATGAAAAACAACAATCTTGTCCTGCTTCTGGGTTGAAGATACAAAGATAAGACAGGCATATTTTTGTCAGGTGCGCCCCCCCCATACACAAGGGACCTAAAAATCTCCACTCACTGTCTTAAACCTGCAGTCCATCTAAGATTTGAGAAACAGTGGCTCACAGCTCACCCTAACACAAGAGTAGTCATCTCATGGGAACTGGTCTGCCTCTTGAGTAATAAGGACCAAAACTGAGATGATGATCAACCAGACCACATTTTGATCAGACTACATTTTGACCAGGACTTCTCTTTTTGTTGCTGTTTTGGTTTTTTGTTTGTTTATTTTCGAGACAAGGTCTCACTATGCAGCCCTGTGTGGTGGTTTGAAAGAAAATGGCCCCCAAACGGAGTGGCAATATTAGGAGGTGTGGCCTTGTTAGAGGAAGTGTGCCACTGTGGGGGTGGGCTTTGAGGTCTGTTTTGCTCAAGCTTCCCTCAGAGTGACAGTCAGTTGACCTGCTGCTTTCTGGTCAAGATGTAGCCACCACTATGTCTGCTTTCATGCTGCCATGCTCCCCGTTATTATGATGGTGGACTGAACCTCTGAAACTGTAAGCCAGCCACCCCAATTAAAAGTTTATTTTATAAGAGTTGCTGAGGTCATGGAGTCTTTCCACAGCCATAAAAACAAAAACTATGACATCCTGAGTGTCCTGGAACTTGCCATGTAGACCAGGCTGACCTCGAACTCACAGAGATCCTCCTGCCTCTGCCTCCCTAGTGCTGGAATTAAAGGTGTGTGCATTATTCCTAGCTGAACAGGACTTTTTTTTTTCAGGACTTCTTAATTATGCCTCTTGTCCCAGACCCAATTCTTTATTGTCAGTGCCATGAAAATAGGTTGAAATTCTTACATTATTTTTTCTCAATATGCCGTATGTCTTCCAAGCCAAGCAAGTATCAAGTATAATCATTGGCAGTTCAGCTGTACCCCCTGGCAGCCCATCTAGCTGAGATAAAGGAGTTGTGTGTTCATTCTCATCTATCCTGTTAGGTCAGTCGAGAGCACCAGCACTCTCTGGTGCTTCCCTGAGGAATGAGCTTCTGCAAGTCATAGATGGTGCACTGGTGAGCGGGAAACTCAGACATGGTAGGGAGAAAAAATATCTTTTTTCTTTGCCCGTTATGTTCATGACTGAGGTTCCTACGACAAACAGCATATTCACCTTTGTTTAATCTGAATTTTGTGTTTCATGGGACTCTCATAAAAAACAAAGAGAGGAAACATAATGTGGAGGATATTAGGCCTAACGAGTCTTGGATATACATATGTAAAGTGTATACTGTCTTCGTAATGGCTACTTCCAAGGATAGGTGTTACCAGAACTTTAAGGTTCCTATAACCCACTGGGACCCATGAGACAGAAATTACTGGTGGAAAATAGATTTGTTCAAATTCAGCCCTGAGGAAAATAGAGGAGACTTTTCCATCTTAGATATCCATGGTGATATTTTGTTTGTGCTTTAACAAATAAAGCTTGCCTGAAGATCAGAGTGTGGAGCTCGCCACTAGTTAGCCATAGAGGCCAGGCAGTGGTGGCACACACCTTTAATCCCAGCATTTGGGAGGCAGAAGCAGGCAGATCTCTGTGAGTTCAAGGCCACCCTGGATTACACGAGATTGTTCCAGTCTAAAAGAGAAACAGAGCCAGGTGGCAATGGCTCACACCTTTAATCCCAGCACTAGGGAAGTAGAGACAGGACTGATATGTCCGGGCAGAGAGAGGAATATAGGGCAGGAGGAGACAGGAATTCGGAGCATTCAGTCCGAGAATTCCTAGAGACAGGATCACCCATTTGATCTGAGGAACTAAGTTTTAAGCCTGAACAGTTTAGATTATCTATCTTTTTATTCCTCCCTGGTTTTCCGTGGATCAGAAACATTGGAAGACGGACATTCTGTGTTGTTTTGTTTCCTCTGGGAAGACTGCTTTTAGTTAGTATGTTGAACACAACATTTTGTAGCAAAAGATAAAGTCTAAGAACCTGGAGGTTGGAGACAGTGGTCCAGAGAGCTGACCTATCTAGGCTATATCACTGTCCCAAAGGGGTTCTCTGAGTTAGAGATACCTCAACACAGACCCAGGTGATGAGACCACTTGTCATGATGGTTGCTTTCGCAGAGAATTTAATGCTTCGAAATAGCAATATATTTAGTTAATTTGGAGTGTATATTATTTTAAGGCCTAGAGATGAAAGAAAATGCAATTAATTTTCAACTTAGAAGGCTCCACTGATTTATACAAAGAAGAGAGGAAGAAAGTATCATTTTCATGGCTTTAAGTATTCATGTATTTTTCACTTTTTGAGACATTATGCCCAAGTTGGCCTTTTTGTTTGTTTCAGTCATGGCCTTACTATTTACTTGAACTGGCCCTGAACTCTTGCTTCTTTAATGCTGGCATTACAAGTGTGAGCCATCTGAGTGAATAAAGGGTTCCATGTTTTCCCTTTGTTCCTTTTTTCTTTTCTTTTCTTTTCTTTTCTTTTCTTTTCTTTTCTTTCCTTTCCTTTCCTTTCCTTTCCTTTCCTTTTCATTTTTCTTTTCCTGGTGTTGGAGACTGAACCCAGAGCCTTAAGCATATTCTACTACTGAACCACACTCAGCCTTAGCTTTTCTTTTCCCAGCACTCCTAAGCATACCTCTTGAGTTGAGATTTGTTTTATTCTGTTTAAGATGGGGAAGTAGTGTCTGGAGAGATGGCTCAATGGTTAAGAGCACTGGTTGTCCCTCCAGAGGGCCTGGGTTTGATTCTCAGCACCTGCATGGTGGTTAATAACCATCTGTAACTCTAGTTTCAGGGAATCCGATGCTCCCTTCTGGCCTCTCTGGGCATCAGGCATACATGTGGCACATATACATACAGGCAAAATACCCATACACATTTTTTTTAAAAGGGAGAAGCAGTGTGGCCTCTATGTCTGTAATTCTAGAACTTGGGAGGTAAAGGCAAGAAGATCTGGAGTTCAAGGCCAGTCTCAGCTACATAGCAGGTGAGAGATCAGTCAGGCTATATGATGCTCTGTCTCTCTTTGTTGTTGGAACTCTGAAAACTATTATTATTATTAGTGTGTCTGTGTGCAGGTGTATGCACATGTGTGCATGCACGATGCATGTGCCATAGCAATTGTGGAGGTCAACCTTGACTTCTGATTCTAAAGATCAAATTCAGGTTGTAAGGCTTTCAAGGCAATGGTCTTTTCCTTCTTAGTTGTCTCATAGGTCCTTGACACAGTGTCAAATGTCCAAATAACAGAAAGAAACAAAGAAAGAAGGAAAGAAAGAGAAAAAGGAAGAAAGAAGAACCAAAGAAAAGGAAATGGAAAAGACTGGGGATATGGCTCAGTGGCCAAGCACTTTCCTAGCGTATGAGAGGCTCTGGGTTCTATTTCCATGAAGTCACAGAGTTAACATGAGGGAGAGAGGAGAGGAAAAGTAGAGAGGATTTGATAGGTAGCACATTTTTTTGGTATGGTTTTGTAGTTTTCTTGGAACTTAGCCACACCCATCTTGTCTATAGCAACTTTGTCTATATGAAAGGAGAGAAGAATCATTGAGACCAAAAGCGTAAAAATATTTACCACTTGGCTTTTTGTGGAAAAAGCTTGTCAGTTGCTGATTGTATAATGCAAGAAAAGGTTTTTGACAAGTCTAAAATGAAATCTATACAACACTTTACATAGTGAAAATGGTTTCTTAAACAAACAAGCAAAACCATGATGTGAGATTGAAAGATTCCAGGAAAGTCTCAATTTAGACTCTGCTTGGCGGTTCACTCTTATCCCTAGAGTTCAGATTACCAAGTTGTTCTGGATTCTTCCAGAGAAATATTGTGCAAAGATGATTTCTTTTCTCTTTTTGTTACATGGTTGAGGAGGCATTTTTATTTTAGATAACAGTCTTTGTCTATTAAATAGAAAAAGAATAATAAAATAACATGAAGAGAAAAGGGTATGGGAGAAGGGCCAATAATTAATTCAGCCAGTTACAGGCTTGACTCTGAATTGATACAGTCAGCCAAAGAGAATGTAGAATATATGATCCAACCAGGGAAGGCATTAATGCAGTGCTTAACTGGATCCTGAGGGGTGAATAGGAGGAGAGCAGATGCATCTTTGGATGATGAGTGCTGGCAACACTAGTTATTGGCCGACATCCCAGAATCTTCCCAAGGATGCTCCTGAGACTCAGTGGTCCCACCTCAAATAATGCTGCCTGGATTTGAAGGATCTTGAAAGAAGTTGTTACTGGAGTTATAAGGGCAAAAGCTTAGCTATCATTACACTAATGAAACAGACCAGTAATTTTGAGGAGCAAAGAAATGAGATTTATTTCATGAGACCACATTGGGAAGAGTATGTAGTGACCCCAAGTCTGGCTCCAGGGTCATGATATGAACTTTGGGTTTAGTAGAGAAAGAATTGGGATGAATGGTGGGAACAGGAGGTCTGTATGCTTCAGCAGTTCTGCTCAAGGAGTATTCTCATCACTCATTGCTTCAGTTCCGATTCTGCAAGATGGTTAGAATAAGTCTTTTTTAAAAGATTAATTAATTAATTTAGTGTGTGTGTGTGTGTGTGTGTGTGTATGTGTGTGTGTGTGTGTGTATGTGTATGTGTGAGTGGGTGTACAATGTATACATGGGTGCCTGTATGGGGTCAGAGAGCACTGGATCCTCTGGAACTGGTTACAGGAGCTTATGAGCTGCCAGGTGTGGGTGCAGGGAACTGAACTACCTCTGAAAGAACAGCAGTGTGTGCTTTTAACCTCTGCCTTTCTTCAGACCCCCCACCCCTGCCAAGAAGTCTTTATTCCTGAAGTTTGTGTGGTGACACACACATCACACATGTAATCCAACCATTCAGAAGTACAGGCAGAAGCATGAGGAACTCAAAGTCCTCCTTAGCTACACATCAAGTTCAAGGCCAGCCTCATCTACCCAAGACTTGGTCTTAAAAATCAAACAATCAGAAAAAGCTGGGATTACAGGTGTGACCCCCCACCAACCTGGCCCACATATATTACTAGAAAGTTTGGTTTAAATTAATAGTATTTGTGTATGTATGTGGTATGCACAGGGGGCACTCCATGTGTCACTGTGTGTGTGCCATTGGCAGACGTGTGGAAATCAGAGGAGAGTTGGTTCTCTCCTTCCACCGTGGGTTCTGGGGATCGAACTCAGGCTGTCAGGGTTGTACAGCAAGTACCTTTGTCAGTTGGGCTATCTGTAAATTTTCTAGTGGCCATATTAAACTCCCGGTTCTGTCTGCTCTGGTTTGTGCTTTTTGGGCTTCCTATTTTTTCTGCCTTTTAATTCCTTAACTGGCAGAGAAAAACGAACCCAATCAAGACCTCCTAGACTGTATTGGAGCCATATGTAGCTGGCCAGTGACTAAAGGTCTTGAAAAGCACAGCTTTAGACATTGTTTAAAGGGAACATATCTTGCTATGGAGAAGAAAGCTTCCAGTAACAATCACTAAAGAATAGCAAGGCAAAGAGAAAAGAAGGGAAGGGCTTGGAGTGGAGAGATGGCTTAGTGGCTAAGCATTTGCTGTTCAAACATGAGGACTGGAGTTCAGATTCCCCAGGACCCCTGTAGGTACCAAGTGCTGAGAGTATTTGGGAAGCTGAAAAATGCAGTCTCATCTGGAGAGCTGGGGATTTAAAGCCTCTAAGAGTCTTCATCCCTTAATTTAGGGTTGGTTAGTTTGAAGAAAGCTGGGTTGGTTTATTGGCCCAGAACTGTAGTGTGACATGTCCTGAGGAAGCCTTGAACTTGTTGAGGTAGTCCATCGGCAGGGGGCAGATGGTGGAAGACAAAAGCCAACAAGGCCTTTTGTTGCGAGTTAGGAGGTTGAACAAGAAGCTGGCCATCTCAGAGATTTACCACCTTTATTAGGTAGCCATGGTTCCTCTCCATATCTGTCTGTCAGGGAGTCTGTCTAACTCCTGGTGTCTCATTATGACAGAAAATGTGAGGTATTTTTCTTTCTGGGTCTGGCTTATTTTACTTACCATGATGATTTCTATCCACCTCCATTTTTCTACAAATGTCAAGATTCTGAGGCAGGATAGACAGGCATAAAATGAAGGGCCATGGGAAGGAACACATGGGAAAGAAAAAAAGGTATAGGGAACTTCAAACACCACCGATAAAACCAAAAACTGCCTGTAGAGACCATGCATGCTTTCCTAAAGACACCCCAAAAACGAGATGTCAAAGACAATAAATAAACTGTACTTACTTCGGGCCCAAGATGATCTGTAACTTTCAGTTTTTAACACTGGCCTCTCTTTTGTCCTCAAAACCCTCATAAATCCACCTTACAGCTTTGTTTACAAAAAGAAATTCTTTCACCTTTAAACTTTGCTGTAAATTGCTCTCTTTCTCTCTCTCTCTCTCTGAGCTGTGTAACTTAGAAAGCCACAGGATCAAGCACAAAGCCATTGTAAAGACAATAAGGCATGGCTCTCCTTCGAGAAGCTCATGCTTATTCTTGAGTGTGTCTTGCCCTTCTCAGCACGCCCCCCTGCAACCATTGGGCTTGAAATCTATTTTTTTAGAGCTGGGGAGATGGCTCAGTGGGTAAAAGTGCTAGCTGCATAAGCCTCAAACAAACAAAGCACTACCAAGCTGAAATGGGAGGTGGAGACCAGAGAATCCCCTTCTTAGCCAAGCTACCAGTGTAAGGGGTTTGTGGTGATTGGAAGGCCAAGGAATGCTGTAAAAATCACACCATACAATAGACCTCACGAAAGAGATTTATTGGGGGTTTGGGGGCATACATGAAACACTGTCTCTGGCCGGGCATGGGAGAGAGGGAGAGGGAGAGAGAGGGAAGGGGGGAGCGCCATGATGGCACGGACTTTATAGGGTGTCAGATATGGAGCATGGGCATACTCGACAGTGACAACAATGGAAACCTGTCACATTGGTCTTTAGTAATGACATGGAGTTGGCACTGACTCACTGAAGGCAGGAGGAACCTGGTTCTGGAATGTGGACAGGAAGGCAGGGAGGATCTTAGTTCTGAAATGTGGGCAGTTCCTAACACACAACAGCGGAATTAAGAGAGACTTGAGAGTTGTCTCTTACATCCATGTAAGTTCTATCCTTCCATCATGTGGGTTCTGAGGCTTGAACTCAGGTCATCAGGCTTGGTGGCAAGTACCTTTGCCCACTGAGCCACCTTGCTGTTCCCTCCAAAAGGGGACTTTTGGTAAACCGATTCAACATGGTTCTTGAGGAAGGTAGACCAGGATGATATGATATTTAGAATGATCACTCCAAGGTAAAATAGGCACTTAGATTTAGAAGCTGCTTTTGAAAAAAATCTGTCTCCTCACTTTGGCTTACAAAGTAACTAAAAGCAGGACAAAAGCTTGGCACCCCACCTTCATTTTATGATAGTCTGTTTCCTTTATTTTTGTTGAATGCACAGAGATAAGTTGCTGTCTTAAGCCTGCATCACAGTGGATTCTGGGTAGAACAAAACCTGCAAGAGAGACTGGATCCCAGAGAAGGTAGTATGCCTGAAGCCAAGACAGCAACCCAGAGCAAAAGTGGCTGTCTCATAGGAACCTACTATACCACTTTCCTGCCAAGCACAGAAATGTGTGAGCACTTGTGAGCTGTTTGGAGGCATTAGTGTACATCCTGAGTGCTGTGAATTATATCCAGGGTGTGCCTTGAGAAAGTGGTGGGTCTACAAGGACTGTCTTCTTGGCCAGACTGTGGTTGGCTTCCTCTAAGTCCTCTGACATTCTGTTTGTTTCCTTTAGTGGCTCCCTGGATACTCCAGCCCTACAGACTGCCTCAGTTTTGTTTGTTTCTTTTGAAACTCTGTCTCAAAAAATTCACTTTGTAGCCAGTCTGGCCTTAAACTCCTGATCTTTCTGCCTCTGGCCTCCCAAGTGCTGAGATAACAAATGGAGGGCACCATGTTGGGCTCTGCCTCTGGTTTGTGAGGGAGTTCTTTGCTCTCTCCCTTTTCTCTTTGTACCAGGGATTGAACCTAAGGCCTTATGCATGCCAGGCAAGCACATAACCAGTCAGTTACATTCCAGGTCCTTTTCTTTTCTGCCTTGGTTAGGGTTTTTATTGCTGTGAAGACACACCATGACCATGGCAACTCTTATATAAAGGAAAACATTTAATTAGGTGGCATACAGTTCAGAGGTTTAGTCCATTATCACTGTGGTAGGACATGGCAGCACATAGGCAGACATGGTGATGGAGAAGGAGCTGAGAGTTAATATATCTTAATCCACAGGCCACAGGAAGTGAATTGAGACACTGGGCCTGGCTTGAGCATATATGAGACTTCAAAGCCCACCCCCACTGTAGCACACTTCCTCCAACAAAGCCCTGCCTATTCCAATAAAGTCACACTTCCTAATAGTGCCACTCCCTATAGGTTTATGGGGGCCAATTACATTCAAACTACCACATTCTCTTTAGAATTTTCTAGATGCCAAGTAATATTTGAGGAAGGAATGGCATCCTCTACTTAGAGTGACTATTCTGGCATCTGTTGGGTAACAGCCTCAAGTCATGAGGAACTGAGTCAGGGTAGCCACTAGCCATAAAGAATGGCTTAGTCTCAGCCTGACAATTCTGCTCCACCTGTCCACCCTGCTTCCAGTCAAACCACAAAACATAGCTAAGTTCCTGGTAGCTACTAGGATGTCTGTCTGTCTGCCTGTCTGTCTGTCTGTATATGAGTATGAATGTATACCTGCCCCGAGCCCCTCTAAGTGTGCTGATCCTTCATCCCTAGGAAAGTTTGGGCCCCTCTCTGTTTCAATAAAATTGTCTTAGCTGGTTGATATTGAGTTTGTCTGCTTCTCTGACTCATTTTTCTTATAGCATATACTATTATTTTGCTTTTCCTTTCTTTTTCACTATTGTTGACAAACACACACACACACACACACACACACACACACACACACCCCTGCACCTCTCACCTCAAAGAGCATAATAGATAGTTAATCCCAGGGCCAAACTTGAGTGACAATGGCCCAAGAACACAGATTTAGGTTACTCTAAATTAATGTTCCAATGTGGATACAGTTTCACTGTTTCTATACTAACAGAACAAAGAAAGTCATAAATCATGACACTCTTAAAATAGATGGATGGAAATATCAGAGAGGTGGTTGCAGAAGATGGTAGAAGCTTTCCTATAGGCCTCAGGTGCTATATGATGACATTCTTAGCTTTTGGGTTGGTGGAAGCCGGTGATCTGCTAAGTTCATAGATTCCAGAAGATTTCTATTACTTAACAGGGTGTTAGTTCTCACATAGAGATCAGCAATCCAGAGAGCTAAAGCTAGCCCAAGTAACATAATTAACTTTGGCATCTGCAACATTCCAACCTTTCAATAGTACTGCTGTTCTAATCAACCAACTAGTCTCTTCAGACACAGCATATTTTCAAGAATTATCCTTGATACTATGAAACCCAGAATGGCACCAAACTTGCAATCTGCCCAACATTCCCAGCTAACTCAAGTAAACTCTTAGTGGTATTTTTATTTCATTTTGTCTTTCTTTCTTGTTTCTTTCATTGTAACTTTACTTATGCACTCTTATGCCTGCTTGGGTAGGCAATTATAGGGGTTAAATGACTTAGAACTTGAATTTTAGGCAAGAGGTTTATTGTGAAAATAAAACTGCTATAGTTGGGCTTCCATAGTTGTGAGAAAATGTCCATTGCCTATAAATTGTTGACTCAGTCAAGATAATTCATTTTAGCTACAATCATTTGATTTGCAGAGATATCAGTGAAGTGGGCAAATAAGGTTTCATATTCCATAACTTAGAAAATAATTTTTCTCATAAGGCATTGTGATGGTTAATCTCAAGAGTCAACTTGACGAAATCTAGAATTACCTGGGAGAGGAACCACTCAGCATGCCTGAGGGTGGGGCTTATCTTCATTGGTTAATTAAGTAGAAGGAACCATCCTCTGTGGGTGGTGCCATTCCTTGGGCTGGGATCCTGGACTGTATAAAAAGGAGAGAGTGAGCTGGGCATTCATTATTCATGTTTCCTGACTATGGGTGCAATATGGCCAATTGCTTCAAGTGCCTGCTGCCTTAATTTCCCCACCAGGATGACTGTATTTTGAAGCCTTTCTCCCTTAAGTTGTTTTTGTCAGGGATTTTTATCACAGCAACAGGAAAGCAACTAAGACAGGCACCATGTTACTTCTCTAAGAAACACATTTGGAAGTGATTTTATTATACAAGGGAGTCAATCTGGTTGCTGAAAGCTCCTTAAGCCCCTTTTCCATAGCTTATAAACTTTAAGAAATCTTATTTTATGATAACAATAAAACCAAACTAGCTAAGTAATGGATTCAGCCTAGATATCCACCAGAACATCGATGGATTGAAAAAAGTGGTGTATATATACACAATGGAGTTTAATTCATCCATAAATAAAAGTAAAATTGTCATTTGAAAGAAATAAGATGAACTTGAGATAATTTTACTAAGCAAAATAAGCCAGACTCCAAAAGACAATTATCACCTTTTTTCTCCTATATGCAGAATCGAGATTTTAATACACATAAAACAGGTAAAGGTGCTTGCAGCACACCTCACTATTTGACTTCAGTTCCCAAAACTCACTTAGTGGAAGGAGAGAACTGACTTCCCCAAGTTGTCCTCTGATTGCCACACATGCATTTTGACATGTGAGTCTGCCCCCAAACACAATGAAGTAAAACAAAAATAACAGCCAGGTGGTGGTGTCAGTGGTGTCTCTGAGTTTGAGGCCAGCCTGGTCTACAGAGCAAGTTTCAGGGTAGTCAGAGAAATGCAGAGAAACTCAGTCTCCAAAAACAAAAACAAAACCAGTAACAAAATAAAAAACCCCAATCAACCAAAGAAACAAATACAAACAACAACAGCAACAAAACAGTCTCTGTTTAAAAATACAACATGCCAAACAGGACCTAAACAAGCAACCTCCTGTCCTCAATCCAAAACTCCTGACTATAGAGACAGGAAAAAATGTATTTTAGTGTACATGTAAGGGAAACTAATCATATGTACATATACATGTAAATACACACGAAAGAGCCCTAAAGTATAGTCTTGGTATATACAATTGATACATGAAATAGCTTACAAAACACTTGGTTTAGAAATGTCAAGTGGTCTTTTTCAATTTATTTATTTATTTTTTTTACTAAAGGTCAGCACTTTGTCTCTATTAGTCTGTGCATATGTGCACATGTGTGGGCATGTGTGCCTCACAAACATGAGTGTGTGTATGTTGTAATAAGAGGATCATGGTTACAATTTAACCTTGTTTCCTTTTCTTTTTAATTTTTTTTATTAATTATGAAAGCTCAGCCTTAGCTTAGGCTTGTTCCCAACTAGTTCTTTTTTAAAATTTATTTATTTAATTTAGAAACAATCTTTTTTTTGGTTAGTTTTTTATTCCCTCGCCTTGCCATCTTCCAATGCTCTCCACCAACCCCCCAACCCACACCCCATCCACTCCCCAAGGATAGTGAGGCCCTCCACGGGGGACCACCAAAGTCCTTCACATCATTTCCGTGAGGGCCTAGGCCCTCCTTGCTGTATCTGGACTGCAATAGTATCCCTCCATTGGGAATGGGCTCCCAAAGTCCATTTGTGCTCTAGAGATAAACACTGGCTCCACTGTTGGAGGTCCCATAGACTGCCTTGCCCTCCTAACTGGCACCCACATTCAGAGGGCTTGGTTTGGTCCAGTGCTGGTTCCCCAGCTTTACAAATGGGGTCAGTGTGCTCTCACTTGGTCAGGTCAGCTGTTTCTGTGGGTTTCCCCAGCATGGTCTTGACCCCTTTGCTCATCACTCCTCCCTCTCTGCAACTGGATTCCAGGAGTTCTGCTCAGTGTTTAGCTGTGGGTGTCTGCTTCTGCTTCCATCAGCTACTGGATGAAGGCTCTAGGATGGCATATAATGTAGTCATCAATCTCATTATAAGGGAAGGGCATTTAAGGTAGCCTCTCCACTATTGCTTAGATTGTTAGTTGGGGTCATCCTCATGGATCTCTGGAGATTTCCCTAGTGCCAGATTTCTCTTTAAACCTATAATGGCTCCCTCGATTAAGGTATTTCTTTTCTTGTTCTCTTCTATTTTTCCCCCAACTCAGGCTTCCTGATCCCTCATGTTCTCCTCCCCTCTCCTCTTCTCCCCTTTTCTGTTTCCTCCCTCCCTCCCCCTCCTCCTGTGCTCCCAATTTGCTCAGGAGATCTTGTCCCTTTCCCCTTCTCCAGTGGACCATGTATGTCTCTCTTAGGGTCCTCCTTGTTTCCTAGCTTCTCGGGAGGTGTGGATTGTAGGCTAGTAGTCCTTTGCTCTATGTCTAATATCCATATATGAGTTATCCCTTTCTTTTTAAAAATAATTAATTGCTGAGCAAGCCTGACAGCTGGATTTCAGTCTCTGGAACCCATGTAATGGTGGAAGGAGATGAATTGACTCTCTGCAGTTGTCCTCGTAGCTCCACCCTTGTGCTGTGGTGTGAGTTCTTCCCCACATCATACACATACACAAATAACAAATAAAATTTAAAAAAATTAAAGGATATTTAAAGTACAGTGTTCATCATTATGTAGTGCGATGGTTGGTTTTGTCAACTTGACAAACCTAGATGTATCTGGAAATAACAGATCTTAACTGAGAAAATACCTCCTAAGATTGGCCTGTAGGCAAGTCTATGGGGTATGGTCCTGCTTAATGACTGATGTAGGAAGGCTCAGCCCACCCTGTGAGGTACCATCCTTGGGCAGGTGCAGGTGGTCCTGGGCTGTACAACAAAGCAGGCTGAGCAGGTCATGAGGAGCAACCCACGAAGCAATGCTCCTCCAATGGTCTCTGCTTCAGTTCCTTTCTCCAGGTTCCTGCTGGAGTTCCTGCTCTGCTTCTCTATATGATGGACTATAAACCGTAAGGTGAAATAAACCCTCTCCTCCCCAAGTTGCTTTTGGTCATGGTCTCTATCACAGTAACAGAAAGCAAAGTAGGACATGCATTTTGGCAGTCTTTTTAAAGGCAAGGTCTAAATATGTAGCTTAGGCTGGCTTTGAACTTGAGGTGCTCTTCCTGCCTCAATCTTCCAAGTGCTCAGATTATAGTTGTGTGTCACCATGCCTGCCTGGTGCAAAATTTTGTGATGGGTTTTCTAATTGGGCTGTAGAAAGAGATCCACCTGTACAATTCAAGTGATTGTTTTGCTCTTTCATTTTTTTTGATAGACTTGTAAAATTGGAATAAAGCTATGTGAAACAAAATAAAATGGATCTTATTGACTGAGAAGAATGTAAATACCATTGGCACAAACAATTATCACAAAAGTATTGCTTACTACTCAAGCTCTGTCTCCTTCCTCCAGAAGTTTTTCCCTGGCAGTTCCTCAATTCAATCAAAGCTGAATTAGGTACCCATTTTTCTGGGTTTTTCCTCATTTTATAACCCAGTGGAATCTGTTCATACTGTTGTAAGACATGTCCCTTTTGTTAGGAAGAGTGAGTGAAGGATAGCAGATGCTCCATTGAAATGAAAATGAATAAAGGGCTGGAAATGCAACTTGGTTGGTGGACTGCTTATGTAGCATGCAGGTAGCCCTTGGTTCAAACTCAGTACTGCATAAAGCTGGCATGGTGGCACACACCTGTGATCCCAGCACTCAGAGGCCACTGTGGACTGCATGAACCCTGTATTAAAACCAAACAAACCAACACACATATACCCATAGATTAGACTTCACCGGACAAGCTTCTTTCTCTGATGGGTGACATTTGATGTAAAGACTCTTAAGTGGTCAAAGTACAGAGAATAAGTGACTGTGGACTACCCAGTTCTAAATGGGACTCCTCTATCATCCCCTTCAAAGCTCAGGAAACATTGTGGAAGAGGGGTAGAAAAAATGTAAGAGACAGAGGTTGGAGAGGAGTGCATGTATGTCTCTGCTTTTATAATGTCAGTCTTGGGGGGTCAGTGAGAAAGCTCAGTAGGTTAAGGTGTTTGCTTCCAAGCCTAAAGACCTGAGTTCAGTCCCTGAGACCCAGGTGGAAGTAGAGAACTGACTCTCAAAAGTTTTCCTCTGGCCTCCACATGCCTGACATGGCATGTGTACACCTTCACTCCAAACAGAAAAAATACATTACTTACAAAATAATAATGCAATCCTATGCACATCAAAGTTTCATATCTAACTTCCCACTGCACAGTATGTACTCTGAAGCCTATGTTAACTCGTTTCTTAAACATAAGGAAGTAATCTCACAAGAGTGAGAAAGGACTGATATGCTAAGTCCTTTTCTATGAATCCCATAAGTAAGGAGGAGTCACCCAAGGAAATGGAAGTTTCTTTGAATTACTGTTCATGCTTGGCATGAGAATGTCTAATCAAATTAGTAATAACACCAATTTCTTCATCATGCATTTTTGAGAGAACAGAACTGAAATAGGAATTCAAATGTTCATTGAGCATTAATAATGGCTAAAACCTGAAGCTAAAAGTATGGGTAGCAAGTAGGTACTATTTTTTTAGATGATCAATGGGAAAGAAGGGAAAAAAAGGAAAAAGAAAAAAGGACAAGTAAACAATACATAAATTGTAGAAAATATCCATAACTTTAAGTATGTACAATATCAACCCATATGTATTTTCATAAAATAGGACCAATGCAAGGAAAATACCACTACATTTTTGCAACAACAACAAAAATCTGGAGTGACAATAGAATGATAGATATGTACATTTAAAAACTTTAAAACCAAGATAAGATGGCTTGGCTGATAAAGGCACCTTTGGGCAAGCCCAATGAACTGAGTTCAGTCCCGGGAACCCACATGGTAAAAGAAGAGAATTTAGTTCCAAAAGTTGTCCTCTGACCTCCACACATGCACCCTGGAACATGTGTATGCTCTGTCCCCAAATCAATAAATGTAGTTAAGAAACACACAAGCTGGGCAGTGGTGGCACATGCCTTTAATCCCAACACTTGGGAGACAGAGGCAGGCAGATCTCTGTGAGTTCAAGGCCAGCCTGGTCAACAGAGCGAGTTCTAGGACAGGCTCCAAAGCTACTCCAGAAACAAACAAACAAACAAACAAACAAGCAAAGAAACACACACACACACACAAACCTTAAAGCCTTCCTTTAAATGTAAATAATTTTTACTATGGAAACTTTCTAGTACTATAGAATAATAAAATAGTACAATGAACCCTCAACTCATTTTGCCTTACCATTTAAAAAACATTTTATTTTTTGTGTGTACAAATATGTATGAGCACACACATTATGGCTTATATGTGGAAACCAGAGAAGAACTTGGGGAGACAGTTCCCTCCTTCTAATATGTAGGTACTGAAATCGGGCCATCCAGACTTGGTGGCAAACATCTTTACCCACTGAGCCATCTTGCTGGCTTCCTGCTCAATATTAGATGTAGAGTTTGAGGGAACCATTGAGGTAATCAGAAAAGAAGACTGTTGGGCAGACATATGTAGAGCTAAACAATTTTGGTTGTCATTTTTTCTCACACAAGCTCCTACAGATTTTATAGAGGAAGTTAATGACAAGCTTAGGGTCCTAGCCACTGGATAGTTTCTTATTCTCTCTCTCTCTCTCTCTCTCTCTCTCTCTCTCTCTCTCTCTCTCTCTTTCTCTGCAAGGTCTCACTATATAGCATTGAATGGCCTGGAGCTTGCTGTATACACCATGGATAGTGTCCTATCTCCTGGGTGCTAGAGTTAAGGTGTACACCACCATATATGGACTCCTGTTGTCATTCATAAATGATACATTAAAAAATCGGCACATGCCTTTAATTCTTGTACTTGGAGGCAAAGGAAGGCAGATTTCTGTGAGTCTGATGCCAGGCTGGTCTACATAGTAGCTTCCAGAACAGCCAAGGCCATGTAGAGAGACCCTGTCTCAAAACAAAACAAAAACCCTAAAAAATAAAAATAATATATATATATATATATATTATATATATATATTAAAACTTATGTGTCTCCCTGTGTGTGTATATGCAAGCATGAGTGCAGATACCCTTGGAGGCCAGAAGAGGGTACTGGATTCATCAGAGTTGGACTTACAGGTGGTTGTGAGAAGCTTGATGTGCGTGCTAGAAACCCAACTCTGGTCCTCTGCAAGAACAGCAAATGTTCTTAACTGCTGAGGCATCTCTCCAGTCCTGTGCACATTTTTTCTTTTTTTAGGTAAGGTCTCACTATGTAGCCCAGTTTGGTTTCAGACTCATAATCCTCCTGCTTCAGTTTACCAAGGATTGAGATTATAGGTATGTACTACCATTGGTGGCCTAGCTATTCATTTTTTTAAAAGATTTATTTATTTATCATGTATACAGTGTTCTGCCTACATGTATGCCTGCAGGCCAGAAGAGGGCACCAGATCTCATTATAGATGGCTGTGAGCCACCATGTGGTTGCTGGGAATTGAACTCAGGACCTCTGGAAGAGCAGCCAGTGCTCTTAACCTCTGAGCCATCTCTCCAGCCCCTAGCTATCCATTCTTAACAAAGCAACAGATTTTTTTTTGGTGCAAATTCTTATTACTTGAGGGATGTTATATGACAGGAGGGCACTAACAGCTTTTATATTTCAATCCAGGCTTGTTTTAGTCCACCGTTTGTAAAAAGTATCCTGAAAAGGGCATGTCTGTGTCTGTGTTAGTATCTATACTGGAGTCATCATATCATGTGTGCATTTTCTGAATTGACGAATAGTCTCTTGTTTGCTTCCTTCTGCTTGTTGTATTTATAGCCCACATTACTTATGATTGTGGGACAACATAATATGGACCAGATGGCTTCATTATTCAGAGTTTCATATTTTGAATTTTAAGCATTGTGTTGGACTGCGTGTCCATGGCCAGCTGTGTTCTGGAGTTGACAATGAGGCCAGACCATGGTTCAGAGAGCCAGAGACCATGGATGTAGAGGTGTCAGCATTTTAAAATTTTTCTGGATTTTTGTCCTTGGTTTCATTTGAAATTTGTCAGTGAAGGTGGAGAAGGAGGCTATAGAAGCCCACTTGGATTGCCTATGATTGAAATAAGCTAATAGAATTCATTATGTTAGCTGTTTAACTATAACTATTAATATTTCCTAATGGGAGCTTCAGCCAAACATCCAGCAGGAAACAGGTATCATAGTAGTTAAATGAAGTAATAGAGCACATATCCTTAGGGACTATATTATTTTTTGAATTTTAAAGATACTTTTATTCGTGTGAGCATGTATGTGCATGCACAACTAGAGGACAACTTGCAAGAGTCCATTCTCTTCTACCATGCAGGTCCAGGGATCAAATTTAGTCCATAAGACTCACAGGCCAGCTCCCATACCTACTGGGCCATCTCACCAGACCTAGGTTTTGCTCCTTTAAAGTCCAGTGTACCTTGGAATGTAGCCATTAGCACAGGACCCTATGGAAAATATTCCAAATCTCAACTACAGGAAATAGTATTCTACACTTGAGTGGGCAAGGGGAAGCCATGGTTACCTGAAACTTCAGAAAGTGCTCTCTCTTTTTCTCTCTCTTTACACACACACACACACACACACACACACACACACACACACACACTACTCCTTTTGTTGGCTCAGTTATTTCTAGAGAATTCTAATATGACGATATCCTAGTTTTAGTTGTTAATTGATACCATCTAGAGTCATTTGAGAAGGGAGTTCCAGTTGAGGGATTGCCCAGATCAAACTGGCTGGTGGGTTTATTGTCTTGGTTGTTAATTGATGCTGGAGAGCCCAACCCGCTGTGGACAGCACCATTCCCTAGGCATGTGCTCCTGGGCTGTCTAACACAGCTAGCTAAACATGGACTTTCAAGCAAGACAGCAAGCCAACCTCCATCTACAGTTTCTGCTTCAAGTTCTTGCTTGAGTTTCTATCCCAACTTTCCTCAGAGTGCCTTATTATAGCAATAGAGATCACCCTAGAACAGATGGCAAAGCAGCAGGTGCTGTGGTCTTTCTTAGAGGTACATATATATGCATAATCCTGATCATTGTAACAGGAAGGATCTGAGACAATAAATAGTTATGTCTCCTTTTTCCCCTGGGGCCTGTAATTGGCTATCAGTTAGAAATTATAAGGCTGGAAGCCAGTGGAAGTGGATCTTGAAGAGTCATACACAGAGTATGAGGGGGGTTAAATTGGATGTAAATGGCCAAATAGAGCATTTTCAGAGAAGTACTTTCTATAACAATGATTATTACCATTTCCTGTGTGGCCTACTAGAGATATGTATGTATACCAGAGTATATGTAGAGATGTCGGTAATTTTCATGCTACTTGAAACCCTTCCAATGTCATATTTGTGACAGAATAATATTAAAGAGCTTTGTATTGTGAGATATTCCTATAGGGGCTGGAGGTTTAGCTCAGTTCATAGAGAGCTTGCCTAGCATGCATGAAGCCCTGGGTTCCAACCCCCCCATACTGAGTAAAACCTGTGCAGTACCACATTCCTGAAATCTCTGCACTTGAGATTATGTAGTCCTGGCTGGCCTAGAACTCACAGAGACCCACATGCCTCTGCCTCCTGAGTGCTGGGTTTAAAGACCTGCCCCACCATGTATGGCTTTTATGGTGAAATTTAATATCTGAACAAATAAATTATCCTCCAACTTTTTGTCTTTAATTTTATCTTGGATTTATTTTCCTACAGTTATACTTCAGGTGAACTTTGCAATAATTTCATTTATCAAAAACTCCCATTTCAATGGTTATTTTAGTGGAATTTATATATTAGTTAGACAAGACCTGACATTTATTTTTCCTTCCAGAAATATTATCTAACTTTTTATTGTTTGGATTACCTTTTCTTTTCAATGATTATGGAGAATTAGAAGTTGCAAGGTTGTTTGGTATTTTGTCTTTTATTTGAATATCTAAAAATAATATTCATTTGACATTATGCAATTTAATAAGCAAATACTGATCATCCAATTGCTTGATATTCTAAGCATTTCCAATATTTTGAGTATGGAAATTCTTCTTGCTTTGTGATTACTGAAAACCTCCAATTCAAGATCAGGTTGGAGAGCAGGAAACGTACTAAAATTAGATTAATCAATTCTATAAAACTTACAGACATTCTTATGTAACTTTTGAATTGATAAGGTAAAGTGTCTCTCTCTTACATGGATGCTCTCTTCAGCTTTGGATTTCCTGGTATAGAAAAGAAACAGAGGAATCTGGTTGTCATCATGCCCCTCTGTAATCCCAGCATTTGAGGGGTGAAGGCAGAAAGTTCTGGAGTTCAAGGATAGCCTTGGTTACAGAGCAAGTTGTAGACCAGTCTGCCCTACATGAGACCCTGTCTCAGAATGAAATGCACAACAACAGAAGTTGGGGATGCAAGTCTCAGATTAGCTTCCTGTTTTCTGGATGAATCAAGATGAACTGTTCATGCAGAAATGTCAGCAAGGAAGCTGCCTGGACTTCTGATTCCCTGCCCCAACAACCAACTTCTTTACAAAGGAAAGAGATGGCTTGCAAGCAATGAGACTTCTGGCTAACACAAATGATCAAAGTGGCCAAAATGGATATTTCTTTTCATGTTTTACTAAGATTTGGGTCTGGCAAGGTAAGACTACAAAAGCATTCCATATCTATTTACTTGACTTCCATACAGTGTTGGTTCTGGAAAGATCAGCAGGCCTGCCTGTATCTTTATTTGAGGCAAAGATTGCTTGCAGATGGATGAGGGTTGGGGGGTGGGGGTGGGGCAGGCGTTCATTAGCTCAAGCTCCAGTCAAGGCCAAGTACAAGCTGCTCTTTCATTTTGTTCTAACTCCTTCTCTCGTCTGCCAAGGACAGGCCCTCCCCCCTATTTTTTTTCAGTGTTAGGTATAAAAGCCAAGGCCTTTTGCATGCTATACAAGTGCTGTACCTGAGATCTGCATTGCCACTCCAATTTCTTTTTTAGAGAAAGTGCAGCCAAAGCAGAAACAACAAAGCTACGGAAGGGAACTATTGGGGAAAGCCTTTCCCCCCTTCCTTCCTTCCTTCCTTCCTTCCTTCCTTCCTTCCTTCCTTCCCTCCTCCTCCTCCCTCCCTCCCTCCCTCCCCCTCCCTTCCTTCCTCCCTCTTTCTTTTACATACTTCTGCAGAACACAATGATCTGTCCTCTTTCTTATACAAGATTTATTTTATTTTTAATTGTGTGCATGTGTGTATGTCTCTGTGTGTTCATACCCATGCGTGTGAGTGCAGGTGCCTTCAGAGGCCCAAAGAGGGGACTTAGTCTCCTGAAGCTGGAGTCACAGGCAGTTGTGAGCTGCCCATTGTGTGTCCTGGGGAACTGAACTCCCATCCACTGCAAGAGTAGTCACCACTTTTAACCCCTGAGCCATCTCTCCAGCCCCATGAGCATTCATGGCTCTTGATGAATGCAAAGCATAGAAGCTGTAGCAGAAGAAAAAGAAATGGAAAAGGGTTTATCCCCTGCGTCAGGTAAGGGAACAGTGGAATTATCCTCCCGAAAACTCCCTCCTCTGGAAAGGGAGCATGGGGATTTTAGCTGGGAACTTAGACATAATTCATACACTCTCAGGAGAGCACATTCCTGAGAACAGGAAGTTTAAGATGTATGTTACATTAAGGTCATAGTTAAGGAAGGGGGGGCATCAGCACATTTATGGCCATTAGCCTATGATCATTGTATATTCAGAAGATTAAAATGGCAGATAGCAACGTTTCTGGGTATGCACTTCAAAGATTGCCAGTTTTCTCTCCAAAGTTTTAGCTGAAACATTCTATTTATCTGTCTGTCTGTCTTTCTAGGTGTTGTTCTTTTGCTACAGTGTTAGGATAAAGCTGGAAGGGGGTCCTGCATGGGGGAGCATGGCAGATTCCATGGTTGGCCAGGGTGACTGAGGCGGGGGACAAACATGCCAGACAGACAGAGCTTGAGTGACAAGTTTGATTAGAAAGGGGAGAGAGGGGGAAGGAAAGAGAAAGGGGTAAAGAGACACAGGGACACAGAGGGAGGACAGAAGAGAAGAGGGAGACAGGAGCAGAATGAGAGGAGAGCAGAGAGAGAGAAGAGCCAGAAAAAGAGTGGAAAGAGCAGAAATAGAGAGCCAGAAAGAGCAGAAAGAGAGCAAGAGAGCATAAGTGGGCAGGGGTCCTTTGCTCCTGCATGCAGACTAGTACTCATGGGACCCTGGGCTGACCAGAGTACTGCCTGAGTGAGTTCTGCCAGGTGACAGGGCCAGGCAGCATAATGCCTGAATCCTTACACTAGGTGGTATCTAGCTCAGCTGATACAGGATTTACTCTGTAGCCCAGGTTGTTTTTGAACTCATGATGATCTCTATACCTCAGCCTCCCGAGTGCTGGGATTACAGGCATGAACTACCGCACCAAGCTAGGAAAGGAACTTTTGAAGGTGCATTTGTCTAGGAACTTCTCTCTAAAGATGCCCGCCTTCTTCAGAGACTGATGTATTTATCCAAAATGAAGCAGGCAGGCTTTGTTGGCTTTCAAACCTGGGACAAATGGCTGAGGTGCCTACTTAACGTATCAAAGCAGATAATCCAGGTTCTCCAGGTAATCCCTCAGTCCCTACCTGTTACAGGGTCCTCCTGACTGGCATACCCTACTGCCTAACCTGAACTCTCCAGCCCAAGGCCTGGGCTGCCCTCTCTCCCCTCTCTCCCTTCCTCTCCCCATCTTCTCATATGGCTCAGGGTCATGTCCACTCTGAACTTGTCCATACGTTCCCGCCTCTTGCTGTGCTCCCATATTAGTGTTTTTTCCTCTATCATACCTAGGAGCAGTCATGGCCTTTCCTTTTATTTCCTGTTTTCACTCATCTGCTTCTCAAAACCCAGGCCTGGCATAAATGGATTCCCTCTCTCAAGGAACTCGATGCTCTGAACCGAGCTGCTGGTCTGACTCTCCCATATGTACGGATAATTTGTTTCTGCTGCCCTCTGCCACCCACTGTATTTGACTCCGAATTCTAGAGTCTAATTCTTCAGCTGTTGATTCCCTCTACCGGTTCTAACCATTTGTCTCTTGTCTCTCCAGGCTCTGGCCTGCTATGCCCTCCACATGGGCACCTCACTGGCTCCTGCAGGCTGCTACTCCTCTGGCCTACTATACTAACTTGAATATCTCCCTTTTCTCCTGCTCTTTTCCCTTCCCTTGCCTCCCCCAGGAGCTGCAGTCTCATCTGTGGCAGCCTGGGACTCTCTCTTTTCCTTGCTTCCTTCCATCTGGAGCTTCATAAGTGTCTCTCTGGCTCCTGGAGCCTGCTATGCTCTTGCTGTGCCCACCACATGGGCAGCTCTGTCTCTGGTTCTGTCCCGGTACACCCATGTTGGTCTCTCTACTAAAGACACTTAGAGGCTCCCTTCCCCCGACAGGCCTATTATGCTATCCCTCCAGCCTGCTGTCCCACAGTTTCATCTCTTGACTCCCTCCTGGAGCTCCTAGGAATACCCCTGGCATAGTGTTCCAGTTTGGGACCCTCTCTTCCTCCACAGCCTCAGATTTATTATTGCTACAGCTTGGCCTCAGTACAGATCAATGGCCAAAAAAATGGCGCACTTGATTTCCCAATTCTCACCAATTGTAACAACTGCTACTGTATAAACAAATGATCCCCAAATCTCTTCTATGTAAATTTGCTCTGCTCTTCGCTTCCAAAATCTCTAGGGTTCTACTTCCCACTCTTAAAAATCTTTTATCTTTGTGCTCTGCTCTCAAAAATTCTCTTAAGACTATGCTATAAACTCTGTCTCAGGATTTGTAAATTCATTGGGTATGGTTAAAAAAAATCTATAAATTTGGTAACAAGTAATTTGTCTTAAAACTTTTTAAAATAATTTATAATTAAAAATCTATACATGGGTAATCTTATTTTGCTACAACTTACCATATATGTGATTCAGTTTTTGTCTAGAATACACTGTATATGTAACTTAGATTCAACATTGTTTAGGAAAATAGATGCTTTTAGATAGCAACCATGTGTCTGACCTCCATCTTGGCAGATAACTTCATCAAGATGCAACCAACCACAGGGCTGGAAGCCATCTTTACTAATGTTAAAGAGTACATACCATGAGACTTTGCCACCATCTTGTTTTAGAAAGCCACATCATATAAAACAATAATTATAAAACTTCTCAGTCCTAATGAGCCCCTAGTTTATCACTGTATCTCTTTTTAGACTAAAGAAGCAACAACAAGTCTCCAAAATATTTTGTATTGGTATAGACCTTTGTATAATGATAAAAATTTAAGGTTATAAAGGTCTACTCAGATTAAAAAGTTGATTTAATACATATGTCTAACTACTTATGTCTTTGCTAACTATTCAATACCAAGCCTTTAAAATAGTTAGATAAGTGATATATGTCAGATAAATAAAGTATATTCAATAAATTCTTAGGTTCTACTCAGGTTTACAGTAATATTTGTCTAGCTTCTCTGTCTTCGCTCACTTTGTTAAGCTTTAGCTATTTGGGTAAACTAAATCATACAAAAAGCTGTGATACTCTATAATGGTAAAGTTTTACTGCATTTATTTTTCCTCTACCATACCTAGGAGCAGTCATGTAATTTCCTTTTATTTCTTTTTTCATTCATCTGGTTCATTTTGATGCTAAAGGATCTTCAATTAAATCTTCAATTCACATTTTAAGGCTCAAACTTAACAAGGATAAAACTGTAAAATCTTCATCTTATAAAAAAACCCCACTAACTTATCATAAACTGTTAAAGGTAATTAAAACAAACAAATTAGTATTAATCCACCTCATAAATAATCAAATCCTTTGATGTGTTCAGAACTATACTTATAATCATGATTAATTACAGAAATAAGCCTTGTTTGGTTTCCTGTATATGTTTTCAAAGTTAAGCCTAAAGCAGGTAAATAAGGTATACTTAATAAATAGATGCTCCTCAAATTCTTCAGAGATCTGCTGAATATGGCATTTAAAATGTTGAAGCTTCCCATGATAGACATGTCCCTTCCTAGTGGGAACTTGATGGTCTCCAAACCTGATGGGACACAAAGACTCTGGCTGAACTGTCGTAATATTAATCACTGGGCAAAACTCCCCATGCCTTACCTGCCACTGGAACTTTGCACAAACTGGACATTTTTTGGGTTGAATGTTCTACTTTGCCTGGTCAAAGTAAGGTCAGTATTTTCAAATTCTTCTACAGGAAAAGTCTCAGATTTGGGTGTGACAGCCAAAGACCATGATGCTCTCTGTCTAAGACAGCCGAAGATTAAATGCTGTCCTGTATGAAAGCCAAAGACAGACTACTTCTGTCCCAGATGAACTATGGGAGCCCAGGGTAGCCCTACTAGGTAATGGGTCTCTAATTTTAATTGAGACATAGACCATTTGGATTATACTTCCAGCTATGATGTATCCTTCTCAGATCTCTGATAGTATTGACTAACTGTAGCTTTAACAGCAGCAAGCACATGAGCTCCTTCCCCAAGGCCTCAGCTACTTTCTCAATTCTCTTTATATGTAAAATTCAGGCCTCAGGCCTCACTTTCCTAGGCCCCCTGCTGAGGAAGACAGTTTACCTTGTTACCAGACTCTAAGGTATACAAATACAAGCTATAAAAGGTCGGAGGATATAAAAACTTTTGTCTCTTTGGAAACTTACAGCAAAACAAAAAACTTGTAAGCTTCTGGAAATCAACTTGGATCCACCCTCATGAAAGACTCCAGATAAGTAATGCCAATCAACAGCCTGTTTTCCCACCTACCTGTTCCCCCTATTTTTGAAGGTAGGATGTTTTCCCCCTTTCTCTGGTCTTGGGACTCGCCTCCCTCAACTAACAGGACCATGGGCCTAAAAGTTTCAAATGTACACCCTCCCTGGAAAAAGATTTTCTCCTAGAGTCCTTAACTTTACCTTCTCTCCCTGGTCTTACCTGTCCTAGTGAAAAACTTAAAAATTAGCAAAAAAATATAGCCCAGAAACTGACCAAGGCTACTACTATGACTTAGTGCCTGGAATTTACCAGCCACCAGCAATTACTCCCTTACAAGGCCATAAGATAACTGGGTACCAAGAATTCCCAGATGGCCACCCTCCCTTAGGGGCTCATGAAGGAAACAGATTGCCCCACCGGCCAATGTGTCAATCATTAACAATTAAGGGTCCCTGTGAAACAAAGCGATAGCTACCATTAGTTAGCACATCCTGAGGTCTGCAGGTTTTACAACTGGTGGAGTCAGGAGGCTATCTGATTCCCAGGCCTCCCCTGAAGACAAAGGGCTTCCTAGGAACCCATGACTCTGGTCACGGGTATTCAACGGACAGAGAGTTAAGGCCCCTCCCTAAGCCTGAGCCTGAGCCTGGGGGATGGGGCTGCTCTCTAGCCTGCATGCTGAGAGAGCCCGTTTGTACAAATGTCTACCTTTCATTAAAGCCTCTTGCTGTTTGCATCCAGTTTCGGCCTCCTCATGATGATTGGGGTAGCCGCAGTCCTGGGAAAAGATTCTGGAGGCCTGAGCTTCCGGGGGTCTTACACTAGCAGATTTCAAATCAATTGTAAACTGCTCCAGTGCCAGTGCCAGTGCCAGTGCCAGGTGTTCCCCCCAAATCTGCATCCCATGCAGCTTCAAAGCCTGGACAGTGAGTGAAACAGCCTGCTCTTATCAGACTTGGCCAGCATCCCCAGCTTCCTTGGGTGATGACACCCAAATGTCATCAGGAAGTAGTCATTGAGAAGACTGTGTCTTCCCTTATCATTTATTTATCATCAGCAAAAAGGCTGGGATGCTACCTTTTAAACCCAGAACACATGACTGAGGTGTCTAACATATCAAAGTGGACCTGGTTACAAGGTTCTCCCGACATCCCTCAGTCCCTACCTGTTACAGAGTATGGCTGGAATAGCCTGTCCCCCGTCCTAAACTTTTCCAGCCCAGAGGCTGGCTGCCCTTCCCCCAGAGGCTCTTCCCTAAATAGTCCAGGCATTTTAGTTACTCACCCTTTTTTTACCTTTGGCCTCCTGGCTGCTGCACCTGGTTCTCCTCTTTCCTCTCTCCCTTCCCTCCTCCCCACATGGCCCACCTCAGCCTAGTCTTGTGCACTCTGGACATGTGGGTGCTGGGAATCGAACTTCAGTTCTCTGCGAGTGCTCTTAACCACTGAGCCATCACTCCAGCCCCATCTTTTACTTTTAGAAATTTATTAATTGCAGAAAAATTTATTAATTGCTTTGTGAAAAATCGTTTGAGCCTGAAAGTTGTGATTTCTATTATAATACAAAGGTCACTAAACAGTTTTTTTATCTAATTGCTCATTCTCTCCTTCCTTCTTAAAGCACTGGGAATTGTAACTTTGTGCTTCTCACTTTGAAGTCAGAAATGGACCTCCCAGGTCTTCTATGATGATTCTACTAAAGCTTCTTCCTGTTCCCCACTGCCATTCTTTGGGCATAGCTCTCATGCCAATATTCTACATGAAGCTAAAATACTCAAACTAGCTGGATAAAGGAAGAACTATGTAAAGAAGGGGGGCAGATATAAGCCTTTGTTATTTAGAAAGCTCCTCAGAAAAGATTACTAGACAAAATCTCATTTGTAGCCCATTGCTCACATGACCAATTTAGCTGAACAGGAGGTGAGAGATATGGCCTCTACCTGATAGCCTATGCCTACCTCAAAATCAGGGGTTATAATAGAGGAAGAATGGGCGTGAAGGAACAAGCAATTGTCTATGCTTTAGACAACACATGATGGATCAGATGGTCTCTATTTTGGAGTCGTAACTCCTCCATACACACAAATTACTGTTTAATTACTTTTCAGGATTTCTTTTTCTGTTTCTCCTTTACCCTGGGACCACCATGAAATAACTAAATAGAATTCTGTAGAAACCCAGCTAACTAGGTGGCATTCTGCAGAGAAATAGATTTGCATTCTAATCGCTCCCTTCTTCACATATTTCACTGTTGTCTCCTGATATTTTTATTGCGACCCAAAACAATTCCCACAGCCTTTAAACCACTGGTAAGGAAGACATACTCTTGTAAATGAAATCTCATCCCCACTCATGTAAAGCACTCTAATGAAACTCATTGGAACACATGTGCTCATGGGTACACACACACACACACACACACACACACACACACACACACACTGAAAATAAAAGTAGAAATGCACATGTGTGCACACACAGATACAGATATGAAAGTAGAAATGGGGCTAGCTGGGAAGAAGATTAATGGGAGTGGAAAGAGAATAAGAGAGGGAAACTGGAAATTATGATTGAAATACATTTGATTAAAATACAATAGGCACATGTGTGAAAATGTCACAACAAAGCCCGTAATTATGCATAATTAATATATACTAATAAAACACTAAAATTAAAAACATTGGTATGGACTAACCAAGTATAGTGGTATAAACCTGTAATCCCAGCACTTGGGAGATGGAGGCAGGAAGATCAAGGGTTTAATGTCACCCTCAACTACATAGCAAGGAGTCAGTGCCTTGGCTCCATGAGATACGGACTAAAACAAAACACAGCTCTCACCTTGAGGGGAATAAGGGCTAGTTTATCCTTAATCCAAATGTGAGTAATTATGGTTTCCCTGAGTAATTTATTAGTTACAGACAAAAGAAAGTCATAAATCATGGGATTGACCAAATAAAATTGGTGGAAGTCATGGATAGGCAGTTACTGCAAAGTTGGGGAAACCCCGGCTGTAGGTTTCAGGTAGTGATGACATTCTTAGCTTTTGAATTAGTGGAAGTTACTGGTCTGTTAAGAAATTTTATGGACAGCAAGATGGCTCATCAGGTAAAGACATGTGCCATTAAGCCCAGACATCCTAGCTCTAGGATCCACACAGTAGATAGAGTGACTCCCACAGGTTGTGCTTTGACCTCCACATGTAATCTGTGGCATGTGCACACACACACACACACACACACACACACACACACACACACACACACACACACCCCAATTGATTAAAATGTATTTAGTTATTTTTTTAAAAGATGGTTTTTTATTTATGTGTATGTGTACATGTATGCTAGGGTGCCTGAGGAAGTCAGAAGAAGGCGCCAGATTTCCTGAAGCTGGAGTAACAAGCAGGTGTGAGCCTCTAGATATGGGTGCCGGGAACCAAACTCAGGTCTTCTGCAAAAAAACCAAGTACTTCTTAATTGATGAGTCATCGATCCAGCTTCCCCCCAAATACATTCTAAAGGTTTTGATTAGTCAAAAGGATTTAAGGTCAGACACAGGAATGGACACAGGGACTAAAAATAGCCCAAGCTAATTTGGCTATTTATTGTCTGCAACACTCTAACTTTACCCTGTCAGTCATTTGGCCTCGAAGAGTCTTTAACACACATGTGGTGGTTTGAAAAATGGCCCCCAAAGGGAGTGGCACTATTAGGAGATGTGGCCTTGTTGAAGTAGGTATGGCCTTATTGGAGGAAGTGTGTTACTGTGGGGGCGGACTTTGAGGTCTCCTATGCTCAAGCTATGCTTACTGTGACATGGAGTTGCTTCTGCTGCCTGTGAATCAAGTTATAGGATTCTCAGCTCCTTCTCCAGAACTATGTGTGCCTGCACGCCACCATGTCCTGCCAAGATGATAATAGACTGAACCTCTGAACTGTAAGCCAGTCCCCATTAAATGTTTTTCTTGGACCCTAAGAGAGACATACATGGTCTCCTGGAGAAGAGGAAAGGGTCAAGATCCTCTGAGCAAATTGGGAGCATGGGATGAGGGGGGAGGGAGCTAGGAGAATGAGAAGAGGAGAAGAGGAGGGATGCAGAGGACATGAGGGAGCAGAAAGGTTGAGTTGGGAAAAATAGAAGATAAGAAAGGAGATACCATAATAGAGGGAGACATTTTAGGTTTATAGAGAAATCAGGCACTAGGGAAATGGCTGGAGATCTACAAAGATGATACCAGCTAACAATCTAAGCAACAGAGGAGAGGCTACCTGAAATGCCCTCCCCTGATAATGAGATTGATGACTGACTTATATGCCACCATCCAGCAGCTGGTGGAAGTAGAAGCAGACACCCACAACTAATCACTGAACTGAACTGGAATCCAGTTGCAGAGAAGAATGAGTGATAAGCAAAGGGGTCCAGACTAGGCTGGTGAAACCCACAGAAACATCTGACCTGAACATTGGGGAGCTCTTGGTCCCCAGAGTGAAAGCTGGGATACCAGCATGGGACTGATCCAGACCCCAGGAACATGGGTTTCAGTGAAGAAACCTCGGAAATCTATGAGACATCCTGTAGTTGTTCAGTACTTATCCCTAGCATAGGTGTGGACTTTGGGAGCCCATTCCACATAGAGGAATACTCCCTGAGCCAAGACACACGGGGGGTGGACCTAGGCCCTATCCCAAAGGATATGATAGACTCTAATGACACCCTATGGAAGGCCTCACCCTCCCTGGGGAGCAGAAAGGATATGTGATAGGTAGGGTTTTAGTTGGGGAGGGGGTGGTAGGGGAGGAGGGGAGGGAGAGGGAAATGGGATTGTCATGTAAAACAATCTTGTTTCTAATTCAAATAAAAAAAATCTGCAGAAAAAAAAAGAGTTGCCATGGTCATGCTGTCTCTTCAGAGCAATAGAAATCCTAACTAAGACAACAGGGCAGCTTTTCCTTTTTCTGGGGATTGCAACTTACACAGATGATGCTTTACCCTGTTTATTTCTCCAGAGCTCTGGAATGTTTGGAGAACATTACTGGGAGATACTGGCTTATCTAGAAATTATCTTGCTCAGATAAATGGGACCAAGAGAGGGCTTTTACCTCTCTCTCCCTCTCTCTCTCTCTCTCTCTCTCTCTCTCTCTCTCTCTCTCTATCCATCCATCAGTCTATCTATCTATCTATATCTAAGGGTGGACGTCTTGTAATATCTCAAGTTGGCGTCTAACTCACTATGTAGCCAAGATGAACCTTGAACTCTGATCCCCTTTCCTCCACTTTCAAGGTGCTAGGATTCCAGGTGTTTCCATGATGCCCAGTGTCTAAATCAGAGAATTTTCAAAATAGATTTACTTTCTATTCTCTCTCTGTATGTGACTGTCTGTGTGCTACTGCCTGTGGAGACCAGAAACCGACGTTGGATCCCCTGGAATTTGAGCTATAGGTGGCTGTGAGCTGTCCAAAGTGAGTGTTGAGAACTGAACTCATGTTCTAGAAGAGTAGCAGTCATTATTAACTGCTGAACAATCTGCCCCCTCTTTTTTTTTGGTGACTCCCTTCAAATTCACCATTCTTTCCTACTTTTCTTTCTTCTCTTTCTTCCCTTATTCCTTTATCATAATAATTTGTTCTTATCTCCCCCACTGGCCTCCTCCTTAATTCCCCCTTCTTTTTGGTGGTCTCCTTTTTCCAAATAGTTCTCCATCTTATGCTTTTATGACTTATATTTCATTACCTTTTCTAGTTTCTCTGCTCTCTCCCCACAAACATCTTCCTCTCCTTCATAGTTCCCCCTTCACTTTCTGACCTGTATGAATTTAAATCTAGATTCCACATATGAGAGAAAACATATGACTTTCTCTTTCTAAATCTGGTTTATTTTGTCTAACATAATGGCCTCCACGTTCAAGTGCAGTGTCTTAGGTTTCTATTGCTGTGAGAAATAAAAACAGCTTGAGAAGAAAAGGGTTTATTTCATCTTATAGCTTACAGCACATCATCCAGGGAAGTCGGGGCAGGAACTCAAGACAGTAACTGATGCAGAGGCCTTGGAGTAGTGCTGCTTAATGGATTGCTCAGCCTGCTTTATTTTACATCTTAGGACCATTGCCCAGGGGTGATACCACCCACAGTGAGCTGGGTCCTCCTATGTCAATCATAAATCAAGAAAATGATTCTAGCTTGTGTCAAATTGATATAAAATTAGCTAGCACATGTTATGTTCTTGAGGAGGGATAGAGAGACACACACAGAGGCAGAGACAGAGAATAGAAAGTGAGAATTTGGGGGGGACTTGGAAAGCAGGAAGGTCATCCATTGAAGATGAAGAGACAATCAAGGACAAATGATAAAGGAGAGAAGGAGATGGTCCAGGACATTGCACTGTTACATGATCCTTGCACTATCACATGTGAGTTCTCCCTGAAAGCCCTTTAACCATGAAGATGTTCTGCTCGGGCAGTTTCCTGTGGGAAGTGAGGTTTTTTTTTTTTTTTTTTTTTTTTTTTTATCTGGGAGAACTTGGAACAGATCAGAGGTAAAACACTGGAGGGCAATGCTGGGCAAATTGCAGATGCTGTGGGAAGAATTGAGGACTTGCCAGTGAGGCTCAGTGTTAGTTGGGTTCTGTGCTCCCATCCCTCAAACTCCTTTGTGCTGAGAAGGCAGGTTTGGCCACTCTGAGATGTGTTGACCAGCAGAAGAGGGACCTTGGAAAATGGTAGTTTTCCAATGCCCTTAGTTTTTTTTTTTTTTTTGAACCAGATACATGTGATCTTTCTTCCTGGAACAGATAATTGAAATCAATGGGTTTTGGAATAGATTTATGACTTTGAAAGGAACTTGTAATTGCATAGTAGTTGGGTACTTGACTTTTTTCTGGAAAATTCTAAGGAACTAGACAAAGGTTTAGCAGACTTGGGAGTCTGACTTCAGTATCTCCTTTAGTAACTGACTTCTTCTGTTTCTTCTGCATAATTTTTGTGTTTGAGGCAGAATCTCACATGTAGTCCAGCCTGATTTCAAAGACTTCAAACTCTCTGCATAGCTGAGGATGACCTTGAATTCCTCCTCTGTGTCACTTTACCTCTTAAGTACTAGGATTACAGGTATGTACCACCATGTCAGGTATATGCAGGGCTGAGGATTGAACACAGGACTTTGTGCTTGTCAAGTAAACACTCCACCAACTGAGCCATATCCTCAGCTCCCCTTTTCTTCAATTGTTGAATAGTTATTTTCTCAGTTACTCTAGAGGATGAAGCAAGAGGGTAGCTTGAGCCCAGGAATTTGAGGCTGGACTGTGCTGTGCCAACTAGGTGTCTGCATTAGCATCAACATTAATAGGGTGACTCCAGGGAGTAAAGGGCCCCAGGTTGCGGGTTCTGATGAGTAATGGGACTGTCTATGCTTAGCCACTGCATAAGACTGTTTCCTTCCATGCATCTGAACTTGATAAATCACTTTCTTTTCTTCTACAGATTCCACAAGGGCTTTTTATCAACCTGAAGAATGCTTATTTTCATTCTTGTGTTTCATTTCCCAAGAGCCTTCTTAGCCTAGGATTCTAAGTGAATGGGCAAAGTGCTGTACATCTGCAATCCCAGCATTTGGGAGGTAGAGACAATAGTATCAGAAGCTCAAGGCTGGGGAGATGGCTCTAGGGGGTAAAGTGCTTGTCCTGTAAGCATGAGAACCTGAGTTCAGATCTTTAGGCCCATGTAAAAAGTCAGCTGCAGCAGCATATGCAGGTGTTGTGAGTGGCTAGCCTTTAAGCCAAGCAGCCACCATCTTGGGGAGTTCAATATTGCCCTCTTGCAAAAGGATCATTCCAGCTGGGCTTGTTGACCATGTACAACCTCTCATGGAGGAGAAGGGAGGGTCACAAGGCCTATACCTGAGTATCTAGTCTGTTCCCTACCACTTGTTATATGTAACTCTTCTTCAATTGTTCATAACCTCAGGGAGAGGCTACAGTATATAGGCCTGGGTAGACTGGGGGAGGGGAGGCTCCATCTATGTGTGTGTGGCAAAGCCCTTATCCCTATGGGATAAAGGCTTTCCAGGTATGGTCTGTTGGGTGCAGTATGGACACTCACACCCTTCACTTATGCTCTGTAAGGAAGCCCAATAAACATATTGGTTCCCCAAAGTGAGCTTTGGCAGAATTGTGTCTGGATTTGTTGCTGGGATCTTAGGAAAAGTGGTGGACATTGCTTATGTATTCCCTTGGAAAGGGATTTTAGCAACAGTCTGTAATCCTAGCATGAAGGAGGCAGACAGGAGGATTCCTGGAGCTCACTAGATGCCTAATCTGAACAAATCAATGAGCTCCAATTTCAGTGAGAGACCTTGTCTAAAAAATGTGGAGGGGCTGGAGAGATGGCTTAGTAGTTAAGAGCACTGGCTGTTCTTCCAGAGGACTTGAGTTCAGTTCCCAGCAATCACATGGTGGTTCGAAACCATTTGTAACTCCAGGGGATCTGATGTCCTTTGTGTGCTTCAGAGCCACTAGGTATACACATGGTGCACAGACATACACATGCAGGCAACATACACACACACACACACAAAAAAAAAATAAATCTTAAAAACAATAAGGTAGAGAGAGATTGAGAAAGACCTAGTACAAGGTTTGGCTCACAGAATGGGTTATAAACTCATGGACATTTAATATAAACCCATGGTTCAGAACCAAGTTTTCAAAATGCACAGGTGTTCCACTGCAGGGCTGATGAAGGAATGTATTTAAGTGACCAAGAAGGCTTGGGTAGCGTGAGGCTGAGTTATGGTAAACATACAGCTCTTACCCCTTCCTGGCAATAGATCAGGAGAGTGAACCATCCTTAGTGAGTGAAGCCACGGGGTTGAATTGTATTGGTAGCAGCAGGTAGCCTTCTCCATAGTGTTTGTGTGCAGAATTCATCTTGGGTAAAGACTGCTTATATTTAAAAAAAATTTTTAAGACAGAGTCTTACAAAGTTCAGGTTGGCCTGGAGCTTTCCTATGTAGCTAAGGTCACCGTGGTGACCTTGAACTTCTGATCATCCTACCTTTATCTTCCAAGTGTTAAGATTGTAAGTATAAGCCAGGCATAATGACAGATGCCTTTCACCTTTAACCCTACTACTCAGGAGGCAGAGGCAGGTGGATCTCTGAGTTCAAGGCCAGGTTGGTCTACAAATTGAGTTCCTGGCCAGTCAGGACAACACAATGAGATCCTATCTCAAACCAAACCAAACAAAGTGAAACTAAGCACACACCAACATGTCACATTTATGTGGTGTTGGGGGTAGAATCCAAGGCTTCATGCATGTCAGGCAAGCACTTAACCAACTAAGCTACATCCCCAGCACTGGGAAAATAGTTGGATAGGAGTTCTCATTATGCAAGCAAATGATCTAGAGATTTGGATATAAGAGAACTTGGTAAAATGGGTAACTAAACCCCTCCTTACAAGTTGGTTTCATTAAGGAAGGGGGCATGCCTATGAAAATGCATTCTTTTAGCATAATAATTTAAAACCTCTCTCTCTCTCTCTCTCTCTCTCTCTCTGTGTGTGTGTGTGTGTGTGTGTGTGTGTGTGTGTGTGCACGTGCGTGCGCCATGGCACATGTGGAAGTCAGAGGACAACATTTAGGAGGTGGTTCTCTCTATCATGTGGGCCCAGGAACTGAACTTAAGTCATCAAGCTTGGCAGTAAACATCTTTTCCCAACTCCTAAATTTATTATAATTTTGGGGGAGTTGGAAACATCGTGTCTTGAGATTGTAAGGTGAGTATGGGGAATGCTATGTTCTTTGAGAGCAGAAGCATGAAGGCAGCTCATAATGTCCATCATGACGAATACATATTCCCCGAGAATATTCTGGAGATACCTGGATCTCCGCTATTGAAAAAGTTATAGCTTAAAGAACCCTAACATGTGTCTATGAAGACCAAGAGAAGTACTAAGCACTGAGTAGGGCAGCATCTAGTTCAGTGCACACTTCCAAATTCCTTCCTTTCCTTCCTTCCCTGTTTTGGAGGTGGGTGGGTGTGTATGTATATGCTTGTGTATAGACGCACATGTGTGTAAAGGTACATGCATATGGAGGCCAGAGGTCAATACTGGGTATCATCCTCAATTGCTTCACCAGATTGTTCTTTGAGATAGTGTCTCTCACTGAACCTGGAGCCTATAGATTCTGCTTGACTGGCTAGGCGGCAAGTCCCAAGGACACTCCTGCTTCAGCCTCCCCAGTGCCCGGATTCTAAGTCTCTGCACTTTATCAATCAAGTCATCTCCCCAGACCCTCATTTATTTTCTTTTTCTTTTTTGAGGCAGGATCTCACTATGTAACCCAGGCTATTCTGGAATTCTTTATGTAGCCCAGATTAGCCTTGAACTCATAATCTTCCATGCTTCAATTTACTGAGTGCTGGGATTGCAGGCTTACACCACCACATCTACCTCTGTTAAAAAAAAAAAACCTATTCCTCACATGCAGAAAGTAAAAACAGGGCTGGGGGAGGCAGCTCAGTGGTGCACATCCTGTGTGCATGTCTTGGCTTCTGTCTTCAGCACTGCACGGAAATGGAAACTGAGAAAGATGAAATCAATGTCAGCATTTTATTTCATTTCATTCAATATGTTCAAGTTAGCGTAGTCAACATTTAATCACCACAAGATTATTACTAATATACCCTACAGCTTTTTAATTTAAAAATATGTACAGAGTATACAGGTCTAACACACACTTCCTCCCTCTCTCCCCCCTCTCTCCCTCCTCCCTCCCTGCCTCCCTCCCTCCCTGTCTCCCTCCCTCCCTCCCCCCTTCTCTCTCTTCCTCTCATTTATTCCTTCCTTCTTTATTTCTCCTTCCTTCCTTCATCACTCTCTTTGTCTTAAAAACAAGCAGACCTTTCTGTGAGAGCCTGCTCATTTCAGTGACTACCTTTACTTTTGCCATAACCTGCCCCCTCAAAAAAATCCATTATAACATGCATAATCTCCTTACGTTACAAAAGGCTCATGAACTGCTGATAGCCAGGGGTGACATCTGAGTGGGTGGACAGAATTAGGCTCACAGGGAGATGAAAAATAGACTGGTGTAATCACTGATAAATTGAAAAATAAAAACACTACAGGCACATCAGACTAATGGCTACTTAGGTGACAGATCTCTGCAGGAGCCAGTTTCAAATGCAACTGCTTCATTCATTTTTAGGAGTCTTCTGAGAAATGCCGTGCTGTAAGAAATGAGGTATTAGTTTATTGGAATGAAAGGGGAAACATTTTCCACCATTGATCAGAAAGGCTGTATTTGACAATCAACCTCTTTGTCTTTGGTGTTTGTAGAAACCAAGCAGAAGCCCTGTAATTCAGGGCTGGGGATGTAGCTCAGTTACTGGAGTTGCCTAGCATGCATGAAATCCAGTGTTGCATGCCCAGCACTGCATCAATCAGGCATGGTGGTGTGTGCCTGTCACCCCAGAACTCAGGAGGTAGAGGCAAAAGGATCAGAAGTTCATAGGGCATCTTTGGCTACATAGAGAATTCCAGGCTAGCCTGGGCTATGTATGACACCATAAATGTATATCAAAATCTACACAATTCAAATGCATAATCTTATTTATTTATTTAGTGTGCAGAGTACAGACAGGTGTGCTTGTGCCATTGGCACAGTTTCTAGCGGGGTCTTTTCTCCTACCTTGCTGAGGCAAGGTCTTCTCTTGCTGTTTTTGTTGCTGCATATTCAAGGCCAGTGGCCTGTGAGTTGCCAGGCTAGTCTCTTACCTTGTCTTCCCAGTTTGCAGTAGGTGTTCTGGGATTACAGATGTGCATCTCACACTTGGATTTTATTTATTTATTTATTCATTTATTTAAATTAAAAACAATCTTATTTTACATACCAATCCCAGTTCCCTCTCTCCCTCCCGTCCTCCCATGCTCCCCCCATCCCTCCATCCCACCCCCATCCACTCCCCAGGGAGGATGAGACCTCCTATGAGGGATCATCAAAGTCTGTCACATCATTTGGGGCAGGGCCTAGGCCCTCCCCCATGTATCTAGGCTGAGAGAGTAACCCTCCATAGGGAATGGGTTCCCAAAGCCCATTCGTACATTAGGGATAAATACTGATTCCACTACCAGAGGCCCCGTAGCCTGCCCAGGCCTCCTAACTGACACCTGCATTCAGGAGGCCTGGTTTGGTCTTATGCAGGTTCCCCAGCTGTCAGACTGGGGTCTGTGAGTTCCCCCTTGTTAAGGTCAGCTGTTTCTGTGGGTTTTCCTAGCATGGTCTTGACCCCTTTGCTCATCCCTCCTCCCTCTCTACAACTGGATTCCAGAAGTTTAGCTCGGTGCTTAGCTGAGGATCTCTGCTTTGGCTTCCATCAGCTCCTGGGTGATAGATTTTTTTTTCGAGACAGGGTTTATCTGTGTAGCTTTGGAGCCTATCCTGGCACTCGCTCTGGAGACCAGGCTGGCCTCAAACTCACAGAGATCCGCCTGCCTCTGCCTCCTGAGTGCTGGGATTAAAGGCGTGCACCACCAACGCTTGGCTTAGATTTTTATTTTATTGAAAATAGTTTTTTTATAAAATATATATATATATATATATATTATATATATATGTACATATGTATATATCACAGTTTCTCCTCCCTCATCTCCTCCCAGATTCTTTCTACATCCCCATCCTTCTAACTCGACCCTTTCTTTAGAAAACAAACAGATCAGAATACTAACATAAAACAAAGAAAAAACATAAGAAACACACGCGCGCACACACACACAAACAAAATCCATAAAAACACAAAATCAGAAACTATAATGTACAAGCAAGTGACTAGTGAGGTAAAAAAAACTTCAAACAAAGCAATATGAGACAAAGAATCTCCAAAAATACCATTGAGTTAATTTTGTGTTGGCCTTCTGCTGTTGGGCAGAGGCTACGCTTAAATGTAGTTTATATACCCAGTGAGGCTCCAGTGGCTAACACTAATTTTTCCTTTGCAAGAAGGTTTCAATTAGAGATAGCTTCTTTGTTAGAGATGGGGGCCCTTGCCCACTTTCTCACCTTAGCAATGGGACTCCATCTGGCCTGGACCTGTGCAGGCCCAGTGCATGCTACCACAGTCTCTGTGAGTTCATATGTGCATCAGTCCTATTACATCGGAAAAAAGCTTTCTTTTTTATTTTATTTTATTTATCTTTTCCCAAGAGATTATTTTTTATAATTGTTTAAAGATTTATTTATTTATTATGTATACAACACTGTTCTGCCTGCATGCATGCTTGCACACACCAGATCTCATTACAGATGGTTGTGAGCCACCATGTGGTTGCTGGGAATTGAACTCAGGACTTCTGGGAAAGCAGCCAGTGCCCTTAACCTCTGAGCCGTCTTTCCAGCCCGAGATTATTTTTTATTAGTTCAAATTAGAAACAAGCCTGCTTCACATGTCAATCCCCTCTCCCTCCCTCCTCCCCCCCCCCACCAGCCCCCCACCTCATCCCCCCTCTGCTCCCCAGGGAGGGTAAGGCCCTCCTTGGGGGTTCCCCAAAGTCTGTTATATCATCCTGGGCAGGGCTTAGGCCCTCCCCCATGTGTCCAGGCTGAGAGAGCATCTCTCCATGTGGGATGGGCTCCCAAAGTCCCTTCTTACACCAGGGAAAAATACTGATTCACTACCAGGGGCCCCATAGAGTGCTGAGGCCTCCTTATTGACATCCACGTTCAGGGGTCTGGATCAGTCCTGTGCTGGCCTCCCAGACAGCAGTCTGGGGTCCATGTGCTCTCCCTTGTTCAGGTCAGCTGTTTCTGTGGCTTTCACCAGCCCGGTCTTTACCTCTTTGCTCTTCACTCCTCCCTCTCTGCAACTGGGTTCCAGAGTTCAGTTCAGTGTTTAGCTGTGGGTGTCTGTCTCTGCTTCCATCAGCCACTGGATGAAGGCTCTAGGATGGCATGTAAGGTAGTCATCAGTCACATTATAGAAGGGCATTTAGGGTAGCTTCTCCACTAAGTTACTGCTTTCTTAAAAGCCATCCAATCTCTCTGGCTCTTACAATCTTTCCACTTCCTCTTCCATGTGGAGGGGTTTGATGAGGACATCCCATTTAGATTTGAGTATTCCAAAGTCTTTAACTCAGCATGGTCCAGTTGTCACATCTGTATTTTTTTGTGTTTTCTTTTTTTTTATTTGAATTAGACAGAAGATTGTTTTACATGTCAATCCCAGTTCCCTCTCCCTCCCCTCCTCTCCTACAACCCCCCAACTAAAACCCTACCTATTGTATATCCTTTCTGCTCCCGCTGGATGGTGAGGCCTTCCATAGGTGTCATCAGAGTCAATCGTGTCCTTTGGGATAGGGCCTAGGCCCACCCCCGTGTGTCTTGGCTCAGGGCACATCTGTATTTTTAATAGGTTCCAGGAAATTAACCTTCAGTCATCAGGTTTGCATATTGTTCTGGTTTCCTTTGTGTTGCTGTGAGAAAGTACTCTGAACAAATGCAACTTAGGGACTGGTTTGGCAGGGGATTTTTTTTTGGGGGGGGAGGAAAGGGTTTATTTGGTTTACATGTCCACATGTAGTCAGTCCACTATTGAAGGGAGTCAGGACAGGAACTCAAACAGGACAGGAACTGACGCAGAGACTGTGGAAGAGTGCTGCTTGCTCAGCCTGCTTTCTTATAGAACCCAGGACCAACTGGCCTAGAGATAGCACCACCTACAATGGTCTGGACCCTCTCCCCATCAATCACTATTAAGAAAATGTCTTAAAGGCTTGCCCACAGCCTGATCTTCTGGAGGTAATTTCTCTGCTGAGGCCCCTCGTCTTTAATGAGTTAGCTTATGTCAAGTTGACTTAAAACTAGCCAGCACACCTTGCTATTCTATTAACAAATCCCCCATTTCTGTCAAAAACGCAGTTGGGATTTTGAAAGGGTTTACAATGAATCTGTTGAGCACTTTGCAGGGAGCTGCCATCTTAACAATATTGAATTTTCCAATCAACAAAAAAGCTGTCTTTCCATTTATCCAATTATATTTTAAATCTTTCAGAGGTATTTCTTTTTATTTGAATTACAAACAAGATTGAATCATATGACAATCCCAGTTCCCTTCTCCCTCCCTTCCTCCCCTACCACCCCCCCAACTAAAACCCTACCTATCACATATCCTTTCTTCTAATCTACACCTGACTCAACCTTTCTGCTCGGCAGGGGATTTTTTTTTTTTTGACACAGGGTTTCTTTGTGTATGTAGCCCTTGATGTCTGGAACTAGCTCTGTAGACCAGACTGGACTTGTATTCAGGAGATCCATCTACCTCCCCAGTGCTGGGATTAATCTCAAGTGATCAAGTGAATTTCTTTTCTTTTCTTTTGCTTTGTGTTGCTGTTGCTTTAGTTTTATGTAGTCCTGGCTGTCCTGGAGCTGACTTTGTAGACCAGGCTGGCATTGAACTCACAGAGATTCGCCTGCCTCTGTCTCTGCTGGGATCAAAGGCCTGCATCACACCCAAATATCAAGTGAATTTAATGTTGGATATATCCAACTATCTCCTGCCACCAGTCAGTGATCACTTGAGATTGTGTCTTGAATTTTAAAAAAATGACAAATTATTTCACATTTTGTACACAAAGTGAGGTTTTCTTAATCATCTCATACTGGAAAATGGCATATATGCTATATGAATTGGCAGAAAATTACCATGAATTTAAACTTTCAGGCTCAGCCTCCACATCCCACACTCTATAGGAACTTTGGGTTCACTAGATATCCCAGAAGGCATTGCAGTATCTCTGCTGAAGAGTATCCCTAAAGACTCATGCATTCATCCATTTGGTCACCCTGTAGTACCTACTTCCCTCTCCTCTCTTCTTTCCTGATCCACATCTCCATGGGCAAGTCTCTTTATATTGTTAATGTTCCAAATGACAGCTAGGTCACCACTGATGGCTTCTTATATGAAACCAGTGCTGACGTTAAACTAATAGTAGAGACTGACCTTGAACTTCTGATCATCTGACATTCACCTCCCATGGCTAAGGTTATGAGCATAGGCTACCATGCCTGGCTTTGAGATTTGTCTTGAAGTGGCTTGAGTCACATGCTGATGATACTGAGGTCTGCCTACAAGGTGCAGTCTTCCTTTGCCTCAAGAGTCATGGGCAGTGGGACTTATTGCCCATGAAAGGAACTGCTATTCTTGACACCTGGCATTTCAGCTCTTAAGAGTTTTATTTGCTCCTTTGTTTGCTTTAGTCCTTTCGTTCCAGGACTGCATTGTAAATCCAGGTTATCTGAAGATCTATCTCATTTCTCTTGACTACCCTTCTTCCCTCCCTCCCTCCCCCTCTCTGTGTGTACATACTTGCATGTGCAAACATATGCTCCCATATTCATGTAGTTATACGTGCGTGGAAGTCAAAGAACAGCTTTGAATGCCATTCCTCAGGCATTATCCATGCACCCCCTCCACCCCATTTTTAGACAAGGTCTCTCACTAAGGATACTAGGCTAGCTGGCCAATGAGCCTTGGGGATCTGCCTGTCTCTGATTCTCAAGCATGGGGATTACAAATGTGTCACTATGTTTTGCTTTTTAAACTTGGGTTCTGAGGATTGAACTCAGGTCTTCATGCTTGTAAGGCACATGCTTTATCAATTGAGCCAGGTCCCAATGCACTAATTGTTCTTTATTTTTCAATTTCTTTCCTTAGGAGAATCCTTTTTTTTTTGAGACAGGGTCTTGTGTATCCCCAGGCTGCTGTTGAGGATGTCCCTTGAATTTCTGATTTTCCTGTCTCCCCTTTCCCACTGCTGGAATGATAGCTAGTTTGATGCTGGGGATTGAACTCATGGCTTCATGCACAAACGATCTAGCAATGGAGTCATCTATAGTTCCATGAGCCTATTTCATAAATCCCTAGCAACCTTTTTGCTCTACCTCCAAAGTTCCCGAATATATCTGATTTCTGTGGGGGATAAAGTTTAGGTTCAAGCTGACTCCTCAGCTATACTTAGAAAGAATAGTCCAAATTATGTTTTCTTTCTTTTTTCATTCTTCATAATATAGTGCAAAGTTATCGAATGAGCAGCATCTTCTTCAATTTAAATTTAATAATCAGAAGAAATTCTGGGACACAATAGATATTCAAGGAGTATTTGTGGAGTGAATGAGAGCTTTTATTAGCAAGGAAATCTTCATTTCTGAGAATAAGACTGAATATTTTTTTTTGGTATGCCAATCAAGTTCAATTTCAATCCTTATTTGGAACATCTGTTCCTTTTGGGAATGGTGTCAGGTGTCTGAGTAGAGGCAGAGCTCAAGTCAGCATAGCTGAAAAGCTGAGAATTGAACAGCCCCTAGGCAATGTAATTGTTATCAGACAAGTAAGCTAACCTTTCTGATCACTCTTTTACTGTATAAGAAGAACATATAAGCTAAGATAGTATGAGGCCTAAAGAGGTATTAAGTCTTTGCTGTTGAATCTTCACATAATATTTGTGCAACATATGGTAGCTATTAAAAATACTATTGAGGGGGCTGGAGAGATGGCTCAGTGGTTAAGAATTTGGTTTTCAGCACCCACATCAGGCAGCTAACGACCACTTTCAACTCCAGTTTCCAGGGGATCTGATGACCTCTTCTGATCTCTTTGGATAGCTGCACACACGTAGCACACACAATCACTCATACACAAATAAAAGTAATTTAAAGAGCCTTTAAAATTACTATTGATGTTTCTAAGGAAGGAAGAAGAATCCTGTGTCCGGGCATCATTGAAATTTGGAAACCATTAAGTATCAAGGCTCATGCAAAAGCAGTAAAAATGGTGTGTAAATTTTACATACATTTTCTATGTATTTGGATGAAAATAAGATCATTTCAACAGTTTGTAGCTCAATAAATGTAAGAACATTCTCTGGTTATCTATATTTATACTATGTCATTAAAATCTACCCATGTTCCTGAGGCCAGAGGTTATTGAGTTGTTTTCTCTTTTTTCCCCACCCACTCCTTTTGAGACAGGATCTCTTGCATCCCTTGCTGACCTCCAGCTGGATAAGTAGTTGAGGATGACCTTAAACCTTAAACTTTTGACCCTTCTGCCTCTACCTCTGGAGTGCTGGGATTGCAGGACACCCTCCCTCCCTCCCACTTCCCTCCTTCTCTTTTTCCCTCTTCCTTTCTGTGTATGCTAAGGACCTAACATAGTGCTCCACATATGCTGAGCCACAGCCCTAGGCTCTGTTTAGCTTTTGTGATCCTTATTCTGTTTGTGTTAACAAAATGCCCAGAGTTTAATGAATGTTTGAGCAATGAGCGCAAGAAGAAATCCAATTTCTGAACTGCTATTTTGCCTGTTAATTGTAGCTGAAGAACAAATCAAAGTCACTGTGAAATTATTGTCTAAGATACATAATATTTGGGGAGTTATACTACATAAAATGTGCTCTGCAATAAAATTTGTGTTTTTAAGCAAATTATACCGTATTTGACTGTCAGCATATCATTTATTAAGCAAAAAAAGAACCAGAAGAATCTAAGTTCTTGTTATACCAGATTGATGTCATAATTCAGTAAGTTTTCTAGGTTGCTAGTTTCTTATAGAACATATAATTAGTATCTATTCCTTATTTCTCCTACATGAATGAAGCCCATGCTTGTCTCATAGTCACTGTGTGGCCAAGGATGGCCTTGAACTCCTGGCTTTCCTGTCTCCATGTCCCAAGTATTCGGATTCTAGGCGTGCGTTAGACATGTTTAAGCAGCTGCCAAGCTCTAATGAAGGTATAGATATGTTGTTTGAACCAGATTTTGTTTTCTTGTTGAGACAAATATTAGAACTAAAAGCCAGTTATGACCAACGACCATAAGGACCTTCTTATGACACAACAGCAAAAGAGATGACATAACCCTCCTGGTAGTAAACAACTAGAATTTCCACTGTGATATGTAACTAGCATCAACTCAAATATTCACTGAGTTTATAGTAGAGTAAAGAATATCTGTAGGGGACAAAAATAAAGAGCAGTTGGGTGAGAGAGATGGCTCTGTTGGTAAAGTGCTTGCCTATCTTTCAGGAATCCTTGAGTTCAATCTCTGACACCACATAAATCAACTGAGACATACCTGTAATCTCAACACTCTGTAGGGATGCAGGTGAATCAGAAGTTCAAGGGCATCCGTGATTACTTGCAGAGTTTAAAGCCCGCCCGTCTGAGATGGCAGGAGGAATGGCAAGAGAGACCCATCAACTCCCAGGGTAGCAAATCCTAACTATAGAAACAATCCCTGAATATATAGTTATTATATATTATTAGAAAAGACCAAAGTCAGGTGGTTATGGCACAAGCCTTTAATCCCAGCACTCAGGAGACAGAGGCAGAAGGATCTCTGTGAGTTTGTGGCCAGCCTGGTCTACAGAGTGAGTTCTAGGACAGCCAAGGCTACACGGAGAAACCCTGTCTACAAAAACACAACAAAACAAATTTAAGCTTTGGGAAGCTAAGAGATGGTGAATGCCAGTACTGTGACATCTGGGTCTTAAAGACCATGTAGTGATAGAAATTGTTTATTTTATTGTTTATAAAAATAACAGAGACATTGTCATAAAATTTGAACTTTAAAAGAGCTCATTGAAAATTTTATCAGAAAAATGATTATCAATTCTTATGGGAGAAACAAATTCTCTTGGAAATTTGTAACTATAAACATGCTTTTTTGTGTTTTAGATTTATTAATTTTTATTCTTTAAGTACTTATTTTTTAAGTGTGTGTGTGTGTGTGTGTGTGTGTGTGTGTGTGTGTGTGTGTGTGTGTAGGGGTATTTGCATGTGTGAGTGCATGTACCCTGGAGGACCAGAGAATTCGATGGATTATCTGGAACTGGAGTTGCAGGTGTTTTTGAGCTACCTGATGTGAGCACTGGGAACTGAACTTAGGTTCTCTGGAAGAGCAGTAAGTGATCTTAACCACTGAGTCATCTCTCCAGCCCTGGATCTTGACTTTATATTGCTTGCATGAAAAGGAAATCACCAACTTAAGAAATAGATAGGAATGTGGGGTGGTGGTGGCTCATGCCTTTAATCCCAGCACTCGGGAGGCAGAGGCAGGCAGATCTCTGTGAGTTTGAGGCCAGCCTGGTCTACAAGAGTTAGTTCCAGGACAGCCTCCAAAGGCACAGGGAAACCCTGCCTCGAAAAATAAAACAAAGAAACAAAAAAGAAATAGACAGGAAATTATGTCCAGACTGATTGATTTTTTTGGGCTTCCGGACAAGTACTGTCTGGAGGACCATAAGCAACATATCATTTTCATGGATAAGGAAATAATTCCACTGAACATTAACAACTCAAAATTTTATTAGTAGCAACACACAAAGAGAAAGAATTAGCAGATACAACTATCAGCAGAATCATACCCGAAGAACTTCGGGTTGCAGAATCATTGGATAAACATTTTGTTAGTTATGGCATGTTGCTACCATGAAATATTTGATAGAAGCAATTTGAAGCAGGGAAGATTGATTTTGGCTCATAGTCTCAGAGGATTCATGGTGATGGAGGTGGTGATGGAGAAAAAAAGGAGCAGCACAGTTCATGTCATGGGGGCAGAGAAGCAGAGAAGGGAGAATGCACTCATTGGGGGTGTTTTCCCTTTGCCTCTTAGTCCATCTGGGAATCGGGCCCAAAGGATAGTATTGCCCACATTCAGGGTGTGCTTTCCTCCCCAAGATTATCCTCTCCATAAATTCAGAGACATAGCGATCTCCTCAATTACTTAAGTACCTTCAAGTAGTAAATTTTTTTTAACCATCTCAAACATTGCATAATAAATATCCTTAAAATGACCAAAGGCATTAAGAAGTAATTAAAAACACAAATCCTTGTGTGAAATAACTGCTAGCATCCCCTTCTCCTCTGACATACTGGGTTGGGATATAGCTCAGTGGTAGAATGTTTACCTATCACATGTTAGGTCCTGAGTTTGATGCCCAGCATTGAAATTAAAAAAGTCATATAGAATTATGATTCAGATATATACTTGTGAAAATTAAAATATAAATGCTGTGTGCAACTATACCCTGTTTATGTGATGTAGTGGATCTAACCCTGGGCCTCTCTCATGCTAGGTAAGCACTCAACCAGCTGCGTTCTCAGCCCTCAATGTACTTAACAGTATATTATATAGTGCTCAAGCTATACTTATCAAGACTATGAATCAGAATAAGTTTTCCACGAAGTAGCACAGAGAGCTAAAGAGGGTAGAAAATCTAATGAAAACTTGTAAAATATATATCTAGACTAAGTTTTAGCAAAAGAAATTAATGAGTGAGTCAGAATGGTAAAGAGGCTGTATTTGAGAAGATAATGGTTAGATCCTTTTCCAAATCAGGGAAGTCTTGGTAAAACAAGGATGATAGCAGAAAGGATATGTGATAGATAGGGTTTTAGTTGGGGGGGTGGTAGGGGAGGATGGGTGGGAGAAGGGAACTGGGATTGTCATGTAAAACAATCCTGTTTCTAATTCAAATAAAAAAAAGTTGGAAAAAAAATAAAACAAGGATGATGCCTTAGTTGGGGTTTCTATTGCTGTGATGAAAGACCATGACCAAAAGCAAGTTGGGGAGGAAAGGGTTTATTTGGCTTATACTTCCACACCACCGTTCAGCATTGAAGGAAGTCAGGGCAAGAACTCAAACAGGGCAGGAACCTGGAGGCAGGAGCTGAGGCAGAGGCCATGGAGGAGTGCTGCTTACTGGCTTGCTTCCCCTGGCTTGCTCAGCTCACTTTCTTATAGAACCCAGGACCACCAGCCCAGAGATGGCACCACCCACCATGGGCTGGGCCCTCCTTCATCAATCACCAATTAAGAAAATGTCTTACAGCAGATCTTATGGAGGCATCTTCTCAATTGATAATTATAGTTTGTGTGTCAAGTTGATATAAGATTAGCCAGCACAGATCACAACCCACACAAGAACACAGTGCTCAAATGACCAAACAGAAGCTCTACAGGAATAAGGGAGGGGAAAAACAAATAAGCAAATTATCTATGAAACAAAGATAACTACTGAGACAAAGGGAAGCCCATGGGAGATTGATCCTGCTGAGGTAAGATTTCGAACATTCCAGAAGTGTATATGTGAATATCCCAGTCTTCATTTTTTGAAATGCTAACACAGGAAAGACTTCAGGGAGACCAGAAACATCTCAGTTTTTTTTTTTTTTTGTGAATCAACCAGTTCTGAAAGTGCATGTGCCTGTTTCACACTAGAAATGAACAAAAGGAACATGCTGAAGGGAATGACAGTGAGTATGCGTAGTCACAGGTGGCATTCAAAAATACTAACACAATAGTGTCTGCTTACCCATGGAGAATGTGTTCTAAAGTCCCCCAGTAAATGCTGGAAATCACAAGTAATACTGAAATGAATGTGTGTGTATGTATACATAAATAATTTCTTTTTTCCTATACCTATAAACATATGATAAAATTTAACTGATAAATTAGGCAGTCAGAGAATAATAATAATAATAATAATAATAATAATAATAATAATAATAATAAAACAATTATACAAATATTCCATAACCAATGTTGTGGTGATCTCTCTAAATTTGTTACTGTACTCTTTTTTAAAAAAATAATTTTTTTTCTAGTTTTTGAGACATGGTCTCACTATGTAGCCCTGGCTGGTCTGGAACTCACTATATAGTCCACTGGCCTCCCAAGTGCTAGTGTTAAAGGTATAGTCCTCCATACCTGACTCATACTCTTAAAAAATTTTGTTTTTATTATTTTCAATTATGTGCATCGTGTCTGTTTCTGTATGTGAGTCTGTGCCAGAAGTGGGCATTGGATCCCCTAGAGCTGGAGTTAGTTACAGTTGGGTGTGAGTCACTTGATGTGGGTGCTGAGAGCTGAACTTGGGTCCTCTGGATAAGCAGCAAGGGCTCTTTTTTTTTTTTTGGTTTTTCGAGACAGGGTTTCTCTGTGTAGCTTTGGAGTCTATTCTGGCACTCGCTCTGGAGACCAGGCTGGCCTTGAACTCACAGAGATCTGCCTGCCTCTGACTCCTGTGTGCTGGGATTAAAGGCATGTGCCACCAACGCCCGGCTTAGCAGCAAGGGCTCTTAACCACAGAACCATTTCTCCAGCCCCCTTACTCTAGTGAAATGCCTCTGTGATGAGATGAAGTGAGGTGGATGGCATTTGCATTTTGCTGTAGTGTTAGGCTATTTTGTCCCTTCTCCAAATCACTAGCCCTTAATACAGTGGCAGTAGCTTTGATAACCAAGATATTTGCAAAATGACTAATGGGCTAGTAGTATATATAGCATGAATATGCTGTAAGAGGGGATTGCTCATGGCTCAAGTAGAATGCTTCATTAGTTACTTTTGTCCTTCTTAAGGGCTGTCCATACAAACCTGATGATCTGAATCTATGCAAAAAGCTGAGTGCAATCCTAGCACTCCTATAGCAAGACCGGAAGTAGAGACAGGAGAATCACCTGGAATCTTGTGGATCAAATAGCTTGCAGTGTACGGCACAGCAGAAACAATGAGAAAGACCCTGCCTCAAAACAAGTTGGAAGGGGAGAACCTGCTCCTGAAAGTTGTCCTCTGACTCCCACATGTGGAATATGGTCTGCATTCACATACGTATCTCTCTCTCCCCTCTCTCTCTTTCTTACACACACACATACACTAATAATAATAATAATAATAATAATAATAATAATAATAATAATAATAAAGCATCTTAAGGCAGGAGAGTTTATTTTGGCTCATACTTTGAGCATACATAGAGTGGGGAAGGTATGGCAGCAGGAGCTCGAGGTAACTGGTCACATCAGAAGCAGCTGGAGGTGAATTCTGGTACTCAGCTAACTTTCACTTTTTAATTCAGTTCAGCCCATTGGATGGTATCACCCACGGTCACAGTGGGTCTTCCCTCTTCTGTTGAACACTTCTAAAAACAGCCTCATAGATGCACCCACAGGTGTGTTTCCATGATGATTCTAAATCTTGTCACGTTGACAGTGAAGATGAACCGTCACAGATGGAGTGATATAGTACAAGATTCCATCAGGCTCCTCAGCAAGATATGTACTTGGAAACTTTGAAGGTGTTTACTTCTGTAATCTTCCATTTAAATTTCTAGACCATGGCTGATTGTGCGTAACTGAAGCCTTACAAAGAAAACTGGCTAAGTGGGGACTGCCATAATCATTTTGTTACCTGTGTGTGGCAGATAATATTTCTCAAAAATAGCCATCCAATGACAACTCCAAGGGAGTATGGTTATGCAATGATGGGCCACAGTCTGGAAGACCAGATGGGTACTGGGTATTTGGGCATTTCTTTATTGGGTGGTAACATTACCAGATGGAGTGGCATCTCCCATCTTAGAAAGAAGCTTTCTATGGCCGATAGGACCCAGAAAGATGCATGTTGGTGCCTGGGAGTTGTGGTGTTTTTTTTTTTTCCAAATCCAGTGGGCAGTCTATGGAACAGTAACCAGTGTTTCAGACCTGTGTGGCACAGAGCACTGAGCTTTGAGTCACAGTTATTTATCTACTCTTTGTCATAGGGACAGTTTTATACTTTTTCAACATTTTTGGAGCTCTTTCCAGTAAACCTGGTTGTTCTGTGGGACTCCTGAGTTCCATAAGAGAATGCCAATTAGAACAGCAAAACGTTGGTAAACCGGATGGCAAAGGGGTTATAGGCCAGGAGACAACACACAGGGTTAAGTATAGGAGAAATCTCTGGGGAGAGATTTCCTGTGGCTTAACCCAATAGTTCTCATTGACTCAGTTTGGCTTCTCTGGCTCGCTCTCTCTTTCTGACAGTTTGACATATCTCCTTGCTACCAAATCCCTTTGCTTCTACAGAAGATTAAAATTCCCTCTCAGGGAGCCAAAAAATGCCCATTAACCAAGATAAATTGTAGTTGTAAGCGTAAGTGTGACTCATTTGGTGTAAGCTTTCCAGGGAGGTGTCGTGAAAAGCTGTCCGCAAAATTAATTTATGGAAAGGGCTAAATTTCTTTCAGCCGATTGTGTTTCCAGAGCTAAGACTTTGGAAAATGAGATCATGATTCTGCATGTGCTCTGTACAAGGCATTTTGCTCCCAACAAGACCTGAAAAAAGAAAAAAAAAACTGTTTCTGCTTTCAGACTGGCAATGAGCAGTAGCAGTTCTTATCTTGTGTCACAAAATTGACTATTTTATATGGTAGAATGGATTCAGATTTGAACTCTCCAAGTCTTATTCTTTAACATGGAATTGGCTTCTCCTTGAGATTTCTACCAGCTGAGCAATTATTTATGTTGGCAAGACATCACAGTTCAACTAAGCGCCAAGATCCGGGCCACAAGGTGAGACAAAAGAACATTTGACTGAGAGCTGCAAGTTTGGTTTATAGGTTCAGCTTGGCCATCAGGTAACTAGGGATGTTTGTGGTCTTTGTGTTTCAGGAAGAATGAATGTGACCTTGTGAATATAGGACATTTACTTTCCTAACCTGTCTGAGCTCTACTGACTTATTTAGCACACTATTCCCAAGTTAAAAGTCTGCAAAATATTTAGTGGAACAAATCACTACGGGGCTAGAGATGTGGCTCAGCAATTAAGAACACTCGGTACTCTTCAACAGGACCCAAGTTCTGTTCCTAGCATCTATATGGAGGCTTACAATAGTCTGTAACTCTAGTTCCAGGGGACCTAATGCCCTCTTCCGGCCTCCACAGGTGTGCAGTCACATATAGTCACACACACAAACATATAAAATCACTATATGCATGCTCTTCAAAGTTGCTAGTGGCAACCAACACTACTCAAACATTTGACTCAGTTTTCCCAAGTGACAGTTTCCTCTCTGTGTGTTAAGAGAAATCAAAATAGTGGTAGGGAATCATATATCAATGTATATGCATTTGAATGTCCATGTCTTGGAGCACTATGAGTCTCAAATGCCATGGCTACAAAATGTTCTCATTTCCTTTCTGTTGCTGTTATAGCCATCATGATCAAAGGCAGCTGGGGAAGGAAAGGGTTTATTTCTGCTTATACTTCCAGGGCACAGTCAGTCCATCACTGAGGGAAATCAGGACAGGAACTCAAGAGGGACCTGAACATTGGAGTAAGGAATGTTGCTTACAGGCTTGCTATCTGGCTCATGATCAGCTAGCTTTATTACCCAACCTAGGTCCTCCAGCCAAGGGATGTTGCTACCCACAGTGGGCTGGGCTCTTCTACATCAATTATCATTCAAGACCATCTCTCTGAGACATGGCCACAAGTCAAGTCAATCTTGGAAATTCCTGAATTGAGGTTCCTTGCCCCCAGGTGAAGCTTGTTTGTGTCAAGTTGACAAAAAACTAACCAGTGCAGGGGCTAAAGAGATGATTCAGTGATTAAAATAATTTGCTGCTTTTGCAGAATATTACTTTCACTATGTAAAGGTGTGTTACATTTGTTTATGCTGTATTTGTTTAACGATGTAAAGATGTGTTGCCTTGCCTGCTTAAGGCACCTGGTTGGTCTAACAAAAAAAGCAGAATGGCCAATAGCTAGGCAGTAGAGGGACAGGTGGGGCTGGCATGCAGAGAGAATAAGTAGGAGGAGGAATCCAGGCTGGGGGAGAAGATAATGAGAGATAATGAGGGAGAAAGATGGAGACACCCAGGGCTAGCCAGTCAGGCAGCCAGACATGGAGTAGGACATGCAGAATCAAAGAAAGGCAAAAAGCCCTGAGGCAAAACATAGACAAAGAGAAACAGGTTAATTTAAGTTATAAGAACTAGTGGTACAAACATAAGATAAGGCTGAACATTCGTAACTAATTATAAGTCTCTGTGTCATGGTTTGGGGGCTGGTTGGTGGCCAAAAGAAAGCCTGATACAGCTGCTCTTACAGAAGACCTGGATTCGGTTTCAAGAACCCACATGGCATCTCACAATTGCCTGTAACTCTATTTCTGGGGGATTCAATACCCTCTTCCAGCCTCGGTGGGCACAAGGCAACATGTAGTGCACATACATGCATGAAAGCAAACATTCACACACAGAAAATTAAAAGAAATATTAAAAACTGCTAAGCAACATAAGCCACATGTGGTGTTTTGAATAAGCCCCCTCCTCCCACCCTACCAAGAGGCACATGTATTTGAATGCTCAGTTACCAGGGTGAAGAACTATTTGGAAGGAATAGAAAGATTAGGAAGTGTGTCCTTGTTGGAGGAAGTGTGTCACTAGGGGTGGGCGTTGAGGTTTCAAAGGCCCATGCTAGAGCCAGTGGCTCTCTCTTGGCCTGCAGATCAGGATGTAGCTCTCAGCTACTGTCTCAGCATCAGGCATGTGGTCATGCTCCCTGCCTGCCATGATGTTAATGGACTAAGCCTCTGAAATTGTAAGCAAGCCCCCAATTAAATACTTTCTGCTATAAGACTTGCCTTGGTCACTGTGCCTCTTCATAGCAATAGAACGCTGACTAAGACCCCATATAATGGCTAATATTGTCAGCTTGACAAGATCTACAATCACATAGGAAACAAATCTCTATACATGTCTGTGAGGGAGATTCTCGATTCGGTTAACAGAGGTGGGAAGACCCATCTTGAACGTATGTGGCAGCACTGGGGTCCCAGACTGAAGAAAGGAAGCCAGTGACTGAGCACCTGGATTAGCATTCATTCTCTGCTTTCTTGGAATGTAGCCACTTCATGATTCTGCTGCCATGGCTTCTCTGCTGCCATGGACTGTACTACTAACTGTGGACCCACATAAACTCTTCCTTCCTCCACTTTTTTTTTCTTTTTTGGAGACAGGGTCTCACTATGTATGTCTGTGTCCTAGAACTCACTCTGTAGACAAGCTGCCCTGGACTCAGTAATCCACCTGCCTCTGACTTCCAAGTGCTGGGATAAAAGGTGTATGTCACTATGTCTGCCAACTCTTCCTTTCTTTTCTTTCCTTTTTTCTGAGACTTGGTTTCTGTGTGTAGCTTTGGAGGCTGTCCTGGAACTCACTCTGTAGACCAGGCTGACCTTGAACTCACAGAGAGCTACCTGCCTCTGCCTCCTAAGTGCTGACTAAGTGCTGAGATTAAAGGTCTGCACCACTGCCGCCTGGCAGCTCTTTCTTTCTTTAGTTGCCTTTGTCAGGCATTTTGTTAGCAGCAATGAGAAAAGCAATTAATACAGCCGACTAGTGAATCGGCCAGATAACTCTCCTAAAATTAAATGGATGAAGCTAAATAGTAATCTATAACTCAAATAGCAACAGAAAATCTCACCTGCTTGGAGACACTGTGATAATGCACCCAAACACAGTATTCTTCCCCAGAACTGGGGGAATACCATCAGCACATGCAAATGGGAAGGAGGGATTTGCTAGTTTCCTAGGGACAGGGAAAAGTTCTCATGACAAGCAGGCAGAGAACATAGACAGTAGATTCCAGGAACCTTATTAAAACATCAGCAAACAGCTAGCCTTTTATTTAAATAGAGGACTGATGTCTCTGACGTCATCTATTAGAGCTGAAAAGGTGGTTGTATGTTTTCCTCATGTTCAAGAATGATGGTTGATCTTTATTGGATGTCTCTGTGTCAGACCCAGGAAGAATCATTGGCAAGTGTATATCATCAATACCCATATTTTAGAGGTTTATCTTTTTATTCTTTGTGCGTGTGTCTGTGCATGTTCATATGGGTACCTGTGGAAGCCAGAAGAGGGTATTGGATCCCCTAGAATTGGAGTTACAGGCAGTTGTGAGCTGGCTGATGTGAATACTGGGAACTGAACTCATATCCTTGGGCAGAACAGCAAATGCTCTTAACTGTTGTGACATCTCTCCAGTCCCAATACCCTCATTTTAGAAACTAGAAAACTGAGGCTCACGGTCTTCAAGAAGTCACCCCAGGATTAATCTGGATCAGCGATTCTCAACCTCTTTGCCAACATCTATCTCCAAAAAATATTTACATTATGATTCAAAACAGTAGCAAAATGATAGTTATGAAGTAGCAACAAAAATAATTTTATGGTTGGGAATCACCACAACGTGAGGAACCATATTGAAAGTTGAGAACACTGATTTAGACAATACCTCACCGAGAGTTCTTTCTCAGGTGAGTCTGGATTCTTGAAATGACATTTAAAGCTCACCGTTGTAGACATGAATGTGGGGAAGGGACTTGCAGGGAGGAGGGGTCAGGAGTGACAGGGGTCGGAGGGAAAGATCAGTGTAGTGTTGAGAGTGAACAAAATGTATTACACACAGGTATGAAATTGTCAAAGAATACGTTTAGTCAGTTTAAAACAAAAACCAAACCAAACTAAACAACAAAGTGATACCAGGGTTATACATCAGGGTAGTAGGCAGCCATGCCAGGGAGCCTGACTTTCAAGCTATTTTCTTTGCTTCCAGATGGCCTTGCTTTCAGGGGCTACTGAATCAACCTTTAGTGAGCACTTGCTTAAATAAACTCTTCAGGCTGGCTTTGAGGCTTGGAAATGGTTTATTTCGGTCTGGAAGACAAGATAGATGAATGTGAAGCCTTGCCAAGCAGAATCAGATCCAGGAGGCTTTGCCTACTTTCCACAACAGTAATCTTTTTTAATGGTCTTGACCCCTTTGGAATTAACCTTCATTTTAAAGCTTATGCTCCATTAGCCATCCTGCCTTTTTTTATACCCACCCTTTTGTTTCCAGAGCGTCTGTTCCACTGCCTCATTGGCTCAACTTCTTTTTCCTGCTCCCAGGGCTTTAAGTCCTTTGCTGTCCATGGGAAGACTCCAGATTTCATTGCTTCCACATCTTCTCTCTGTTCTAACATGCTACTGTTTTCAACACCCCCTTGCTTTCCTCTCTTGCTGGGCCTACCCACACTGTAATCATTGCTTTGTTCGTCTTTCCACCTAGGTTGTTGAGGACTCCTGAACGAGAATGTCCAAGTTCAGAGATTGATAGCAAAAGGCAAATTGAGAATTCTCAAACTACTCTAATTACTTTGCACTTTAGTTCTTTATTGACACAGGACCTTACAATGTAGCACATTTGTTACCTTTGAGCTTTCAATCCTTCTGTCTTCATTTCCTAAGTCTCAGGGTTTCAGGCATCCCCAGTAAACTACTAGAATTGATGAATCCAAGTCTGGAGAGATGGCTTAGTGGTTAAGAGTACTGGCTGCTCTGACGGAGGTTATAGGTTCAGTTCCCACCACCCACATGGCATCGTGCTTACCACCTGTAAGTCCAGTTTCAGGGGATCTAATGTCCTCTTCTGGCCTCTGCAGGTACAAAGCATGTATGTGATGTTCATATACATATATGTAGGCAAATACTTAAACACATAAACTAAATCCTAAAAGGATTATTATTTAGAAAAATGAGTAGATTTAGTATGACTATATATTTAAATGCAAAAATGATACAAGGAAAGGAACCTAAAATCTTCATCTCATGCCTCAAACCCACTGTCTACAGTGTCACTTGGAAGGTGAACTTGATTTGTACTATACAGAGAGAAATGAATCCTGAGATTTGAACTCTGGTAATTTCTTGATCTTATGAATTCAAACTTCCCTAAATTGGTTCAGAGTCTCCTTTTCTTTCCTATATTTATACAACAGCCTTTTCTTTCAGTTGAAAAACATTTATTTATTTATTTATTTATTTATTTAGTGTGTGTGTGTGTGTGCGTGCGCACGTGTGTGTGTGTGCATGCACGGGTATGCACAAGTGCTCATGCATGTGTATTCTCTCATGAATGCTATAGTGCATGTGTGGAATTCAGGGGCTAACTTGTGGGAGCTGGGTCTCTCCTTCCTCTATGTGAGGCCCAAATATTGAACTCAGGTTGTTAGATGTGGGAGCATGCACTTTCCCCCACTTAGCCACTGCTCACTTTTCCCAAGTCAATCCCTTCCTATGTGCTCTTAAGGTTCTTCTTCCCTACCTCCACTAGAATGACGATATTTCTCAATGTTTTTCTTATGTGTTCAATTTGACTCTTTCCCTGTGGCCTTTTAAGATACTAAAGTTGCTGTTATCTCAAAAAAAAAAGAAAGAAAGAAAGAAAGAAAGACAAACAGACAGACAGACAGACAGACAGAAAGAAAGAAAGAAAGAAAGAAAGAAAGAAAGAAAGAAAGGAAAAGCCTATAACAAGTCTTGGTAGAACTCTAAATCACTGTTAGCTATCACATTTCCCAAAGAATAGCCCAAACTTGCTGTATATGTTTCTTCCCTCTTAAAGACTCTTAAGCCCGTTTCAATCTTATTTCCTCTTCCTCTCACTCTATAATGACTTTCATCAAAGTCACCAATGTCTTCATCAGCCGCTCATGCCAATGGGTTCTTTTCAACCCTTGGATTGCTCACCCAGCTCAAGCCTTCTGTGTATATCTTGACTATGGCAGGCTTGTCTGACCTTTAAACTCAGTCCTTTATTTATTCTTGAAGATGTTGCTTCTGTTTCCATGGTTCCAAGCCAGGGTTGTCTATATTTCTCCTGATAGCAATAAGGGCTGAAGAAGTTGGATACATTCCTAGATGGAATGGTGGAGTCATGGTAGGTTATTGTTTAAGGCATAATATACGTGTTAAAACCAGACCATGCTAGATTTCTGGCATACGGCAGTTATTGTTATTATTTATTTTTAAATTGTTGGTGGTGTCTTTTTGTTTAGCCTCTTGGTGAATGTATACATCTCAGGAGGCAGGGGATAACTATAACTCATCAGTTACTTGGACTTCTTGGCTATATACCTTCTAGAGTAATGATTGATGACAGGCTGGCTGTTGGGACATTTTTACAACCCCAGGGGAAGAGAAAGGAAGGAGGTGGCCACAAATGGTTAAGACTGGATTACTTTCAGGCTTAGAAGAGCTTGGGCTCAGAGTCTATTTTATTTGGAATTATAAGACAACAAAGAAATATCACCTGTTTCATATTCAAAATGTCTAATCAGCAGTAGCTGTTTTGTGAAAGATAATTACCTAGCTCCTGGAATCTGGTGCAGGGTGTAGGGGGACACCGAGCTGTTGGAGAAGAAATGTAATGCAGATGTCCAGTGTAGACAAAATACAGGTTATTTGACCTGAAGAAGGGCAATTGAGGAACTTCAGATTTTGCAGTGGCCAGAGACTAAAGAGGAAACTCATTTGCTTTTAACCCCAGTACTTGGGAGGTCAAGGGAGGAAGATTGACATGAGTTTGAGGACAGTCCAGGCTACATTGTGTCGGCCAACTTGGGATACAGAGTAAGACCCTGTCTCAAACAAAGCAAAAAAGTAAACAAGGAAATAAAAAAACAAAAGAGAAAGACTCTGAGAAGCACTGAAATAAATTTATTTTGTGAATGTTTCTACCCAAATGCATCAACTAAAGAACAAAATGTGAAACTTCAGTTGTAAAGTTCATTCTTGTAGTTTTCGCAGCACGATTTTTTTCCCCCGAGGCTTTTTATTTCTTTGGAGTCTTCTGCATTAACTGTGAATCTTGGATGTGTTTTCAAATAATTGGCTTAAAAAATCATAGATTGTTATTTTACTTAAGTGACTAAATTGGCTGTCTAGATGTAACTAATTTCATATACAAATACATATTTTTATGCAAATGAGACAAAATTCAATAGGAAGGTATTTGTGACATAACGTATCAGAGAAAAGTTATAAATATTCATTCACTGAGTTCTTTTCTTTGAACATTTTATTTTATTTTTAATTGTGTGTGTGTGTGTGTGTGTGTGTGTGTGTGTGTGTGTGTGTGGTGGTATGTGCACATGAGTACAGTGCCCAAGAGGCCAGAAGAAGACATCAGATACCCTGAAGCTGGGGTTATAGGAGGTTGTGAGTCACCTAAAGTGGGTACTGGAAACTGAATTTGGGTCCTCTGCAAGAGCAGTGTATACTCTTACATAGAGTCATCTCTCCAATCCCAAGTTTCAGCTTCTTGTTGCTACATCATTCATTTATATCAGATTTCTCAGCCTGTGGGTTGTGGCCCCTTTGGCAAATATTTACATTATGATTCATAACAGTAGCAAAATTAGAGTTGTGAAGTAGAAATGAAAATAATTTTATGGTTGAGGGTCACCAAAACATGAGAAAATGTATTAAAGGGTCTCAGCATTGGGAAAGTTGAGAACCACTGGTTTATACCATTTGTTAGTAGTGGGACTACATGTATCAAAGCATTCTTTTACTTGTTTTCATTACTTTCTGTATCACCTGCAAGCAAACTTCAAAGAGAACCCTCTTATAGATTTTCATTCTACCCATCTCTGTGTTTTGCCTTTAAACTTCTCTCCACTAGACCTCCTAATTATGCTATGAATGAACCTTCTCTTATCTTCATGCAATTCAAAGATTATAAGTCTAAAAAATACTTTATCTTAAAAATTATTGTGTTAAAATTTATATGTATGTATGTATGTATGTATGTATGTATGTATGTATGTATGTATTGCCTGCATATATGTCTGTGTACCGTGTATATATAGTGCCAGAGGAAGCCAGAAGAGGGTGTTGGATTCCTGGGACTGGAATTACACATGGTGTGAGCTGCCTTGTGGGTGCTGGGAGCTCAGCCTTGATCCTCTGGAAGAGCAACCAGTGCTATTAACCACAAGACAATCATTCCAGGACCTCTAGAAAATACTTTAATGCTTTGTTACTCCAAGCATTTGCCCCTTCTCTGTTAACGACTGAATCTCCCTACTTTAAAAAATCTCTCTCTCTCTCTCTCTCTCTCTCTCTCTCTCTCATCTCTCTCTCTCTGTCTCTCTCTCTTCTCTCTCCCTGTGTGTGTGTGTGTGTGTGTGTGTGTGTGTGTGTGTGTGTGTGTGTGTGTGTAATTGCAGATGCATATTCGGAGGTCAGAGGACAACCTTGCATTTCAGTCTTCGTCTTCTGTATTATTTGATATAAGGTCTCTTTGTTATTCAATGCTGTGTATGCAAAGCTAGCTGGCCTGTAGACTTCTATTGCTGTGATAAGACACCATGACTAAGGCACCTTAGAAAACATTTAATTTGGGGCTCATGATTCCAGAAGGAAGTAGAGCCTAGTCTATGACCATCATGTTAGGGAACAAAGCAGAAGGCATGCAGGTATGGTGCTGGAGCAGTAGCTGAGAGCTTATGTCTCTTCTGTAAGTATGAAGGAGAGAGGGAGGAAGAGAGAGAGAGAGAGAAAGAGAGAGAGAGAGAGAGAGAGAGAGAGAGAGAGAGAGAGAGAGAGAACAGGAAATGCATGACCTTTTGAAACCTCAAAGCCCACCCCTAGTGACATACCTTCTCCAACACAGTCATGCCTCCTAAACTTTCTCAAACAATTCTTTCAACTGGGGGCTAAGCATTCAAACATTCGAGTCTATGGGGCCATTCTCTTTCAAACCACCACAAGCTGTGTGGGAGGCTAGAATCAAGGTGTAAGCCAGGGCTCATATCTGAACTTGCCCAGGGGCCCGATTAGCTTCATGAGCCTTTCCACAAGGTCTTAGTCAAGGGAAACTCAGTTATCCCATAAAGAGCAACCAGTGAGAGCCTCTTAGATGGAAGGCAAGGACTTTTTATAGCTTGATCATGTAAATGACATGTCTGATGTATCAGCAGAGAGTCACTACAACACTCAGGTCTGCAAGAGGGAAATCATGCTCCCTCCCTCCCTCTCTCTCTCTCTCTCTCTCTCTTGGCTTTTGGTTTTTTGAGACAGGATTTCTCTGTGGCTTTGGAGCCTGTCCTGGAACTCAATCTTGTAGACCAGGCCAGTCTCTAACTCACAGAGATCTGCCTGCCTCTGACTCCCGAGTGCTGGGATTAAAGGCGTGTGTCACCAACACCCGGCCATGCTCCATCTCTTTTGGAGAATGGAATAATTTGTGTATATGTTTTTAAAACCCTTATGATCCATTATCTTACCAAATAATTTATCTTTCTTTAATATGAAAAATACATATCAAATACTTTGTGGGTATGTGCATGTCAGTGTATGCTTGTGGAGGTCAAAGGATACCTTGTGTGAGGTAGTTTTTTCCTTTTGGTATGTGGGTCCCAAGAATTAGACTCAGGTTATCAAGTTTAGCAGAAAATACCTTTCATCTGCTGAGCCATCTCACCAGCCAAGAGAATAGAATCTTTAGAAATATTGACTTTATTTTACCTGTAGAGGAGAGTTTATTTCCCCAGATCTTCCACTATTTGGTTTTAATTACATATCTCTCATATCTTGCTTATGTCTCTTATATACAGTCAAACCAAATGATTTGACTTTTTTGTTTAAAAAGAAAAAGAAATGAGACATGGATTCATGTAGCTCAGGCTGGTATTGAACTGGCTGCTAATGGAAGCTGGTCTTGAAACTCTGAGCCTTCTATCCTCACCTCTTACATGCTGGGATTATAAGCGTGCACCATCATGCCCTGTTTTTTTATTTAAAATTTCAACTGATGTCTGCCAATATCAATTTATATGTACCTATAGAACCCCAATGGGATGTTTCAATACATATATACATTGTGTAAAGTTTGAATAAAGGTAAACATGTATTTCTCTTCAGGCATTTATCATTTTGCTTTAGTGAAAGCATTCAAAACCTTTTCTTAGAGCTTGAATAAAACTAGCACATTGTTACTATCTAAAGTTGCTCCACCACAAGATCTCCTGAGCAAATTGGAAGCATGGGGGGAGTAGGGGGTGATGCAGAAGAAAGAGGAGGGGAGAAGAGGAGGGAGAGGAGAACATGAGGGATGAGGAAGACTGAGTCAGGGGAGGGGAGAATAGAGGAGAGCAAGAAAAGAGATACCATAATAGAGGGAGCCATTATAGGTTTAAAGAGAAATCTGGCACTAGGGTAATGTCCAGAGATCCACCAGAATGACCATAACTAACAATCTAAGCAACAGTGGAGAGGCTACCTTAAATGCCCTTCCCCTATAATGAGATTTATGACTACCTTAGATGCCATCATAGAGCCTTCATACAGTAGCTGATGGAGGCAGAAACAGAGACTCACAGATAATTACTGAGCCAAATTCCTGGAATCCAGTTGTAGAGAAGGAGAAGTGGTGAGCAAAGGGGCCAAGACCATGCTGGAGAAACCCACAGAAGCAGCTGACCTGAGCAAGTGGGAGCTCACAGGCCTTAGACTGACAACTGGGGAACCTGCATAAGACCAAACTAGGGCCTCTGAATGTGGGTGTCAGTTGGGGGGCCTGGGCAGGCTATGGGGCCTCTGGTAGTGGAACCAGTATTTATCCCTAGTGCATGAATGGGCTTTGTGAGCCCATTTCCCATGGAAGGATACTCCCTCAGTCTAGATACTCAGGGGAGGGCCTAGGTCCTGCCCCAAATGATATGACAGACTTTATGATCCCCCATGGAAGACCTCACCCTCCCTGGGGAGTGGATGGGGGGTGGGATAGGGGCATGGGAAGGAGAGGGAACTGGGATTGATATTTATCATAAAAAAGAACTTAGAAAAATAAAATCTCCTTACCATGCAATAGAGGTCAGAATGTAGTTCTCTTAACTATGACTTAGTGTCATTTCATCAACCTCTCTCCATCCTTTCCTGCCCCTGACTCTTCTCTGCCTCTAGGAACTATGGTTCTACTTTCAATATCAATAATATTAACTCTTAAAATGTTATTAAATGTAACTATTTTGTTTTTGTGTGTGCACTCACATGCCAAAAAGTGCATGTGGAGGTTAGAGGACAGTATATGGGAGTCAGCTCTCTCCTTCCACCACCAGGGCATGAAGGATGCAACTTCAGGTTGTCATCTTTGGTGACTGGTTGAGCTATCTTGTTGCCCAGAAACTAACTTTTTATAATCAAAATGTGAATGATAGCACGTTGTACTCAGTTTTGATGTTCTATCAGTTCTAGCTATATTATTGTAAGTGGCAGTATATCTTCTGTTTGTTTTTTTAAATTCAGATACATTTTACTATGATCATAATGCTGCATACATCAATTTGAACTTGTGTTTATTTGGGTTCACTTATGCCATAACATCATAAAAACCAAAGCAATAAAGCAAGCAATCACCATTCAATAAACACACTTGATTTATTTTGTACAAAAGGGTACATTTATGACTAAACTTATAAAAAGTTCAGCATGAACAGGCACACCATTACATTTTTATGAAGAAATATACATCTCTGTCACTATATAAGGGAACACACACTCTTTCTCTTACACACACACACACACACACACACACACACACACACACACACACACGTATGTAAGGATATTCATTGCATTCAGTAAGCTTGTGTCCATAAGGTAACTTTTGGGGCCAATAAGATTGTTGAGTGGTTAAAGGTACTTGCTACCAAGCCTGAGTTCCAGCCCCAGGGCCTACATGGTAGGAGAGAACTGACTCCTGAAGTTGCTCTCTGACCTTCATGTGTGTGCTGTGACACATGCATACCTACACACTTATGAATAAACATATGTACATATAATAAATAAAATTTAAAATGTAATAAAATTTAATTTCTGATCAAAAGACTTCAAAACAAGTGAAGTCTACTTCTGTTGGGCAATTCCCTATTATTTTAATCTTTCTACACCCCATGGTGGAGTTAGTATATAAAGAAAATCTTGTAACTGCAGGAATGACATCTAAAACCCTTTTTATAAATAGTGAATATCACAGTCTTAGATTTCTTTCATTTTTTAAAAGATCCATTCATCTTGTTTTCTTGGTGAAATGATTAGGGAGAAAAATTAAGTTCGGTGCTTTAAAAGATTCTGTAGACTTGTGCAAAAGGAAAAGGAAAAAGAATTTATTTAAAAAAGAAGGAAAGAGAAAAATGTTCCAAATTTCAGTTACTCAGCCTCAGAGTGCTTTGTTATCACTTGACATTAGCCCAGAGTGGATTCAGAAACCCTCAAGGACAGGATGCTGATGTCTGTGTTGAAGTGGTCAGTGGCATCCTGGTTATCTGTTTCTGTCCAGGTCTCTGGTGGTACAGGATGATCACAGGGTGAAAGTCTAAGGTGATGCGTAGTAAGATTTTTATTTTGGTCGCCTTCTTGTTCTGGATGCTGGGTACCAGCTCCTCAAGCTTGGTGTAGCAGTCCTTCTTGTATAGCAAATTCATTGGGTCACCCACTGGGGTTTTCTTCCAGGAAATGTTCCGGCTTGATCTGACAAGCTGTTTTTCCTAACAGACCTTACCCCATTGATGGTTTTCATGCTGATCATTCTGGAAGAAGACCTGGAGGGAGAGAGCCACCTGGAAGACCTGGAGCCCAGGCCACCACTGATGTCTGCTAAGCTGGCTTCGTGTGGTATTGGGTAAGTTTCCCTTCTCACTATGTCCTCACCAATTCTTTTTGGAGAATGTAGCATTCTTTCTGGGAGAGGTGATACCTCATTATGGTTTTGCTTTGTGTTCCCCCTGATGATTAGTGATGTGGAGTATATTTTCATATACTTATGGTAATACATATTTCTTCCATTCCACAAGGCATCTTTTCAATATGTTTATTTTACTGGGTTCACCATCCCTTTTAAAAACTTTCTTTCAGATTTATTTATTTGATTTTATATGTATGAGTGTCTGGCCAGCATGCACATGTGTGTGTGTGTGTGTGTGTGTGTGTGTGTGTGTGTGTGTGTGTGTGTGTGCAGCATCTGTGTGTTGTGTCTGTGGTGGTCAGAAGAAGTTGGATCCTCTGGAACCTTAGTTATAGATGGCTGTGAACTGCCATGTGGGTTCTGGGAACTGAACCTGGGTCTTATGCAAGAGTAACAAGTGCTTCTAATCACTGTAGCCTGGTTTATTGTGTCTTAGTCATACCCTCTGGGGATGCTATTTCCCCAGGCTGGAAGGAATTCCCTTGTCTTATTTTGAAAATAATGCATAAAGGCCTCAGCCTTACTTTCATTCATTTCCTCACTCATAAAGCATGACAGCTCCCCTAGTATAGGAGGCTTTACTCAGTGTGATTATATATTTGGAGGCTAGGAACCATATCTTGTTCATCTCTATAGCCTTCCAAACAGGAAGCATATTTCACGGTGTCCAATATGTGTTTAACAACTGTCAGATGAAATGATATGAACATAGCACTTCTCCATTTGAGGTGTAACACTTTGGGCTGTTTAGCCCCATGTGGTAGACCAACACGATCAGAGCATTCTATTTGCAGCATAAAATCTGTCTTTCAAAAACACAATGCTACACTTGCTGTGTACACCCTGACAGAATTGGTGGTGCAATTTTTACATCTTATCAATGTCTTCAAAGTCTCAGCCTTCTGCTGCTGTGTTGGAGGGCTTAAAGAGTCCATTTCCTAACAGACTAGTAAATCACATACAGCTCTCAGAGTAGGGGGTGAGTGACAGAGCTTGTAACTATGCTGTCTTTATCTGCGCTGGAGTGGGACATCGTTTGTTGAATTTTGTCTTCTATTCTCCTTCTCACATTTGGTTCTTCCCTTCCTCTTTCTCTCCCATCCACATATTTCTTTCTCTCCTCTTCCCTCTGTCTGTGTTTTAATCAGCTTTGTGTTTCTGTAATGAAATGCCTAAGATAATTTAAAAAAGCAAAAACTTAACATTGATGCAGTTTCAGTGTTTGTGGTCCATGCCAGGTGGTACATCATGGTGGGGAGAAAAACCATGAGAAATACAGCTGCTTACCTCATGGCATCTTGAAAATACAGAGAGCAGAGGAGCCAAAGCTTCAGTCTCCCTTTTAAAGGGATATTCCAGTGTCATCTGAAGACTTCCAAATAGGGTTTACATCCTAAAGGTTGTACCACCTCCTAAAGGTGCTGACACCTCCCTATAGGACTGCAACAAAAGGACCACATCATATTCTTTCTTTCTCTTCAGTCTTCTCTCCTTCTCTCCATCACTTCCCTCATCCCCTTTCTTCCTCCTCATCACTTTCTCATCTGATCTTTCCTTGCTCCCAGCACTTCATGAGGTTGCTCTATAGGTATTCTGATGAAATAACTGTCCTTTAAATGAATAAAATGGAATTTCTGTCTTTGTTAATTGCCTTTTTGAAGTATAAATTGACACATAACAAACACCACCCACTTTAAGTATTCAATCCAATGATTTTCAGAAAATATATAGAACTGTGAAAACATAACACCATTCCATTTTAGAATATTTTCATGACCTACAGAAGACTTGTGCTGACTGAATTTTAAAATTTTTATTTTAATTTTAAATACATTTATGGTGTGTGTTGTGTGTGTGTGTGTGTGTGTGTGTGTGTGTGTGTGTGTGTGTGTGTATGCTCTTGCAGGCCAGAAGAGGGTGTTGGATCCCCTGGAACTGGAATTACAAAAGACAGTTGTGAGCCACCTAATGTGGGCGCTGAGAACCCAAACAGTGTACTCTTCGAGAGCAGACATCATTCTCAATCACTGAGCCATCTCTTCAGACCCCTGCATTTAAAATATTTGTTTTATTTACTGTTTGTATTGTGTGGAAGGGTTGGGTATGCATTCTATAGAACACAGTGTGGAAGTCAGAGGGCAACTCATGGATTCCATTTTCTCCTTTCACCTTTACACGGGTTCCAGGGATTGAACTTAGGTTGCCAGGCTTGTGGGGTCAAATACTTTCACCTGAAGAGCCATCTCACTGGCTTCAGATTGAATTTAAATAGATGTATATTGGAGTTTGAAATAAAATGGGTCCCATAGGCTCATAGGGAGTGGCACTATCAAGAGGTGTGGCCTTGTTGGAGTAGGTGTAGCCTTGTTGGATAAAATATGTCCTTGGGGGTGGGCTTTGAGGTTTCAAGCCAGGCCCAGTGTCTCTTTCTTGCTACTGCCTGACCATCTGGATGTAGAACTCTCAGCTCCTTCTCTAGCACCATGTCTAGAGTACCTGCACTCTGTCATTTTCCCCACCATGATGATAATGGACTAAACCTATGAACTGTAAGCCAGACCCAATTAAATGTTTTCCTTTCTAAGAGTTGCTGTGGTCATGGTGTCTCTTCATAACAATAGAAACCCAAACTCAAACAGAATACGTATGTATATATATTTGTATATTTAGGACTGAAGATAAGGCTCGTTGGACAAAAGTGCTTGCTGCTTTTGCAGAGGACCCAAGTTCAGTAGCTCACAACTGCCTATAACTTCAGTACCAAGAGAGCTGACATTTTCTGTCTTCTGTGGGCACTTGCACACACATATCTATATACCCACACACAGACACGCATGTATACCATGAATCTTCAAAACTTAGAAGAGAAGGGACATTATAGAACATTTTCCTTTTTGTTATAAAATAATAGTTATTTTAGATAATTTAAAAAACATATAAAAACAGAAAGAAGAAAAATTTAAAACCTTTTATTTTACAATGTACAGACCACTACTATCTACCTATTTGCTCCTGTCTTAAAGGGCACTGCTGTTCAGGGAATGCTGAGAAGTTGATGAGATCTGGGGACACAGCAGCTACATATTAATAACTGCAAAACAGTAGGGGGAAGCTCTTTTTACAATGCTGATTTTGAAGAAGTGGGCTGGATTTGGGGCCTTTGAATTTGTGCATTAGATAAATATTTATTTTGAGTCTTTTGCGATTCATGTAGTCAGGGCTAAGTGGTTAAATCAATGGACTAGATATATATTTATTTTCCTGGATAAGAAGTCGATTAAGGCAGAAATAGGTCATTATGCACTGGGATTAAGATGTGGTTTTACTGGATCAGAAGTATGGGTTTGAAATGCACATGGGTGGGAGTGTTAAGCGTGGGAGTGCTACGGGTGAGAGGGTGTTTATTGCCAGCTGCTGAGAGGCTCCTGAGAACTTTAAATACAAAAGTCACATGCTGGGGTACAGGGATGGGGATATGAACAGAGGAAAAGGAGAATTCTGTCACACACACACACACACACACACACACACACACACACACACACACACACACACACAGACACACACATCAAACAACAGCAAGAAAAAAAACCTAGGAAAGTTGGACTTTAAGGGTTTGCTTACCTGGATGCTGCTCAATATTGCTTTGAAATGGGTAAATGATGGGAAACTGACTAAAAAGGCAACTGTTGCTGATGATGCAGAAGGAATTCAGTGTGGCAAATTCTGAATAGTTTTTTTTTTCCGAGACAGGGTTTCCCTGTGGCTTTGGAGGCTGTCCTGGAACTAGCTCTTGTAGACCAGGCTAGTTTTGAACTCACAGAGATCCGCCTGCCTCTGCCTCCCGAGTGCTGGGATTAAAGGTGTGCGCCACCACCGCTGGGCTTCTGAATAGTTTAGTAAAGAATCTTCCTAGAATAAATGCCAAGTGTCAGGTCCTGAGGAAGGTAAGGGGAGGGAATAGATTTAAGAAGTAGTTAGAGAAAGCACCTTCAGTGTAGGACATTTATTAACCCCATGGTGGGCTGGATAGATGGCTCAGCCATTAAAGGCTGGGCTCACAACCAAAAATATTATCACCACAGATAATAACCAATGGGGTTCAGAAAAGACTTTAATCTCACCACACAAAACAAGCTTCTTCTTCTTCTTAAATGTTTCTGAGGAAAGGGGAAGGTCCCACACCATGTGGTTAATAAGTAGTCTATAGTACTGGCAGCAGTGGGGGGACAAAGGCAGGAAACAAATCAGGCAATGACATTGGGGGCTGGGGAACTTCATAGTTCTGTTCCCGACTCTCCTGGGCATCTTCTACTGTGTTTCATTGTCCATCAAAGAAATAGAATATGTAGTCTAAGGGTTCCAAATAGTTGTGCTCCCCATAGTCTTGGTATTGTTTTGTATTTTCCCTGAATCAGATTGCGGGTTGGGGCCTGTCCTGTGGAAGGCTCCAGGCAAAGCAGAGAGCATAAATTTCTTGTCAAAGGATGGTTATTCTTAGATTAGGCTCTAGATTCATACCTAGAACTTGAGAAGATCTCTGACTTAGTATGGAAAACTGACTGAAAGATTATAAGCAAAACCCCATCAAGCTTCTGTTTTTTAAATTTGTGTGTGTATTGCATGTGTGAGCACCCATGTGCTAAAGCAGCCAGAAGAAGTCATTGGATCCCATGGAGTTGGAGTTATTGTTGGTTGTGAGCTGTCCAACGTGGGTACTGGGAACTGAACTTGGGTCCTCTGGTACAGGAGCAGGAAGCGGCTGGTCTTCTAGGGCAGATTTCTGTTGTAATGTATCTCAAGGAGGATGCATTATGAATCGTGATCATTGTGCTGTTTTTCTCCTTTTTCTTTCTTCAAGTGGGAATTGATTGGGAAACAGTGATCCTGTTTCCCAGTCACATCCTGACTTTCATGCACTGGTTCTACTGTTGGTGGTGAAATAACCCACCTAGAGATTGCCATGAAGCAATGCTACATTCAGATGACATGTACAACAGAATATGTATATATGACATTAAATAGAAGTGGAGCATATGGGGAAATCAAGCAGACAAATGGTAGGAGGACAGGGAGAAAGGGGAGGGAAGTGGTTTTGGAAGTGATATGCTCTACATGCATATCTGAATGTCCTTATGTAAGGTAGTACCACATCCAATGTATATATAGAGTAGACATTTAGAAAACTAAAACGTAACTAATTTATTAAACTCATAAATAGCTATTTGTCTATATTTTCATATGGCAGAATCTAATGTCCACACTTAAGTCATTAGTCCAAGTTACAAAGTAGCAAGAGGCAGGTGTGTGTGTGTGTGTGTGTGTGTGTGTGTGTGTGTGTGTGTGTGTGTGTGTGTGTGTGTGTGTGTGTGTGTTGATAGTCCACTTCTAGAATTGGCATGCTGTACTCTCTATACGATGCCAAATTCAAATGACCAAATGCCCCTGTATAGACATGCACATGGAAACATGAAACACAATGGTACTGAAGAGAGAACATAATATTTGAGCCCCTTTCTGGTTTCACAGACTTCTGTGTTCAGTTTATGTGCATTTTCATCTTTTCTTCACATCCTAATTATTCTCGGCTCCAACACTTCAAAACTCCTGGGTCTCTGACTTGTCCCATTGGCTACCTAAGTCTAATCTGGTCAGAACTTTAGGACCGTGAACTAAAAGTCTTTTTGATGCTTTCAGAAATAAGTTAAGGTACATAAAACCCTCAGAATAAAGGTCACAATGTCTATGTGCACACGTGGCATACTTGATTTTATGATGGAATTCTTAGACCACTTCATCACTCTACCCAATTGACTTTGGTGCCCACAGCTCACTTTGACTTAGACTTTTTAGGTCAGCTGAGTAAAGAGACAGTGTGAAAGGTGAGAATGTGTCTATATTAAGCATGTGAAGCAAGATGCCTACTTGGACCTAAGCTTTACCCAGTTATGTACTTCACATATATGTGAAGGGATGATTAGTAAGTAATGGATATGGTAGTTAGAATGAGAATGGCCCCCATAGGATCATATATTTGAATACTTGGTTCCCAGTTAGTGGAACTGTTTAGAAAGATTAGGAGGTGTGGCATTGTTGGAGGAGGTGTGTCACAGAGGGTGGGCTTTGAGGTTTCAAAAGCCCATTTCAGACCCACTCTTTCTCTTTTTTGCCTCCTGCTTGTGGATCAGGATGTAAGCTCTCATTTACTGCTGCAGGACCATGCTTGCTTGCTGCCATGCTTGCTGCCATGATTATTGTCTTTTTTTTTATTGCTGTGAAGAGACACCATGACCATGGCAACTCCTATAAAACAAAATTTAATTGGGGAGGCTCACTTACAGTTTCAGAGATTCAGTTCATTATCATTGTAAGTGTTACAGCCCTGAAGGGAAAAGTATCCTGACTGTCAGAAGCCAGGCTATACCTGTAAGTGTTACAGCTCTGGAGGGACAGGTATCCTGGCCTCAGAAAGCCAGGCAATACCTACATCTCTGTTCTGGTGGGGGATGGTTTCCCCAAAGGAATGTAGCAGTCCTGTTTCTCTCCCAGAGAGCTGTTTGTTATAGCTCAGCTCTGCTTCACTCCACTAAGGGAGTTTCCCTGAAGAAATGTCTGTTACTTCTCTGCTCCACTCTGTTAAAGGGGGTTTCCTCATACAGAAATACAGCAGTTTTGTTCCTGCCCTGGTAAAAGTTGTTATTTTTCTGCCCAACTCCACTCTGGAGGCAAAAGAAGGTCGTACCCAAACCTCATTCAATAAATCTACTGTGAGGGAGGAATCCAGGAGAGTGGCTGCCTCTGCCAGGGTGGCAGCTCCTAACTGAATAGGTACACAGGGCTTATATAGGGCTTCTTAGGGGTGGAGTTTTTCCAGAGTGACGATTTTCAGGGTGGGAATTGGTTGGATTTCAATCTGTAAGCTTGGACAAGCTCAGAAATTGGCTGGATTTTGTGCTCAGGGATTGGTTGATTTTTCTGCTCAAGGATTGGTTGGTTTTCCTGCTCAGGGATTGGTTGGGGTTTGTTCTGAGTTGGTCAGCGGCAGAGTGTGTATCTTTGACTCTGGTTTCAGCGCTAAAGTATGTTTCTTTTGCTCTAGTTTCAGGGCCAGGGTGTGTTTCTTTCACTGGCCCTTTTAACCATTTGGATATGGTTTCAGGGTCAGGGTATGTTTCTTTGGCTGGCCCTTTTACCTTATAATAATTCTGGTGGGGAACATGGTGGCATGCAGGCAGATATGGTACTAGAGAGGTAGCTGAAAAGTCCTACATCTCACAGGCAAATGAAAGTTTGCTGAAACATTTGGAAGTATTCTGAGCATAGAAAACCCCAAAGCCTACCCTGCAGTGATACACTTCCTCCAACAAGGCCATTCCAACCCCCCAAAAGCCATATCTTCTAAAAGTGCCTCTTTTAACCAGGCAGCGGTGGCACATGCCTTTAATTCCAGCACTCAGGAGGCAGAGTCAGGCAGATCTCTGTGAGTTCAAGGTCAGCCTAGTCTACAGAGCAAGTGCCAGGACAGGATCTAAAGCTACACAAAGAAACCTTGTCTGGAAAAGCAAAAAAAAAAATGTGCCACTCCCTGTGAGATTATGGGTGTCAATTACATTCAAACTACCACAATGGACATGGACTAAGCTGTCTGAAATTATAAACAGGCCCCCCAATTAAATGCCTTGGTCATGGTGTTTTATTGCAGCAATAGAACAGTAACTAAGACAATGGGGGTGTCAGAGGTGTACAGGCAGAAGGCATATTAGTTACTTTTTGTTGCTGTGATAAAATACCACAACCAAAAGCTGTTATCATTTAGGCAAACCTGCCCTGTCCCTTGGGGACCTGGCAGAGTGGTCATTCCTGCACACATGGCAGGCAGTACTCTGGCTTTGTATGTAGGCGCAAAGGTCCCTTTAAGAGACAAGCTCCTCCCACTTCCACTCTCTCTCTTTCTGCCATTTCTCTGAGGAGGCAGACAGATCTTTGTCTGTCTCTCTTTTCTCTCTGTCTCTCTCTCTGTCTCTCTCTCTCTGTCTCTCTCTCTGTCTCTCTCTCTCTCTGTGTTTCTATCTCCTCTCTCCCTATGGGATCCACCAGGTCCCACCTCATGCTGCATATCATAACAAAAGCAATTAATAGAAAAAAGAGTTCATTTGGTTTACAGTTGCAGAGGATTAGAGTCCATGATGGTGGGATGGAGGCATGGCATCAGGTGGTTGGAGCAGAAAGTTTACTGATCACATCATTATATATAGCTGAATGAGGAAGCGGGTTTATAGTAAATGCAATTGGAGGAGGTGGACTAAATAATCTCTAGGGTGGCAGGGTCTGTGTAGGGGACCAGTTTCAGGTGGAGGTAATCTGAGAGCAGGAAGCTGTGGTTGATTCTTTCTACACAGGCTATCAACTTCTGTTTGCAGACTAGGGAAGGACCTTACCATTACTTTGAGCCTGACTCAGGGAAGGCCTCATGGGTCTGAGGCATTAGGGTCCTTGATATGGCCATGCTTATGTTCATAATACACATTTACTCAGGACTTCATCTTCTCCCCACCATCCTCAAGCATCCCCACATATAGAATCCAAGTTTTCAAATACCTGAACCTATGGGGGCAATTCTCATTCAGACCACCACAGAAGTTTTGGGGAGAATAAGAGCACAGGAGCTCAGAGATGATCATAGGAAAAGACTCTGGAGAAGGCAGTGCCTTTCTTGGAGCAATTCTTCAAAATGGCCCCATGAGCTCATGGCTGAGGGTGTTGGAAGCACTGTAGGCAGCAGATATGAAAGAGGAAATCCTGGGACACAGACAAAACCATGGAGGTGCCCATGTGAAGAAGGATGTATAAGAGGTAGATAGGGGTATTCTCTCCCTTTCTGTGGAGCTCAGGGTGACTTCAGTATAGTTACAACCCCAAAGAAGGGATGGTGGCCTTTACTGGAGGCTGTGGACATGGGGCAGAGCCAACTCAGCGGATGGACTTGTTTATAGCTTGCGTGTTTGGGGATTCTCTCGAATGCAGAACTAAAAGAAGAGGGAGGGAGGCTCATATTCTTTAGAGTACCTATGACCTACTGCAACTCAGGAAAAAGTGTTGCTATTTTATGTAGTAATTTAGTAATATGTCATTTCAGACTAGCTTTTAGAGAGAGAGAGAGAGAGAGAGAGAGAGAGAGAGAGAGACAGACAGACAGACAGACAGACAGACAGACACAGAGACACACACACACAGAGAGAGAGAGAGAGAGAGAGAGAGAGAGAGAGAGAGAGAGAGAGAGACAGACAGACAGACAGACAGACAGACAGACAGACAGACAGACAGACCAGACAGAGAGCACATGTTTGCATAGTGCAGGTACCTATGTGTGTGGGTGCAATATGCATGGATGCATGTGTGTGGAGGTCAGAGGAAAACTTTAGGTGTCATTATTCAGGTGCTGTCCATCTTTTTTACACAGGCTCTCTCAATGGTCTCCAAATCACCAAGTAGGCTAGACTATTTGGCCATTAAGCCCTCAGGATCTGCATGTCTCTACTTTCCCAGCTCTGGGATTACACACACACACACACACACACACACACACACACACACACACACACACACACACACACACACCTCATACCCAGCTTTTTCTTTAACCTCCATGGGTTCTAAAGATTGAAGTCAAGTCTTCATGCTAGCAAGGCAAGCACTTTACTGACTGAGCTATCTTTCCAATCTACAACTCCTTTTGTGGGATGGTTTTATGTAGTCCAGGCTGACCTCAAATTCACAATGTGGCCAAGGATGACTTTGAACTTCATATTTGTTGTTGTTGTAGAGAAGGTCTCATGTAGATCAGGCCAGCCTCAGAGTTGCTACATAACTGAGTATGACATTGAACTTTTTGTCCCACTGTTACTAATTTCCAAGTGCTGGGAATAGGTTCACGAGCCAGTATTGTCCAGAAATTTTCTTTCTTTTCCTTTTCTTTCTTTCTTTTTTTTTTTGGTTTTTCGAGATAGGGTTTCTCTGTGTAGCTTTGGAGCCTATCCTGGCACTCGCTCTGGAGACCAGGCTGGCCTCGAACTCACAGAGATCCGCCTGCCTCTGCTTCCCGAGTGCTGGGATTAAAGGCGTGCGCCACCAACGCCCGGCCAGAAATTTTTCTAATCTGTAAGAAAAGAATAAGCATATGCCTGCAGGATTGCTCTTTACAGTAAGGAATGAATTAACATACAAAACAGCGTATTTTACAAACTGTGTTTGAGAAAGACCGGTTCTCTTTCTGTAGCTTCATATGGTTTTCCAAGAAAACTTGAAAAACCTTATCTTCCTGGGACCCACCAAAGCTTGAATATTTAGGTGAAAACTGAATGTCTCCTGTGCAAGAAACCTACATATTTTATTCCTTTGTGTGTGTGTGTGTGTGTGTGTGTGTGTGTGTGTGTGTGTGTGTGTGTGTGTGTGTACAGTGAGGGCCAGAGATCAATGTCAGGAGTCTTGCTCAATGACTTTGCATTTTATTTTTTGGGACTGGGAGCTTGTCACTTCGGCTAGGCTGGCTCTCCAGCAAGCCCATAAGATCCTCTTGTCTCTGCCACCCCCACTCTCCAGTTCTGGGGTTACAGAAGCATGATGCACCTGGTTTTTACATGGATCCTCACACTTGCACAGAGAACCCTTTCCCCACTGAACTGTCTCCTCAGCCCCTGTCTTTTTCTGATATTCTTTCTGTTAATTGCCTACAGGTTTCCTTTTGCTATTTTGTGGAACAATGCAGAACACACCTCATTGATAAGGAAGCATCTTGTATTTATTATGCTGGCTCCTTTCACTTAACTTGCCTCATAAATAATTACCGGAGGAAATGGGGACTCTGTTTTATAAAGTGACAGCCACCACTCTCCTCTAAATCGAGGCCAAATCTCCCAGCCACTTCTATGCCCCTGGAGACCTCAGTCCTTTTGTATTCTGGTCTTTTGTATCCTGTGGTGTCTATGCCGGTTGTTTATTCCACGGATTACTGCTTTTTGCTCAGAATTACTCAGGGTGGAGGGAGGGAGAGAGAGAGGGAAAATGGAGAAAAGGGAGGGGGAGGAGGGAAGAGAGCTGCTATTGTTGGCTTCTGAATAACCTGTAATTATTATAATGACACTTTGCTAGATATGCTCATGCTCTACATGATTACAAAGTCTTTTTTTACATACATTAAAAAGTTTAATCCTTGTAACTAGCCCATAAAATGAACAAGAAGAAAAGGATCCATCAGGAGCAGGTTTGCGTTGATTAATCCTTTAGAGTAGGTAACTGGGAAGAAAAGGGGGATGGGGGATGGATAGGATGCCAAGCATCAGCAAGGCAGTGGAGAACTGCCTTTTGTTTGCTTAGGGAAGGAAGAATGTGCCCATGGGGTTTGCAAGAAGGTCTTCATTGCTTTTCACACTGGCCCAGTGTTTGAGGAAGTACTGAGGTTTCAACCTGTCTTGGTTCTGATATGGTGAGCCATTTTGAGAAAGGCTTCTGATCACCAAAATGGCAATAAAAATAGAGGCTTGAGTGGGGTGTGGTGGGACTACCCTTTAATCCCAGCACTCAGGAGACAGAGGCAGGCTATCTCTGAGTTCCAGGCTAGATGGGTCTACATAGTGAGTTCCAGGCCACCCAAAGCTACATAGTGAGATCCTGTCTCCAAAAACTAAGAAATAAATCTCACAATAGGCCACATGGTGATGAGTTTTGTCACCTGACACAACAGAGAATCACCTGGCAAGAGACTCTTAGTGAGGAATTGTCTAGATCAGGTTGGCCTGTGGGAACATCTGTGGGGGTTTGTCTAGACTGTTAATTGACATTAAAGACCCAACCCATTGTGGATGGCACCATTCTGTAGGCACAGGGTCCTGAGCAGTATCCAACAGGAGAAAGCTAGGTGATGGCAGTAGCAGCAGCAGCAGCAGCAGCAAACAAGAATCCATTTGTTTCTTACTGCTTTTGACTGTGGAGTCCTGGGACTAGTTTCTTAAGCTCCTGCCTCAAATTCATTCCTCTCCATGATGGACTTTAACCTGGATTTGTAAGGCAAATATATCCTTTCTTCTCTGGGTTGCTTTTTGGTCAGATATTTTATAAAAGCAATAAAAATGAAACTGGGCCAGACCATCACTTGGGGGTAGCTGTAGGAACATAATACTTTTGCATAAAACACCATGTAAGGTGCATGGTACTGAACATGGGACTCTACACTGATGCCTTGCTGACAGCAAGGAGAAGATTCTATGGAACTGGGAGAGTAAAAACTTCAAACTGAGAGCCCATTTCTTTTAGATTTAAACCTTTTAAGTTTGTAACAATTTCTCTTACAATTTCATACAGGCATACAATGTTCTTTGATCAATTCTCCTCTCCACTATTCTCTCTTATCCCCTTACCCTCCTACCAACCCCCCTACCAAATTTAATTAAGGTTGCCTGCATGGGCACAGTTTGGGGATTATTTGCTTCAGTAGGGTCAATGGACCAGTGGCTTCACTCCTGAGGTATATGGTTCTCCCTCCCCTGAAACCTTTAACAAAAGGGGTGGGCCCTTATAAATCCCCTTTTCTTCGTGATGGGCCCAGATGTTGCCTTATGTATTTAGTCTTACGCAGGTAACCACTGCTGCTGTAAGAATTGACATCTTAATGGCTTTGCTGGGGACCTAGAGTGTTTTCATTTGGAGGGCTAAGACTTATCTGGAGTGTGTGTGTGTGTGTGTGTGTGTGTGTGTGTGTGTGTGTGTGTGTGTGTGTGTGGTGTGTCTGTGTCTGTGTCTGTGTCTGTGTCTGTTTGTGAGCATGTGTTTGAGACAGAGTCTTATTGTGTAACCCAGGCCTGAGATTTATTATGTGGCCCACATTGGTCTCAAATTGGCAGTAATCACCCTGCCTGGTGTTGCTCCAATATGCCACTATATCTACCAAAAGATTGCTATTTATTTGTATATTGACCTATTTATTTAGTTAATGTGTCTTTGAGGGTACATGCCACCTCAAGCATGTGGAAGTCAGAGGCTGACTTGTGGGAGTTGGTTCCCTCCTTCCATCATGTGGGTCCTCAGAATCGAACTCTGGTTATCAGGTTTGGTAGAGAGATGCCTTTACTCTCTAAGTCATCTAACCAGCCCAGCCATTAACTTCTGAAATAAGATCTTTGTACTAACTTATTGTATAGTACTTTCATGGATAGTGGAGGGATACTATTGAAATATTTTGGTATGAATTTAATCCAGATTTTTGAAAGTAATATTTATGCAACATAGAACTATCAAGAATTTGCCACATAATGGCAGGAACCTCTACTGGGTTACATTGTTGGATTTTGAAAAACTGAAGTTGCTCAAGTCCACATTATATATGACCCGAGGGTAGCTGTTCTATGTGTGTGGTCGCCCCCACCCACAACACATTTGTTTTAAAAGAGGCTAAAAGTTCTTTGGGGGATCGTTGTGAGGCTAGAAATTCCCCGAAAAGTATAAACAACTCCATAAATATAAGGTGATGTAATTACTACCATCACTCATGTTTAAGGAAATGAAACCAACAAGCAAATATTCAGTGACACAATTTTGAGAGACTCAAGTCAGAAATTAATGAGGTGTAGTCAATAAGGAGACGCAGATTGCTTTTTGATAATGATTCTTTCCAAATGGCTTTGCTATGAGATGCTTATGGGTGATAAATGGGAGCTATGCAAATGTGATATATACACACACATTTCTTTGAAGATTCATAGCTTGCCTTGCTGGCAAGCTATAAACTTCTTAGAGCTTCATTCAGACCTGTGCAGTCCTTTGCCTGTTCCAGACTTAGAAGATACAGTGAGTCAGATTCAGCCTCCAGCAAGTCTGTGAAGATGATTTGGAGCTAACTGGCTGCAGCTGTCAGAGGGTTGTGTAGGCGTTCTAACTAAAAGGACTTACCGGAATGTGGCTGGGTGGTTATCCAGGCAGTGTCTCTTTGGTGAATTTGTCACAACCTGCATTCTGGACATTGTAGAATATGAAATCTAAATTTTGTCTGGAGTAGATGCTCCTTATTCTATTTATCATCGGAAGCTTAAATTCCTCCCTCCCTCCCTTCTCCCTCCTTCCCCACTCTCTTCCTACCCCCACTGTGTGTGTGAGGGGGGGCATTGGGCAGAGGTCAACCTCTGTTGTTCTCTCTCTCTCTCTCTCTCTCTCTCTCTCTCTCTCTCTCTCTCTTTCTCTCCCTCCCTCCTCCCTCCTCCTCCTCCTCCTCCCCCTCCCCCCTCCTCCTCCTCCTCTTCTTTTGGTTTTTCAAGACAGGGTTTCTCTGTGCAGTTTTGGAGTCTGTCCGGGAACTCGCTCTGTAGACCAAGCTGGTCTCAGAATCACAGAGACCTGCCTCTGCCTCCTGAGTGCTGGGATCAAAGGTGTGTGCCACCAACGCCTGGCCTCAGTTGTTGTTTCTTAATGTTATTTCCACCTTGTGTTTTTGAGGCAGGGTTTCTCTCTGGCTTAGACCTCACCAATGAGGCTAGTCTAGCTGGCCAGTGAATCCCAGGGATCCTCCTATCTCTGACTCTCCAGCTCTGGGATTACATGTGTGTGCCAGCACATTTGACCTTTTCACATGAGTTCTGGGGACCAAACTTGGCTCCTCCTGCTTATGCAGCAAGTGCATAATTGAGGTATCTCAATTGTAAATAAGAAACAGTTAACCAGCATCTAGATCTTTTTACTGATATATGAGAAGGTGAATTGGAATCAGAAAACTCCTCGATGGGTTGGAGATCTGGATAGGCATCATTGGTCATCTCATTGGGAGGCTAATGAGTTTATTGGTTAAGACATTTTGGGGGTATAGGCAGGTGACAGAGTTATTTACTGACTCTATTCAGGAGAGGATTTCTGTGGAACTTCTTGAGCAACTCACAGATATGACTGACAGGCTGGAGATCCATGTTCAGAAGGCAGTGGGGACCAAAAGAAGCTATGAATGTCAGGGCATGCTGTAGCCGGAAGTGTGAGCCTCTCCTTTACTAGTGACTCTGACCAGGCTCCCTTGGCTCTTTGTATCACACAGAGAAGCAAAAATTCTTGCTGACTGAGCCATTGATATATTCTCTTGTGGCTGTTCCCTAGTTCTCTCACTTGTTTTCATCCCTCCTCGTGGCATCTCCCCAGCAATTGCTAACCCTCCTTAAAGAACAATAACTTTCACATTCCTTAAGATTTGAATTACAACTCTCCAGTCATCTGTTGGCTACAAAAAGCAGGCATTATGATGTGGGAATCCACTCCTTGCCACACACATTAAAAGATAAGATAGGGGGAAATTGCCATCACAAAAGTTGTTCTTTTTAGGTTCTTAAAACAGAATAGCTGCCATCTTTTAGGACATTAATTTATTTTTCAAAACCACTCAAAAGCTGGGAGGTGGTGGTGCATGCCTTTAATCCCAGCATTCGAGAGGCAGAGGCAGGCAGATATCTTGTGAGTTCAAGATCAACCTGGTCTACAAGAGCTAGTTCCAGGACAACCTCCAAAGCCACAGAGAAACCCTGCCTCTGAACCCCTGCACTACCCCTAATAGCCACAATTCTGCTTTCCACAGGAGGCTTAAAAACTACTCAAAAATGCATAGTTGTAATGGTATGCTTTTGGAGCTATCCTTATTATGCAAAAATACCATTCATTGTTAATAAATCTTTTTTTTGAGGCAGTCTCATGTATCCCAGGCTAGCCTTGAACTTACCAGTAAGCCAAGAATAACCTTCAACTTTAAAATAGTTTATTAATTATTTTAATGAGCATACTGTTATTATTGTGTGTGTATGTGTGCACATGCCACTGTGAGTCTCAGAGGACAACTTTATGGAGTCATTTCTTCCCTTTTGCCTTTTTGTGGGCTCTAGGGGTCTGTATCCACTGAGTCATCTTGATGGCCTGACATGCCATTCACATAGTTGCCATCACAGTGGCCATCACATAGTGACCATCACACAGTGGCAATCATACAATGACCATCAAACAGTAACCACCACACCCTTTGGTTTGTTATCTGTTTTCCTTTTCTAAGTGTTAGGGTTATAGGTGTTCGACACCACTCCTAGTTTATGAGGTGCTGGGGATCAAACCCAGTGCTTCATACATGCTAGACAAGCGCTGTACCAAGTGAGCTACAGCCCCAGCTCTCACTGCTCTCATTTTGTGTATGCAATTTCTCATCCCCTATTTGTGCATGCAACATTCAGTCTCTCATTTGTGTATGCAACTTCCCGGGGACAGCAGATGATGAATGCCACCATAGTGAAGTTGCTCTTCTCTGAAATGCAGTGTTCTTTCCTGCCTCTCTGATTATGGAGGAAGGGGATGCAGGGAGAGCTTTAGCTCAATCTCCTTTCTCCTTTATAGCCTATTCCATCTATAGCAGAAAAGACTCCAGTTCTCACAGATAGTCTAGCTTTCAATCAGTTATAGACAACTTTTGTGGCCCAAGAACAATACCTCATCTCTAAGGGAACTTGGAATGTTTTGGTGTTACAGCTGCTTATCAAGTGGCTCACCTGGAAAAGCTGCAAAATGCATTTAATACTGTGGACTTGAAAGATAGAGGGAAAAGGAGAAAAGGAGGGAATAAAGAAGACAGAAGGCAGAAAGGAAAGAGAGAAGAAGAATTTCTAGCTGGGTAATAAATGTTTGTTTTCATAGCTTTCAAATGTGACATAGTGGGTAAGTTAAAATGACTGACATTTCCTGGCTTAATTATTGGCAATTGAATGGTAGATATTTCATGGCTGTCACTAAATTCAGGCCCCAGCTATTTACTTTTCTGGTGAATAAAAGAATGGAAAAATACATTCATTTTATTCTGTTAGTGAGACCTTATTCCAAAGGGATATACAGTGGGGAAAGAAAGGAAGTGTTTTTTTTTTTTAACCTAAGGCAATCTAAAGAAAGCTTTGGGCTTTCTTTGATTATATTACAGTGATTTTTTTCCTTTTCCATTTTTCATCTGTGTATGCTGTGCATATGTATATATGCATTTTTGGTATGTGTATGGACCCATGTTTGGATGTGTGCATGCATGTGTGTGGGAGGGAGGCTTGAGGATGATGTTATAAATCATCTTTCAAAAGCTTTGAAAGGCCTGAGGTTTTACTCTATTCCTAAGCTATTCAGTCTATCTTCGTCTTATGGGTACTGAGAGATAATATAAGACCACAGATGAGAGACTTTGTTGCTCACAGTGAGCACAACAAGCAAAATGGGCTGTGTCCTCTCTCATTTTTTTCTTTAATCTCGTGTGTGTGTGTGTGTGTGTGTGTGTGTGTGTGTGTGTGTGTGTGTGTGTGTGTGTGTGCGCGCGCACTCATGCACATGCAAGCACATGCACATGCATACATGTGCACATATATACACACATATCATGGCACACACGTAGAGGTCAGAGAACAACTTCATGAAGTCAGAATTTTCTCGGTTCTGGGGATCAAATGCAGGTCACCAGGTTCATGTAGCAAGTACCTTTACTTGCTGAGCTGTCTTGCCTCTCTTCATCTTTGTTTTGAAAGAGCAATTGCATAGTAGAGCTAGTGGGGGAAATAAAGAGATCAGGAAGTACAAGATGTTCCTGACACAGTAGAAAGTAAGAATCCAAATTGGGTTTTGACACAGCAGATGTGGATTAGATATGAGGACTGCTTAGACACACAATTATTTTTCAGAAGTGGGCTGGCTTCTGGCTCACTCCTTATTTCTCTCCCATGGGTCAATCCTGCTGGCCTTGGTCTCTGGTTTCTATGGAAAGCTTAGCTGAGTTCTGCAGTTAGGTAAAACATAGTGAATGCAGGGTTATTATTTAAGGATCTGTTTTCTTTCAAGGTCACGTTCCATTGGTCCTGTGCTATATGGTACTGTACCCATATGCTACTTGTGGCAACTGAACACTTGCACTGTGATTGGTTTGGGTTCAGATGTGCTGTGAGTGTATCAAATACTGGATTTTAAAGACTTAGTAGCTAAAAAAAGAAAAGGAAAATACTTCATTAATTTTTTAAGCTTTAAAAAATGATTTTATTGTATGTGTATGGAGGTTTTGCCTGTATATATATCTGTACCACATGCATGCCTGGTGCCCACAGAGGTCAGAAGAGGCCCTGGAACTGACTATCATGTGGGTGCCGGGAATTGAACCCGGGTCCTCTGGAAAAGCAGCCAGTGCTCTTAACTACAGAACCATCTTTCTAGCTCCTCATTACTATTTTTATAATGATTATCTGTGACAATCATAATATTTTGGCTGTGATATTTAAATAAATTGTACATTTTAATATTACCCATTTTCCCTTGATTTCTATTTTGGGGCAGGTTTTTAATGTAGGCCAGGCTGACCTTGAACATTTCTGGGGATGAAACTCAGGGCCTTGTGCATGCTAAGCAGGCACTCTACCAACTGAGCTACATTCTGATCCTTTTTGTTCTTTTGGATTTAAAAATGTGACTAAGCTCTTTTCACAATCCTTCCACCCCACATAATGATGTGTGTGAGTGCCCTGGTTGATGCTCTGAGAATACTGAAAAGGGATGCAAACACCAAGTCTGTTTTAAGGCTGTGTTCCAAAGTCATTGTCCGGATTCTAACTGTGATGATGCAGTTAAGTTTTACTGGTGAACTTGTGCTCATTGCTGGGAAATCAGAATTGGGAAAACTGTTGTGAACTTCCCAGACAGGTTAAATAAGTGAAGTGATCAGCTCAAATTGGCTGTATTGTTCAAAGACCTGGAAAATGGCAGCCTAGTCTTCAGTCCAACCAGTCCAGCTCCATTGTGCTGTCAGTCTCAGTTGGCATCATGAACTATGAAGAAGCAAGAAGAAAATACATGGAAGGAAAGATCCTGGGATTTTTTTGTAGAGATGTAAGGCATACTTATAAATATCTCAGTGGAAGGTAGAAGTATGCGACTGAGTTAGGAGCATACCTAGTGACTCTAGAACTTGAGAAGCTGAGGCAAGAAGATCACCCATGAGTTCGAGAACGACTCAGCTACATAGTTTATTCTCAACAAAATAGAGCTACATAGTGGGATTCTGACCTCAAACCAAACCAAACCCAAAAAGTAACTATTAATTTTTTTAGACTGTTTGTGTGTGGCTTGCTTATGAGGCTCATATATATGGATATGGCAGTTCAGGTATAGTTGAGTAATCGAGGAGGTCATGTTTATCCTCCAAAGGCTGTGTTACTGATTTCCTGTGGTATTAAGCTGCAGTCCTCTTTGATGTACACCTTCTGCTGTCTCTAACTAAAATGTCCTTTTTTTGTTTTGTTTTTTAGAGACAGGGTCTCTGTGGCTTTGGAGGCTGTCCTGGAACTAGCTCTTGTAGACCAGGCTGGTCTCGAACTCACAGAGATCCGCCTGCCTCTGCCTCTCGAATGCTGGGATTAAAGGTGTGTGCCACCAACTCCCAGCTCCAAAATGTTCTTAAAGAGCAAAGGGGGCATATGGTCAGGACTCATCTCCTCTTATGGTCTCGTCTCTCGTGTTCCTTCTGTAGTATCCCTCACAATGTTTTGTAGGGGATTATATTACTTACTTTTCTGTTGCTGTCATAAAATTCCATGACCAAGAGAACTTAAAGAAGAAGTTTATTTGGGCTTATGATTCCAGAGGGATAAGAATCCATCATGGCTTAGTGGTTAAAAGCACTTGTTCTTGCAGAGGACTGGAGTTTGGTTCCCTACACCCATGTGGTGGCTCGTAATCATCAGTAACTCCATTTCCATGGGATTCAATGCCCTCTTCTGACCTCCATGGGCACCAGGCATGTGTCTGGTACACTAATATGCAAGCAGGCAAACACGTATACACTTAAAGTAAAATAAAACTTTGAAAATAAATTCATCATGGCAGAAAGGCATGCTGGCCAGAACACGCAGCTGAAAGCTCACATCCTCTATTGCCAGCACAAAGCACAAGTAGTGTGAGACTTCAACTCTTCAAAGTCTGCCTCTGGTGATATAAATAAGTATATAAAGTAGTGCATATGTATATAAAGCATATGATATATGTAAGTAAGACCACACCTCCTAAACTTCTCCAAATAGCACAATCAACTAGGGACCAAGTGTTCACATGCTTGAGCCTATGGAGGACATTTCTTTTTTCTTTTTTTTTTAACTTTTTTTATTTTTTTACATTTCTTTTTTAAACTATCATAGGGATCAAGGATGGAGTCTTTACAGAAGGGCTGAAGAATACTGAAGGGAATTACAACCTATGAGAAGACTTTTAAATGTATGTGGATTGGGCCTTACATGGTTGATGGAAATAAACCCTTCACAGAAGGTACTTTGGAGCTCCACCAAAGCAGAATCCTTAACATTGAGCCTCTACCCATTGTGAAGACAACCTCTTGCTAATATCTGCCACTACAATCTGCTAGTCACCTTTATGAAACTCTACCCTCTACTCACAGAGCATGGTCTTATCCAAGGAAAGCTCCTCCTGCTCTTCCCTACTTCCTTGGAACGCTGACTCCCTGAGAACACCACTGAACCCACTGATAAGAGAAAGTAGTCAAGGAAATCACTTCCTGAAGACATTAACTTTTGCACTTGATGACTCTAAGCACTGCCATGGCCTAAGACCAGGCATGGGTCAGGGGTTGAAAATAGGCCTTTCAAGGATGGCTACTTGTAGCTGAAATGTGCAAAGGGTACAGCTGACACTACCCTTGTGTCCAAAGGCTGGAAATGGCAGCCACCAGGAACTGAACTCAGGTCATCAAAGCTTGGAAGCAATTACTTTTACCTAGATGCCATCTCACCTATCTGGGTTGATTTTTTTATCTTTTAAAAGATTTTACTTATTTGTTAAGGGGTGTGTGTGTGTGTGTGTGTGTGTGTGTGTGTGTGTGTGTGTGTGTGTGTGTCTGTGTGTCTGTGTGTCTGTGTGTCTGTGTGTCATAGATGTCCATGTAAACAAAGGTACCCTTAGAGGCCAGACGTGTGTGCCAGATACCCCTGGAGATGGAGTTTCAAGTGGTTGTGAACTGCCTGACATGGGTGCTGGGAATTGAACTCTATTCTCTGCAAGAGCAGCAAATTCTCTCAACTGCTGAGCCATGCCCAGCCCCTTACCCCCAGTTCATTCTATTCTGTCACATAGGTCTCTGTGTCTATGATTATATGTGCAGCATACTGTTTTTAATATTGTGACTTTGTAGTAAGTTTAGACTTGGAAAATGTGAGTTCTCCAACCTGGTTCTTTTGTAGACTATTTTGAATATTATCAATATCTTGTGTCTTTATATAACTGTTTGGATCAGCTCGTTAATTTTTGGGATAAAAAGAAAGCAGTCAGGATTTTGATAGGGCTTGTGTTGAAGCAATTGATTGGAAGTCCAGTTTAGAAGAAAGGCTACTTGAACTTTATCTAGTCCTATGTAAATTATTAGAATCTTTATTTTGCCTCAGACCATTGCTACCAGCACATTAGCAAGAGTCAGTTTTCTTTTTTCTCTCTGTTGGTTCTGGGGACCAAACTCAGGTTGTTGGGCTTGCTGGTGAGTGTGTTTACCACTGAGCCATCTCACTGGCCCTTGTTTCTCTATCATTATGGTTTGAGTGTGGAATGACTTGGCCCTGGCTGGTGACATTTTTAAGACTTGATGATATCATGATGATATCAAGTGGCCATGGTCTGAAGTCTCTGAAACTGAATCAAAGTAAACCATGCTTCTTTTGATTTACCGTAGGTATTTTGTTAGTGATGGACCACTGACTGACACTCCTTTCAGCTAGTTCAGTTCCTAATACTGTATTTGTATGGGTTGGGTAGAGCAAGGCAGACTATAGCAAGAGGTTGATAATAATGTGTTAGCAAAGTAGTATGACATAGTCTCATAATGAGAGAATCTATCTTGTCTGTTTGTTTTTGAGAGGTGTAGCTCAGGCTGTTGAACTGGCTATGTAGTCAAGGGTGACCTTGAATTTCTGATCCTGGGATTGCAGGGTGAACACCACTATACCTTATAATAAGAACTTGTCTTTTGACTATATTCTTATGCTCTAGTATGCTTCATTAGGAACAAGATGTTAAATAGATTGGTAGTTTCATCGAGCTTTCCTAATCATTATATAAATAGATAAGTACACTTCAATGCTAAAAATGTTTTCTTGGAAATTAAATTGTGTTTTTAAAATTCAGACATTATGAAATTGGGAAGTACTATTTTAAAATATTTCATTATTGTTTATGTGTGTGTGTGTGTGTGTGTGTGTGTGTGTGAGAGAGAGAGAGAGAGAGAGAGAGAGAGGAGATTGAGCTACAGTACTCATGTGGACTTCTTTTGAGGACAGCTTGTGGGAGTATGTTCTTTCCTTCCAGCATGTGGGACCAGGTTTGGGGGCAAGCACCTTTACCCACTGAGCCATCTTGGGAAAGGGTGCTTGCCCCCAAACCTGAAGACATTTCTCAGGCTCTATCCACCTGTTTTTGACGACAGGGTCTCTCACTATCCTAGAAATTGCCAGGGAGGCCATACTGGTTGGCTAGCAAGCCTCAGGGATCCACTTGTCTCACCTTCCCAGTGCTGGGATTACAAACACATACTACCATGCCCAGTTCTTTAAAGGTCGGCTTGGGGAATCAAACTCAGGTCCTTGCACTTGCAAGGCAAGCACTTTACCAACTGAGCCAGCTCTCTAAATTCTAGAGTTTATGATTGTAAACCCATAAGATATTTCATGTATATGTGGGTTTGAACCTGATTTCAGAAAGAAACTTATAAGTCAAATAATTTATTACTAGACATGCTGTAAATTAACCTGGGGATACAAAAGATATAAATCTTTTTAAAAATGTTGTTCATAAAGCAGTCAGTCATAGTTCTACAAGAGACTGAAAAATATTTAGGCCACAAAGACAAACTCCAAATACCCATGACTAAGTTTGGCTTTTCAAACAGGATGAACTTCATGATCTGTCCAGAGAGGAAGTGAGGTACAGGAACTCAGGCAGGACTTTGGGTTTATGTATGCCAATAATAAAAAATGACTTTTAGGTTGGTTGGTTGCGAAATGTACTTCATAGGCTTATGTCTTGGAACACTTGTTGTTCACTGGTTGTACTGTTTTGGAGAGTTGTTGAACTGGAGAAAGTAGGCTCCTGGGGGCAGGGATGGAGGAGTTTATTTTAGGCTTATTTATTTTTAAATGCCTCTCTCTCTCTCTCTCTCTCTTTCTCTCTCTCTCTCTCTCTCTCTCTCTCTCTCTCTCTCTCTCTCTCTCTCTCTGTACCTTTGTATGCGGATGCCTATGGAGTATGCAGACTGGAGCTAGAGAAACAGGGGTTTGTGAACCACATGATGTGGGTGCTAGAATCTGAACTCAGGTCCTCTGCAATAATGCACACTGAGACTTCTCTCTAGCCCTGGGACTTGAGGGTTTATAGTCCAGCATAGTGGCATGAAACATGGCAATTCAGGCCTCAGACAGCACCTAGATCTGCAGACAGCAAGGGAAAGAGACCATAAGTAAACAAGATGGTATACTTCTGTCTTTTCTCAGGACAAAGATGTAACAAAGTTTCCTTCCCTGCTTTACCTGACTTGTCTGGCCATGTACTAGGCAGATCCTGGACATGGACTGTGAGCCACTCTTCTTTGTCCAAGCTAACCATACAAAATGAGGGGAGAAAGACCAGGACACCAAAACCACTTAAACCTCCAGTCCTCCAAGGAGAAATGGATTTTGGTTTCTGAATCTCTTCCCTACTTCTGGGAGACTATCTCCTTAAATGTGTACTCAGGTGTACACACACTTTCACTTTTGATAAAACTTGTTTGCTTGCTGTGACTATGATTTATTTCCTGCCTTTTAATTCTTTAATTGCCAGAGAAAATGAATCAAACCTAAGACCCCCCTACATGGAAACAGAATGACCCATAAAGACTCTCATTCCCTGAAGGCAGAACATTGAGATGCTTTATTCAGGGCTTGACTGGGTTCCAGTAGGGACAGAAACAGAGGCAACAGGTCCATTGTGTGGCCTGTTCAAAAGAACCTGAATTTTGGTGAGGAATACTGTACTTGGTAAGCAGACCGAGGCCAAAAATCTTCCTGAGCACATGTGGCTTGTGGTGGCTCTTTCTACTAGTGCTAACAAGGCCCCTCATCAGTTTTTGCCTTGGACAAGACTAGAGGGTGTTGAAATGGTTAGCACATTTAAGTTAGATAGGGGCTCATCTTTCTTCTGGGGATGTCTCAGTTTTATTTCTGTTGCTGTGATAAAATACCCTAACAGAAAACAATTTAGGGAAGAAAGGGTTTATTCAGCTTACAAGCCCAGGTTATCCTCTATCATGTCTGGGAAGTCAAGGCAGCAGGAACTTGAAGCAGCTGATGGGAACACACCACAGTCAAGAACAAGAGAAAATGGATGCATCCTTGCTTGTTTATTTTCAGCTCCTTTCTCCTCTCATATGGTTAAAGAACCACTGCCTATGGAATGGTGTTGCCCACAATGGGCTTAGGCCTCCTACATCAATCAACCATTAAGACAACTGCCCCCCACAGACATGCCCACATGCTAGCCTAATCCAATTAATTAGTCATTAAGATTCTCTCTGCCCTCCCTCCCTCCTCCTCCCTCCCTCCCTCCCTCCCTCTCCTCCCTCCTCCCTCCCTCCCTCCCTCCATTCCTTCCTTCCTTCTTTTTTGCATTTGGAGACAGGGTTTCTCTGTGTAGCCCTGGCTGTCCCGAAATTCCCATTATAGACCAGGCTGCCCTCAAACTCACAGATGTCCTCCTGCTTCTGCCTCCCAAGTGCTGGAATTAAAGGTGTTCACCCCAAGACTCTCTTCCCAGGTGATTCTGCTGTGTCAAGTTGATGGTTAAAAGTAACCAGCACAGGGAGTAACCAGAACTTCATTGCTCTCCCCATTATTAGTGAAACAAACAGTGAACACTTCTGTATACTAGTGTCCTGCTCTAGGATTTGGAGGTATGGAGCTGAAAAGGACTTAGGACTCCTGGTCTGATGGGAGACCCACATAGTAGATTGTGTTAGTTGACAGATTCTACCATTCATTGAATAAATAGAATAAGAGAAAATGTTTGAGGATGATAAATTCCATTTGGGCAGGTTGAGTTTTCGAAGCCTTGCAGGGAAAAATAAATCTAGAGACTGGGAGAGAGAGGGATGAGAGACTTGCAATCCTGCAGCATCTCAGCTCAGCAGTGACATCCCATGAATGCCGTTGTCTTTAAACACACACTGCTCTCAGTCCGTTCATTTACATTTGAAAAGCATGAATAAACTTGCAAAACATATTCAAAGGGAAATTATCATAGCAGACATAGACTGGCGACATGTTGAAAGTTAAAAATTTATCATTTGGGCCAGTAATAAAATCCGAATGACTCAGAATCAAAGAGGAAGTTTAGGCATTAAGTATATTAAGGGGTAATGGAGATAAAGAGAGGAGTGTTTCTGAAGGCTGAGTGGGCTCTAATGATTCTGACTGTCCTGATGAGAAATATAGGATGCAGTATTTTGAAATTGAAATTGTCTGGAACACTTGGTTAAAATCAATCTAGCTTATATGTATCTCAATAAATAATCAAAGAGCTGTTTGAGTATTCAAACCAGCATTAGTTTTTGTTTTTTTATATCTCCTTTTTAAAGGGAAAATATAATCATGTCATTTTCTCATTCCCTTTCCTCCCTCCAACCCTTCCTATGTACACCTCCCTTGATCTTTTTCAAATTCATGACCTCTTTTTTAATTGTTATTGCTTCATATATAAATTCAAAAATATATTACTACATCTTGCTCAGTCTGTATGTATATGATTTTAGATAATCAATTAGGGAGCCCATCCTTGGGGAAGACTATTTCTCCAGATCTCAGAGTTCCTCAGTTGGCTATAGTTCTTTGTTTAGGGGCGTGTGCATATTTATGGTAGGGAGGTCATGTGAGATTTTTCCAGGCTGCTTCAAACTCCCAGTGTATCAAGGATGACCTTGAACTCCTGATCCTCTGGCAATCGTCTCCTGAGTGGGGGAATTACAGGTGCTCACCACTGAGTCTGGGTAAGGCTGGGAAAACTAAGAGAGAAATATCCAAGAGAGTGGGATGGTGGGATTGGAGAGCAATGAGGACAGAGTCGCTTCTCAGAATGGGCACACTTTGGGGCAATTTGGGCTTGTCTAGAAACTGGGGAAAGAACATAAATTTTACTAATTTCTGTCTGTATGTTACTGGATACAGTGAGAATGGGGGCATTTTAGACCCTAGATATGTATTTGAGCAATGGACTCTTTTTGAACTTTTCTTTCTCTTTTCTCTTCCTCCTCAAAGTTTTCATCTCTGGGCTCCGCCATGGAAACAAAAAGGAAAAAAAAATCCTGAGCTGTTGTTCAGCTAGAGTGTCAGAGAAAGGTAGCCTCTGGGGCTAAGTTTGGAGGTGAGGTGATCAAAATGAGAGAAGGGAAGGTGACTACAGAGCTGGGGGGTGAGAGGGTTGGTTTCATACCACACTTAATACTCTGCTTCTTTGGAATTCTGGGCAGACTTGGAAACAGGCTGTTTCCCAGCTGTTCTCAGTGGCCTGGGGGACGTCTTCTGCAGTGGGTGGGCAGAGTTCATATTCTCTTTAGTCTCCTCCCCTTTCACATGTGATTGAGAAAGCATGCCCCTGGGGTTCTCCATCAAGTTCAAAATAACATTTACTGTTTGACATTCACAGACCTGCTTTAAAATATTTAAAAAATATATTATTTGTTTTTTAGTGTGTTTATGTGTGGTGGGTGTTACACCAATACCACAGTGTGCCTGTGGAGGTCCAAGGACAACAGGCAGTAGTAAGTTCTCTCCTTCCACCATGTGGACCCCAGTACTAAGGAGAATGGCACAGAAGGAGTCTCATGAATTCCAGACTAGCCTCAGCCATAGTGTGAGAGTTTGTCTATAAATAACACTTTTTTTAAATGATGGAACTTGGTTGAGGGAAGGGAGAGAAGAATTTAGCACAAAGATTGTATGAGCCAGAGGAGATGGATGACACTAAGGAAACAGTGTCTTGCAGACACAACAGGATTAATACACATATGAACTTATATAGACTAGGATAACATACACAAGACACGTACAGGTTCAAACCAGACAGAACCCCAGCACTGAGAAGGGAAAGTGGGCACAAAGTCCCATCCCTAACTGAAAAACTATTTGCATTTGAGACCCTTTTGGGGAAGGGAAAATCAGTTTTCATCGATGGAAAATCAGTTTTCATCAATGGAAAATCAGTTTTCATCAGTGGAGTCTCACTGGGTATAGCAACCCACTCCAGGGCATGTCTCATGCCTGTTAGTAGTTGGCCGACATAAAACAGACTCCATGTTTTTATTTTATTTTATTTATTTGTTTAGTGTGTGTGTGTGTTTGAAAGAGGGGTGGAGAGTATCTGGGAGTAGTTGGGAAGGGAAATAATATGATCAAAATATATTGTGTAAAATTTTTAAATAAAAATTATTATTTAATTAAATAAAAGAGAGAGCAAGTAATAGGGGGTGGAGAGAAGGTTCAGAGATTAAGAGTACTCAATGCTTTTTCTAGAAAACTCCAGTTCAGGTCTCAGCATCTATATGGAGCAGCTCACAACCACCTGCAACTCCAGTTCCAAGGGATATGGTGCCCTCTTCTACCCTCCTTAGGTATTTGAATACACTTGAGTGTATATAGATGGGAGCATCCCGCCACACAAACAATTGAAAATCAAATATATCTTTAACACAATGAAACTCTTCTGCTATGTATGTATGTATGTATGTATGTATGTATGTATGTATGTATGTATAAAGAAGGGGGAAATTTAAAATAAAAAGTCCTTTTAAGGGATTGGTAAGATGCCTCAGTGGTTAAGGGTGTTTGCTACCACTCTGATGACTAAGCTTGAAGCCACACACCCAGAAGTTGTCCTCTGACCTCCACACTCACATCCTGGTACACATGTGATGCACCCCACCCCTCACCCCCAGGAAAAAAATATATAAATCTTTTTTAAAGCCCCTATTTACCAGGCATAGTGACATATGCATTTAATCCTAGCACTTGGTAGGCAGAGGCAGGTGTGTTTAAAGCTTGCCTGGTCTGCATAGTGGGTTCCAGGCTAGCTAGGGATACAGTGAAACCCTGTCCTTCTTTTAAGTAGCCATATCTTCATAACTCCTACAACTGATCAATAAAAATTGTTAATTTTGCTGATGGACCTGGAATTAGCATGGTTACGTAAGGAGCTCTCTCAAGTTAACTGAAAGCTGATGCATTTTGAAAGTACACCGGGCTGTTACAAGAAGTGAGTGCACTTGAAACCACTGAGATAATCAAGGGGAAGGTGAGGGAGGGGCAAGAAACAGCTGAATCATTGGAAAAAAAGAGTCAGAACAAGAGAATAGGGCAGATACAGGGCAATGGTTGGCAGTAACCATCGAATATCAAAAGCAAACAAGGATAAGCCATGCCTAATGATGGTGTTAGGGGTGGGGTGAGCAAAGTGGAAACATAGGATCCAATCTTTTTTTCAGGGCTGCTTGGTCATGGTCCTGGGAATGTATAGCAACACATTACTCTAGAAGTGAAATCACGAAGACAGAGGTCAAAGAAACAGGCTGTGTTTGGAACTCCCAACAGCTTTGTGACCATCATTGGATGCATGCTCAAATGAACCATCATGGGCAGTGGAACAGCTTTACTTGTCAGAAGCATTTCTTTGTAAGCTGCTTTTCTAGAAGTAAAATAAATTCCAGATGGTCCCTGGATTTTTTTCATAATTGAAAATATTTGTTCACATAGTATATTCTTTTTTTTTTTTTTTTGGTTTTTCGAGACATGGTTTCTCTGTGTAGTTTTAGAGCCTATCCTGGCACTCGCTATGGAGACTAGGCTGGCCTCGAACTCACAGAGATCCGCCTGCCTCTGCCTCCTGAGTGCCCGGCCACATAGTATATTCTGATCACGATTTTTCCATCCCTCAACTCTTCCCAGATTCTCCCTAGTCAGCCAAATCAATACCATTTCTTTCTTCCTCTCTTTAGAAAACAAACAGGCAAACAAACATACAAAAAAAAATCCAAAAACAGCAGAAAAAGGAAAGAACACAAGAAAACACACACGCACATAAACCACAAAAACACAAAATCAGAAACTATAATATACATGCAAAAGACTAGTAAGACAAAATAATGCCCAAACAATGTAGGACAAAAAGTCTACAAGTTTCTTTTGTGTTGGCCATCTACTGCTGGGCATGGGGCCTACCCTTATGTGTGGTTAATGTACCCATGAGACTCCATGGGAGAAAACTGTTTTTTCCTTTGGAAGTGGGTGTCAGTTGGAGATAGTTTCTTGGTTAGGAGAGGGAACCTTTGTCCAGTTGAAGCCTGTATTCATGTCCTCCTTTCAGTGCTGGGACCCAGTTTGGCTTGAGTCTGTGTAGGTCCTGTGCATGCTGACACAGTCTTAGAGTTCATAAAGTGCATCAGTCCTGTTGTGTCTGGAAGACACTGTTTCTTTGGTCTTCTCCATCCCCTCTGGCTCTTATTCCTGCCTCCTCTTCCACAGGGTTCTCTGACCCCTGAAGGGAGGGATTTGATGAAGACACCCTTGTTTAGGACTAAGTGATCCAAAGTTTCTCACTCTCTGCAGATTGTCCTGTTGTCAGCCTCTGTTAGTTGTTATGAGCAATAAGAACAAGCTTCTCTGACGATTGCTGACTTCTTAATGTTCAATGAGATATGAAAGTATTGTCTTCAACAATGGGGCCTTGCTATCAGTTTGTGGAGAGCAACCAATAGCTTTGGCAACTGCCTGAGACGTTGTTTCCATGGGACCCCTTTGGCCAATGATTCAACTAACTATAAACCACTCCTGGAACTGGAGGTTTTAGTTGGTGGGGAAAGATGTCTAGTTTGGGCATTCTTTCCTCCATTATTTGGTGGATCCATTTATATTTCTTTCATATATGTATATATTTTTGGAAGCTTCTACAGTAGTGAGTTTCCATATGACCCCTCAAATGGCCTTTATTGTTAGTTGTCTTCCCTTATGTTCCCTCTCTTCTATCCTATTCCCATTTAATCCCCCAACTCCAGTCTCCCCCTATCTCTCCATAACTATATATTCTTTTCCCTTGATGAGTATGTAGAGTCTGTCTCTATCTCTTCTGATTAGTTTTGGTTTAAAGTCTACTTTTTCAGATATTAAAATGGCTACACCTGCTTGCTTCTTGAGTCCATTTGCTCGAAATACACTTTTCCATCCTTTTACTGGAAGTAATGCTTATCCTTGATGTTATGGTGTGTTTCTTGTATGCAGCAGAAGTATGGTTCCTATTTTCTAATCCAATCTGTTAGACTATGTCTTTTTATTGGGGGATTGAGACCATTAACATCGAGTGCTTTCAATGAGTAATGTTTATTGATTCCTATTACTTTGTTGCTATGGTATAGTTTTCTCCTTCCTCTTTTGATTTACTGGTCTGGGATTATTTATTCCTTGTGTTTTTTTAGCTTTGTTTTATTTTTTTAATTTGACATCTTTTTAAATGTTTTATTTAATTTTTACAAATTATAATTTCACATGTCAATCCCTTCTCCCTCTCCCCCCTCCCCTAATCCCCCACCATCCCCTTCCCCCCTCCACTCCCCATAGAGGGTAGAGCCCTCCATGGGGGCTCCCCAAATTCCACAACATCATCCTGGGCCAGGCCTAGGCCCTCCCCCATGTGTCCCGGATGAGAGCATCCCTTCACGTGGGATGGGCTCTCAAAGTCCCTTCTTTTTTTTCATTCATTCATTTAGCTCATAAATACTTAAAGTATACTATCTCACAACTTTTAAAATATAGCATATTGTTATCAACCATATTTATCATGATCTCAGTAGACCTCAAGACCTCACAGAGTCCATGCCTCTTGTCCAACTGCAGTTTTATATCCTTAAACCAATCGTTTCCCCATTGTTAAAAACCCACATTGAAGCCTAATAGCCACAATTCTGCTCTTTGTTCCCATAAGTTCATCATTTCTAGGTTACACATAAAACTGAAATTGTGTGACATTTGTCTTCCAGTGTGTCACTTATTTATTTTTTTTTTGGCAAGCATATAACTTTACTACTTACTAAAGATGAAATCAAATTTGCATGCACAGGTGAGCACTCTCTGAAACACCTTGGATTCATCACATATTTGAGTTTCAATTAGCATATATATATATATATATATATATATAGAGAGAGAGAGAGAGAGAGAGAGAGAGAGAGAAAGCACAATAATGGCAATATGTTATGCATCAATAGCAGCAACAGTTTTTCCAGGTTCTGCAGTCATTTGAACAAAATTGTAGAGACATCCAGCAGACTCCATTTAAAAAGCAAAAAACAAAAAACAAAAACAAACAAACAAACAAACAACAACAACAAAAAAGTAAAAAACAAAATCCCAGAAAACAGCACAGTTCTGTTACTCTTGTGGTACTTGGCACCAATTTTTTAATTAGCTTCTCAGTCATCATCTGGGAGGAAACCATTCTGAGCAACATCATTAAAAACAGCTCTGATAAAGCATGGTCACTACTATGTATCATAAAGCAGGACCACATATGAGTGAGTACATATCATGTTTGTCTTTTGTGATTGGGTTATCTCGCTCAGAATGGTTTCTTCTAATTCCATCCATTTGCCTGCAAATGTCAAGATTCCATTTTTTTCTGCTGAGTAGTACTCCATTGTGTAAATGTACCACATTTTCTCTATCCATTCTTTGGTTGAGGGGCATCTAGGCTGCTTCCAGTTTATGGCTATTACAAATAATGCTGCTATGAACATGGTTGAACAGATGTCCTTGTTGTATGAATGTGCTTCTTTTGGGTATATGCCTAGGAGTGGAATTGCTGGATCTTGTGGTAGACTGATTCCCATTTTCTTGAGGAGTCACCATACTGATTTTAGCTTGAAGTTTATCTTGTTAGATACAAGGATAGCTACTCCAGCTCGTTTCTTGGGTCCATTTGATTGGAGTATCTTATCCCAACCCTTTACTCTGAGGTAATGTCTGTCTTTGAATTCGAGGTGTGTTTCTTGTATGCAGCAGAAGGATGGATTCTGTCCAATCTGTTAGCCTGTGTCTTTTTATAGGCGAGTTAAGACCATTAATATTGAGGGAAATTAAGTTCCATTGAATGTTTATTCTTGTTTGTTTTTGGTTTGTTGTTGGTACTGGTATTGTATGTGGATTTACCCTGCCTTTTATTTTGTATTCTTGTAGAGTGGGATTATCTATTGCCTATGTTTATTCGAGTGTAGTTAATTTCCTTAGGTTGGAGTTTTCCTTCCAGTACTTTCTGTAGGGCTGGATTAGTGGTTCCATATTGTTTAAATCTGGTTTTGTCGTGGAATATCTTGTTTTCTCCATTTATGGTGATTGAAAGCTTTGCTGGGTATAGTAGTCTCCATGTTCTCTCAGAGTTGGTAGAATATCTATCCAGGTCCTTCTGGCTTTCAGAGTTTCCATGGAGATGTCTGGTGTAATTCTGATAGGTTTGCCTTTATATGTTACTTGGCCTTTTTCCCTTGCTGCTCTTAATATTTTTTCTTTATTCTGTACGTTTGGTGTTTTAATTATTATGTGACGAGGGGACTTTCTTTTGTGGTCCACTCTATTTGGCGTTCTGTAGGCTTCTTGTACTTTCATTGGCATGTCTTTCTTTAGGTTGGGAAAGTTTTCTTCTATGATTTTGTTGAATATGTTTTCTGCACCTTTGAGTTGGGTTTCTTCACCTTCTATACCTATTATCCTTAGGTTTGGTCTTTTCACGGTGTCCCAAATTTCCTGAATATTTTGTGTTATGGTTTTGTTAGACTTCAGATTTTCTTTGCTTGATGAGTTTATTTCCTCTAGTTTGTCTTCAGTGTCTGAGATTCTGTCTTCCATCTCTTGTATTCTATTGGTTATGCTTGCATCTGTGGTTCCTGATTGTTTACTAAGCTTTTCCACTTACAGCATTCCCTCAGTTTGTGTTTTCTTTATTGTCTTTAATTCAGTTTTCAGGTCCTGAACTGTTTCCTTCAGCTGTTTAATTGTATTTTCTTGGCTTTCCTTGATTTCTTGCATCTTTTGGTTTGTCTTTTCTTCCATTTCTCTGAAGGGTTTTCTGATTTCCTCTCTTAGATTCTCTATCATTTCCATGAAGTTGTTTCTAAGGTTGCTCTCTTCTGCTTTTTCTGTGTTGGGATGTTCATGTCTTGCTGGTGTAGAGTCCCTAGGCTCTGGTGATATCATATTGATTTTCCTGTTGTTGGATGTGTTCTTATATTGTGGTCTTCCCATCTCTTCTTCCAGTGGGTACAGTTGGTGTCACTTCCTTTTCTGGTGTGTATGGGTCCGGTGTTCTCTTCAGGTGTGTGCAGTTGACTTTGAAACTCTGATGGGTTTCAAGTTGGGTGCAGGCAGGTCTGAGGCACTGGCTCTCCAGGTGGGTGAGAGCAGCACTGGCTCAGAGATGTCAGCAGACTCTGAGTTACTTGGTCCTTAGGGGTTGAGTCATCCTGTCGAAGATTCTTGGGGAGGATTTGCCAGGGTTGGCAGATGGAAGTTGGGCCCAAGTTAGGGGCTGAATCAGCTCACCTCTGCACTCTCTGCACTCTGTGGGGGCCCAGAATGGCCCAGCGGTGTCAGCAGAGACAGGATCCCAGGGTCCTGATTCAGTCTGCCTGCAGATCCTGGGGCAGGATTTGCCAGGGCAGGCAGGCGGAAGTTGGGTCCAAGTTAGGGGCCCAATCAGCTCACCTCTGGACTGTCTGCACTCTCCTTGTGTTTTCTTAAGACTGAAGTTTTCCTTCTGTAGAGCTGGATTTGTAGATAGATACTGCTTAAATTTGGCATTATTGTATAATGTTTTTCTTTCTCTATCTATTGTGATTGATAGTTTTGTAGATATAGTAGTCTTGGCCGGCATCTGTGGTCTCTCAGAGTTTGTAGAATATCTGTCTGTCTAAGATTTTCTGCCTTTCAGAGTCTCCATTGAGAAGTTGAGTGTTATTCTATTGGGTTTGCCTTTATATGTTACTTGGTCTTTTTCCCTTGCAGCTTGTAATGTATTTTATTTGTTCTGTATGTTTAGTGTTTTGGTTATGAATTGTCATTGGGGCATTTTCTTTTCTGGTCCTGTTTATTTAGTGTTTTGTCACAAAGGAATAGGGATGGCCTAGAAGGTAGGGCTGAGAGGGTCTACAGGAAGTAGCAAGGCTGGGTCTGAACTGGTGGAGTTCCCAGGGTATGGAGGTAAGGTGGGAAGAGCTATTGTCTATTTTTACAAATTAAAATATGGGCAGGAGAGATGGCTCAGCAGTCAAGACTACTGTGTGCTCTACTAGAGGATCCTGGTTTCTTTCCTGGCATCCACTTGGCACCTCACAACCACCTGTAACTCCAATTCCAGGGGACACACCCTCCTCATGTCTTTGGGTACCAGACATGCACATGTTGCACAGACATAATCAAGCAAAATAACCATATACATAAAAATAAATAATGAATGGTGTGTGTGTGTGTGTGTGTGTGTGTGTGTGTGTGTGTGTGTGTGTGTACACTACAACATACACACATGGATGTCTGAGGACAACTTGCAGGATTGTGTTCTCTCCTCATGTGGAACTAGGGGATAGAACTCAGGCGATCAGGCTTGCTGGCAAAAACCTTTACCTATCTCATAGGCCTTGTTTGATTTTTGAGGCAGGGCTTTCTGTGAGTGGAGGCTCAGTTCCTAGGATGGAGATAATAGGAGGTGAGGGCCTGTTGGAGGTCATTGGGCTATTGGGGGCCCTACCTTCAAAATGAACTAAGGAGTTCCTAAGGGAGGACTGTTTTAAAAAGAGCAAACCCAGCCCTCTATCTTGCCTTCCTTCTTGGTCAGTTGTTCCTGCCACCCACCATGAAGGCCTCCACAGAGACAGAGCTCTGTTTGGAGAGTCAGCCTCTAAAACCGGAAGCTAAATAGGCCTCTTTTCTACCTGAGATTCTTGCAACAAAGGCTGACTAATTCAGTTCTGAAACTGGCTTGCTGGCAAGCTGCTCTGACATTTATCTCCTTGCTTTCTTTCAGAAGAGGTAATCAGATGCAGATGTACTTCTTTCTGATTGTCCTAGAGTCATTTGAGATGTGAGGAGGAGGGATGGCCTGTGGCCCTTAAAGAAAGTCCTTTTGCAGTGACAAAACTGGAGAACTTGGTGAGTTCTCCCATTTTGTAAGTTCATTATAACTATAAAGGCTTCTCTTTTAGATATCACTTAAGAGAGGTTATCTCAACTTCTTTGTGAGGTATGAATAGCCTGAAAATCCTTAGTACTTATAGTGATATACACTTTTGAAGTGTTAGCTGTCTTTTGAAGGGTTGACGATTTACATCCTTTTATTTCACTCTTGCTTTCTCTCTCTCTCTCTCTCTCTCTCTCTCTCTCTCTCTCTCTCTGTATGTGTGTGTGTGTGTATTCATATGTCAGTTACATACCATGGTGTGTGTGTGTGTGTGTGTGTTGTGTGTGTGTGTGTGTGTGTGTGTGTGTGTGTGTTACGTACCATAACATTTTATTACCTAGTGATGTAGTTGTCTTAATTTGTCTCAAGACTGGATAAGGCTGTGAGCTTATAAAGTATGTGTTTGATAGAAATTATTTTTGAGATGATTTTCATTTTTGCTTTTATTCCATCTTTTAGCCAACTTATCCTTCTTTCTGCTCTCCAACTCCTTTCTTTTCCCATAATCCCCATCACTTCATGGGACCAGACATCTTAGGGCCATGTTACCTACTATCAGGAAAGTCCAGTTTTAGTTTCATTCCTTGATGTGATTAAAAAAAAACATTCTTACCAAAAGCTACTTAGGGAGAAAAGGGTGTATTTCATCTTCCACTTGTGGATCACAATGATTGAAGGACAACAGGGTTACTGAACTTGAGAACAAGCCAGGCTTGGCAGCTTGTTCTCAATTAGCCAATTAAAACAGCCAAATTAATTATGGACAGCAGAAAAAGGAGATTTTTTTCAGTGGGGCCACATTGGGAAGAGGGACAAATAGATCCAGTGACTTCCCCTACTTCAGGGTCGTGAACTGAGATGGAAGCTTAAAGAGAGGACCAAGGATATGCACATCTAAGCAGCCTTGGTCAAGTCATGGTCACACCTACCATTGGCCCATTATTGTCTGGGCTTCAGTCTCATCTGGTAAGATATTGAGATGTTAGAACTATGAAATCTCTTTCCTGGAGACAAGTTCCCTCTTTGGGTGGTATGTTTTCTGTCTCTTAGCATGAGGTTCCTGGGGACATTCCCATTTCATTGTTTCAATAATATGACAGTCAGATTGTCTCTTTAGAATATCTTCATTTCTGCCAGGCCAGTTTTATCAGGGCAGGAACTCAAATCAGGAACCATGGAGGAATGCTGCTCACTCACACTCTCAGGCTCATGATCAACTAGCTTTCCAGTCTAGGTAGTTCTCAACTGAGACTTCTCACAGATGATTCTAGGGTATGTCCATTTGACAATTAGTGTTAACTAGTGCATACTCTATCTGTGAAATATATATATATGTATTATGCATATATATGTGTATATACGTGTGTGTATATGTATATTAATAAATCTCCATGTTGTTATTTGTGAGCTGGTGGCCCAAAGAAAAATCTGACTACACTAAGGTTGGCCTATAACTTGCTATGTAGTCCAATAGCTTTGAATTCATGCTCATCCTGCCTTAGCTACCTGAGTACTAGTGCTAGGCTTATAGGCTTACATAACTGTGTCCAGCTGTGTTTTTGAAACACACGCATGCACGTGCTCTCTCTCTCTCTCTCTCTCTCTCTCTCTCTCTCTCTCTCTCTCTCTCTCTCTCTCACACACACACACACACACACAATTTATTTATGGGTATTTGCCTTGCTGTATGTATGAGTAGCATGTATATGCTTGGTGCCCAAGGAGGTCAGAAGAGGGCACCAGATTCCCTGGAATTGGAGTTACAGTTGTAAGTAGCTATGTGGATGCTAGGAAGCAAACCAGGGTCCTCTGCAAGAGCAGCAAGTGCTTTTAATCACTGAGACATCTCTCCAGCTCCACAGTTTTTTTTTAAGTGGGGAGTATGAGGGAATGGGTCAGTGCCCAACCCCAAAGAAAAACAAAGCAAAAACCGAATCTCTCAGAATCGAATTGTAGACATCAGAAGATTAATGTTTACATAGAGTAATTTCCCAGTGTCTTTGCTTTCACATCACACAATCTGCCATCCTGTCTGCCAAATAAGGCTTGCTCTTGTTTTGTCATTATTTCAGCGTTTACTTTAAATACTATTTTTATTATATTAGTATCATCATACACACTTGAATGTATTAAGCCTAGAGGTGAAGTCATCCTATGACTATTTCTGTGTGTATATTTAATGTATGTGTGTCTACCTGTGAGTGTGGGGCGTGTACACATGTGTATAGGAAATTGTGCATATGTGTGTGTGCACTTAAGTTCATATGTGAAGGCCATAGGTTGATGTTGTCTTCCTTAATAACACTTCAGCTTATTTTCTGTGGTAGGGTCTCATTCTGCAGCCATTCACCTTTCTGGGATTATAGGTGTACACCATAGTGCCTGAGACTGTACTTGGGAGCTAAGGATCCTATTTTAGGCTCTCATGCTTGTGTGATATGAACACACACACACACACACACACACACACACACACACACACACACCTCAACTGCTGACAGTATACTGAACAAACTGGACAAGCAAGACACAAAGGAAAAAGACTGCTGAATTTTGATAAGAGGAGGTGGGACAGTCCTTCAAAATTCCTGCTGCACAGAAAAGTCTGTCATATATTCTAGGCCTGTAGGCTGAAGATGGATGGCCCAACATTGCAAAGGAACCTTGGGTGACTGTCCAGGAATCCAGCTGCTTCTGTTATTTCTATAGTTTTGGAAGTTGCTTGCTTTACACTTCCTGATTACTCAGGTAATATTATATCCTACTCAGGTCTCTGATAGAGTCAAAGATGAGATAATTATCATTTTCCTTGTTATCAAACTTAGAAAAGAAACTTATATAAGAGATAATGTTGAGAAACATAAAAGCTTAAATTATTTTTCTAAAAAAATGTTTTGAGGTCTAAAAAGATACTTTTGGGTAGGTAATACAAATTAGGATACAAAGTGAATTAGGAACACAATTTCGAACTCACCAAAATAGGATAGATAATGGAGTATTTTGTCTGATTTTGTCAAATGCAAATGGACTGGATATTATAAATGTAATTCTTACTTGATAATTGTTCTTATTATATGTAGCTTTACTATGTTAAAGCAAAATGTTTCTTTTTATTTAGACAAAAGAGGGATGTTTCAGAATATTTGTTTAACTATGCAAATATGTGTTGCATTTGTTTATGTTGTGGAATACTTGTTTAACTATGCAACTATACATTGCATTTGTTTAATTATGTAATGATATATTGCTGTTTTATCTTGCCTACCTAAGGCACCTGATTGGTTTAATAAAAAGCTAAACAGTCAATAGTGAGAGAGGGGAGGTATAGTCAGGACTTTTGGGCAGGTAGAGTAAATAGTAGGAGGAATTTAGGATTGGAAAGGAGGAAGAAAGAAAAAGAGATGCCAGGGTCCAGACAGACAGACATGAAGGAAGCAGGAAAGTAGGACATACAGAATGAAAGAAAGGGAAAAATCCCCAAGGCAAAATATTGATGAATAGAAACACATTAAATTAAGTTAAAAAAGTTAGTGGGACAAACTTAATTTAAGGCCGAGCATTCACAGTTAATAATAAGTCTTTCTGTTTTTATGCCAGAGCTGTTTGGTGGCCCAAAGAAAACTACAAAACTATAACCTTTATTTTAGATTTCTGGCCTCCAAACACAATACATTTGTATCTGTGAAGCTATCAAGTTTGTGCTACTTTGTATATTCTGTATTCTTTTTATGTTTTGTTTTGGACTCAAGATCTCTTATAGCCAGGTGTCTTAGTTAGGGTCTCTATTGCTGTGAAGAGACACCATGACCATGGCAACTCTTATAAAGGAAGCATTTAAGTGGGACTAGCTTATAGTTTTAGAAGTTTAGTCCATTATCATAATGGTGGGACATGGTGGGAGGCAGACATGTTGCTGGAGAGGTAGCTGAGAGTTCTACATCTTGATCTGCAGACATCAGAAGGAGACCATGTCCCACACTGAGTATAGCCTGAGCTTGGAAGACTTCAAAGCCCACCCTACAGTGACACACTTCCTCTAACAAGGCCACATTTCCTAATAGTGCCACTCAATGTGGGCTAAGCATTCAAACAAATGAGTCTATGGGGTCCATACGGATTCCAACAACCACACCAGGTCTTGAACTTGCTATGTGACCAAGAGTGACCTTGAACTCGTGGTCTTCCTGGCTCCACCTTCCAAATTTTTGGATTCCAGCATGCACCGGTGGGCTGGAGTGGTTAAGAGTGCAGTTTGCATATTGTTCTCAAAGTGGATCTGTGTTCTGTTCCATGCAACTCCTCTGGCTTCTTCAGGCACTTGCTCTCACTGGCACATACCACCCTAATCCTACATAATTAAAAATAGTAAGAAATAAATCTTGGAGAAAAATATGCACCACCACAACTGGCTCTGTGGTACTTTGTTCCAACTTTTAATACAGTTTCAAAGGTGGTTCTTGGCAGAGTTGGTAGAGTGCCTGTGTAGCATGCTTGGGGAACTCAGTTCCATCGTCAGCAGCATGTAAACAGGGTGTGATGGTGCACACAACCATGTAAGAGGTGGAGGCAGGAGGATCACGAGTTCAAAGTCATTTTCTCCTACTTAGGGAGTTTCGGGCCAGCCTGAGCTACATGAGGTACTGCATTTTAAAACAAATCAGATTCATTCTTTGGATCGATCCTCTCTTGAAGTCTTTGTCAACAGCAAACATCATCCTGATCAAGTTGTCCATTTCACAGTAATGGGCCAGGTGGTGGTGGCGCACGCCTTTAGTCCCAGCACTCGGGAGCCAGAGGCAGTTGGATCTCTATTAGTTCGAGACCAGCCTGGTCTACAAGAGCTAGTTCCAGGACAGCCTCCAAAGCCACATCGAAAGCCTGTCTCGAAAAACAAAAACAAAACAAACAAATAAAAAAAAAACAAAAAAAAGAAAGAAAGAAAGTAATGGTATCATGGGGTGGCATTATAAGATTATAGTCAGAAACACCTGACCATCACACGTTTTCTTGTCCTTTGTTAAAGGGGCTGAGGTGTTCTGCATAGTGACACAAATTGTTTTAAAGATGGGATTGGAAAAGATGTGATGGCTAATAGAAGTCCAGGATTTTTTTCTCTTATGGTTTAACCAACAGACTCACTGTTAAGAAATATGCTGACAATTTGCACTTTGAAGGAGATTGTTGTTACAGAGTGCTAGGGGAACCCCTCGAATAACAACATTTGAGGCCTATGAGGTTACAGGCTGGTGTTAGGGACTGTGCACTGTATGTCGTATTTGCATTTCCCCTCTAAGGCATAGGCATGATTAAGGAAGACTAAGGACTTGCAAGATGCTTTGGCAGGTAAAGGTGTACTTGTTGCCAACCTGGCTGAATTGAGTTCAATTCCCAGAATGTGCATGGCAGAAGGAGCAAATCAATTCCCACAAATTGTCCTCTGACCCCCACATGGGTGCCATGCAATTCACACCCCCACACATACAAATAGACACATTTTTTTTTTAAAAGACTCCAAATCAACCTCTCCAAAATCATTTTGAATCTTCAGAAGTGGAAGTGTAGACAGCACCTGTATTTCCCAAGGGATTGATGTCATTCGATTTGTGTAAAGTAATCATTCCAAGTGAGAGGAAAGAGTGGGTCACCACATTAAACTAAAATCAGTCGGGGAAATGGTTCTTTTCAGGGGCTGCCTTTTAGAATGTTCCCATTTAGCTTTTAAATAGACTTCTCTTTCCAGACTGGCTTTGATGAGCCGCTCTCATCTTCATGATTACCCCTGACATTTAGCGACTTGTATAATTAACCAGGGCCATTCTTTCTCCCAGGAAAGGACGGTGTGCCACTAAGATGCATTCTGAAAGTGTTTCCTTGACTTAGGAGAGTGGCTGTGGCTAAGAAGTCAAGATGAAGCCTGGACCTTAGCAGAGGTGGGGGTGATTATTGGCACACACCTTCCCTGCCTCTTTTTATACCTTCATCAAAGCTTCTTGGGTGACCAGGTAAGTTGGTATTTCCTATGGCACCGAATGAAATAGAAAATCCCATAAGCTTCTTTAAGGATTGAAAACTCCATGTGCCACCCCTACAGGTGAACTGAATAAAACACAAAGAAACGACTCGAAAAAAGGATTGAAATGTTACTGATGACATTTCTGATATCAAAGTGGGAGACATTTGTTCTCCTTAACGTGACTATGTTGGGCCTTGAGTCTGGCCCAGCAGTAGAATGGGCAGAGCTGGAATCGAGCAATGTTAGTAGAGGAGAGGAAAGCCCACCAGAGACTCTTCTTCCCCTTTCCAGTGTTGGGCTATAGTTCTGGCTACTTCCCCAGATTTTCCACAGGGTGATAGAACTACAGGGCATTTTATGGTCATGGCTTGTGAGAAGGAGGGAGGCATGTTCTCGGTTGGGGAATGCACCTTCTTCCTCACTTTCTTCACCTATTTACCTTTGCTTTCCCTGGAGTAAGCCTAGACTCTGGGACATAGAGCCACATGAAAAAGGAGCTGGCTGCCAATCATTCCAAGAAGTGAGAGTGGCATGGGCTATTTAAGAGACAAGGATGAGCCTGGCAGTGGTGCACACCTTTAATCCCAACACTCGTGAGGCAGAGGCAGGTGGATCTCTGTCAGTTTGAAGGTAGTCTATAGAGCAAGCTCCAGTGCAGCCAGGAACACATAGAGAAACCCTGCCTGAAACAAACAAACAAACATGAGAGGGAGAGACAAGGATGAATGAAGTTTGGTCTGAATCTATCTTCTTAGACCTCCTTAGCTCTTCTTATTACATGGCACACTGCAGACTCTGTCCTTCACTGACATGCTGGTCCTGTAAGGGCAAAGATTTTGTTCTAGAAACAATCAGGTTTTGAGAACATCACACACTACTAAGTGCTTGACAGTGTTTTATGAGTGAATGAATGAATGAGGAAATAAACTTCAAGGAATGCAGTTATGATGTGAGGGGATTTGAATTTTTTTTTACTAGACATGGTCTTATGAATCCTAGATTGCCACAAACTAAACGTGTAATTCAAGATCATCTTAAACTTCTGATTCTCTTGCCCCCACCTCCTGAGTGCTGGGACTACTGGCATGCAGCAGCATGTCCAGTTTATGCAGAGCTGGATATCAAACCCAAGGCTGTGTGCATGCTAGGCAAACATTTATCAGCTGATATCTCATTTCCTTGAGTTTAGAGATCTTAAAAAAAGACTTATTTGTTTATCCATGCATTTATTTATTTGCGCGCTCGCGCTCGTGGTGTGTGTGTGTGTGTGTGTGTGTGTGTGTGTGTGTGTGTGTGTGTACATGTGCATGCACACACTGGCACATTTGTGTCAGAATTCATGTGGAAGTCAAAGAGCAACTTTCAGGAGTCAGTTTCCTCTTTCCACTATATGGATTTGGGGGATTGAACTCAGGTCATCAGGCTTGCTGGCAAGCATCTTTACCTGCTGGTCCATCTTGTGGGCCCAAGTTTCAGGATCTTAACCTTGGTTTCATCAGATAGCATGATGAGAGAATTCTGTGGAAGGAGTATCAGTTTAGACTAAGTTACTCAGAATTAATTTCAAACATTGGTATTATCTGATGCCCCCAAATTTCATGGTTTACAAATCTGAAAATATACTATTCTTCATTGTTTGTGAGGGCCAGGAATCTGGGAGTGCTAGTGGTTCAGAATCTCCTACCATGCTACAACCAACTGGTATCTAGGGCTTCGTGTACCTGAGGGATTTTTAGGGCCCAGGGTTTGGCTTCTTACTCAGGAGTTAATCTTGATTGCCATCTTGATGAGATGTAGTATCAGCATGGGGCATTCTATAAGTAACTTTCTAGACTGGGTTAATTAATTTGGGAAGACGAACCCTCAATGTGGCTAGCACCATTCCATGGCATGGAACACCATACTGAATAAAAAGGAGAGAGTGAGCTAAACACCAGAATTTCTCTCTCTCTCTCTCTCTCTCTCTCTCTCTCTCTCTCTCTCTCTCTCTCTCTCTCTCTCTCTCTCTCTCTCTCTGTGCTTTCTGGCTGTGGTTGTAATGTGACCAGCTATGTCATGCTTCTCCCTCCGGTGTCATGTCTATGGTAGTCAACTGTATCTCCTGGAACTGTGAGCCAGAGTAAACCCTTCTCTTCTTAAGTCACTTCTTGTTAGGTCTCTGGTCACCTCAACACAGAATGGAACTGATATGGGAGACCTTACATCCATCTGACTATGACCAGAGGTCTGCCTCATTGCCTCACCACATTTTCTGCCACATAGACTAGTTCACTATTGGTAGAGCAAGTGATTCAAGAAAAGGCAAGGGACTGGGATGGTGGTGGGGGGTGGTACACGCCTTTAATCCGAGTACTTAGGAGGCAAAGGCAGAGGCAGCCTAGTCTGCAGAGTGAGTTCCAGGACAGCCAAGGATACACAGAGAAACCCTGTATTGGAAACAACAACAAAAAAGAAAAGGCAATGTGCAACCAAAATGGGAGCCCCAATCCCTTCTTCCTAGTTCATTTCTCAGGTTGCCCATTTATATTTAAATGCTTATTTATTGTGCATTCAATTCAGAGCTCTACGCTAGCTAGGTAAGGGCTCTACTGCTAGGCCCCATCCCAGGCTCTTACTGCACAGGATTCATTAGAGGTTAATTATGAAGGCTGGTATCCACAGAAGAGGAGGTTTTGCTCCATCCTTGAAAGGTGGAAGGGGCTAGCAAAGGCTTTATGGACAAACTTTTAAAGCAACAGTGAAGCTTTATTTCAAGGTGGTCACTTTTCTTCTTGGTTTGGTGCCTTGCACGTTGGTAAACGTTTTAATAAATAACAGTCATTGAAGCCAGTGGTGTATGCTGAATATGTTTAGCATTCCAAAAAGATAGTTTAATTGTTAAATCATCTTTTGCATTGGTATAGAACTTACAGGACAGCCTTTTTGAGGCAGTATGTTACTCTGCAGCCCAGTCTACCCTAGAATTAATAATGTAATTTGTGTTGGCCTTGAGCTCATTCATAAGAATCCTCCTGTCTCAGCTTCCTGAGTGTTGGAATGACAAACATGAACCACCATGGCTGGCTTTTGTTTTTGTTTTTGGGAATAAGGTTTTTCTTTGTATCTCAGGCTGGCTCCACTCCACTTTTCTTTTTCTTCTTCTTCTTTTTTTTTATATTTCAAGACGGGATTTTTCCATGTAGCAATTCTGGCTGTCCTGGAACTTGCTCTGTAGATCAGATTGGCCTCAAACTCAGACATCCACCTGCCTCTGCCTCCCGAATGCTGTTGCTAAAGGGGTGAGCCATCACAGCCTAGCCCACTCTTCTTTTGAAGAATGAAAAAATGTAAACATTATGTGAAAACAAATATGCATTTGAATCCTCTTTAATAATTATACTCATTATACCAAGATACCAATGGTTTATTAGGGTCTAGAAAAATCAAGCTTCTAAGTGTGTATATAGAAAAGATTGATTACAATAGGAGTGGATTTCTTCAGCGATGTAGACACTGGTAAGTTGCCCAAGCTCCAGTAAATAACTTCCCACACATGCTCATTCCAGCAACCCTAATTAAGCTCAGTAGGTCACAATGCCCCCTCCTCAAGCCTTAAACAACAAGAAGAAGTCATGGAAGTAAGAGGGAGGGGATAAGAGAGGGGATGAGAGGTGGAAATTCATTATATACGTGTATGAAATTGTCCAAAAGTTTAAAAATAATGTTAATGGAAAGATCACAGGAATAAGTGGTGTATGGAGACATACTTTTTGAAAAATATAGTAAGAAAGTTGACTTATATTTGCCATTTGTTCAATATCCCACCCCATTTAAAGACATGCTTGTGTACCCTGTAAAATACACATGTCCCAGATGATAATGATGTTATGAGCCTCTGAACACTTCACTACCTTTGTAAATCATCTCCAATTAAAAAAGATTCTAGTGCAAGCTTGGGGATGAGTTCAAGAGAAGAAGCACACCATAGTCCAATGTGTTGATTGACAGTATTCTGTTTGAACTCGGCATGACACATCCCATTGCTCACACATCACATATGCAGTCAGATGACATCGGGCTGTACCACAAGTACCAGACTTCCTTCTTATGTGCTTTCTAAACTGCAAATCATACATTTTGCAGTTTCAAAAACGAAAGTGAAGGGCAGGAGAGGGACTCAATAGTTAAGAGAGCTTATTGCTCTTGCAGAGGACCTGGGTTCAGTTCCCAGCACCCACATGGTGGCTCACAACCATCTCTATCTCTAACTCCAGTTACAGGGGCTCCAGTGTCCTTTTTTCTGGCCTTTGAGGGCACCTGCATGCACATGGTGCTCATAAACTCATGAAGCATGAACACACACAGAGAGAGAGAGAGAGAGAGAGAGAGAGAGAGAGAGAGAGAGAGAGAGGGAGGAGGAGGAGGGAGGAGGAGGAGGAGGAGGAGGAGGAGGAGGAGGAGGAGGAGGAGAACTGTGGTGATATACAGATTGAAGTTTGCTTTTGCTTTACATCTACCCAGTCCCTTCTTGCCTGCTAATTAGGTTTTCGTCAGTTTTTGGCCTAAATAAGCAAGTATTATCTTATTTGCAAAAAAACACTTAGAATATGCATTACTGTTTGCTCCCTCTCACCAGTAATATTTCTTGGGATTTTCTTAGCTTCCCCGTTTTCTGTTTATAGCTGCATAGTTTTTCTTTTCATGTTGTTCCAGAAATTATTCACCCAATCCATGTGCTGAGTAATGTAGACATAGGTCTTAGTCACTTTTCCTGTTGATTTAATAAAGTACTCCGACGAAAGCTACTTACAGGAGAGAGGAGCAGTTGCGGCTCACAGTTCAAGGGGACATAGTGGGAACATAAAGGTAACAGGAGCTTGAAGCAAGTGGTCACATTTTATCCACAATACAGAAGCTGAAAGCTATGAATGCATGTTTCTGCTTAGTTTTTTCTCCATTTATACAGTCCAGGATGCCAGCCAGGGGATGGTGCCACCTACTGTGGACAAGTCTTCTCATCTCAATTACTGTAATTAAGATAATCCCTCACAGGCCTGCCAAAAAGCCCATCTCCTAGGTGATTGTAAATCCTGCCAAATTGACAAACTAACCATAACCATCACATCCTAGTCCTTTGCACGGGGGCAGTTGGAGCTGGAGGTTTGCTGCTCAGGAGCACAATGAAACAGGTTCACAATGTAAGACAAGGTATAGAGATTCTCTCCCTACATAGCACACCCGTGCTCATTCTTTTTGTGGCTACATTCCGCTCCTTCCAGTGGGCAGATAATAAACCATGATTTTGATTCTTCTGGGTTAAGTTTTGCATTTCTTGTTCTCTTAGGGTCTTAAACAGGAAAATAGAGTGAGGGCCAAGGTGGGATTACAGAATTTCAAGGTCCCCAACCCTGACATAGTCAATTCCAGTTTCAACATCTTATCCTCTTTCTATTACACTCAGGGGGTAATTTAAAGTAGGACTTGGGCACACAGGAGGAGTTGGGAAATGCAGTAATGGCCAAATGCCATTTGGGTGATATTTTTAGTTACCTAAATAAACTGTGTTTCCACAGTTGCTGCAGAGCTTATGGTTTGTGTGCAGTAAATAAAATGATGGAATGCCATGAGGGAGCCTGGCCAGATGACTCCATTTGTGCACATTCTGTTCCAGGCGTGGTAGGGTGCATTGACAATGTTCAAGCTTCTCCAGCCTCTGTGGCAGCACTCTTGTCCTGATCATTGGGTCCCAGGCTCTCCACTTGCTAGCAGGGAGCAACAGACACTCACCAGGCTGGTAAATATCAGGAGAAACAGAGGTCTGAGAAGTTGGATGACTTCTGGAAATCAAGGGTGCAAGGTATACGGTGCTTTTAAAAGTTACTAAAACACAAACTCCTTTTTTAAAAAAGATTTATTTATTTTAATTGCATGCTTATGAGATGTTTGCCCATATACACATAGGTATGTGCATCTGTGCATGCCTGATGCCCATGGAAGCCAGAAGTCCTCGTCAGATCTCTTGGAACTGGAGTTATAGGCAGTTGTGAACTGCTTGATGTGGGGTCTGGGAACCCAACCTGGGTCCAATGCAAGAGCAGCCTGCATTCTTAACCATTGAGCCATTTCTCCAGGCCCCCTGCATCCCTCAACTCTTGTCTTTAACTTAAAGACCAATGGTTTTCTCACCCCTACCCACATCAACTCCTACATAAATACACATATATAAAAATTAGAAGCTAGCTTCTGAATATGAGAGAGAACATGTGGTAGGTATTAATCTTTCATTAACAGTAATTTCCAGATCCATCCTTTTTTTTCCTGCAAATTTCATTTTTTCCTGTATGGCTGAGTAAATTCCATGTTATAAATATATCACATTTCATTATCCATTCAGCCATTGGTGGACATCCAGGCTGGAGATCCACTTCCTAGCTATTGTGACAGAACAGTGAATGAACATGGATGAGCGAGTATGTCTGTCATAGGAATGGCTAGGAGTAGAGTAGCTGGGGCATATGGCAGTTCTTTATCTAGCTTTTTGAGGAACTGCACACTGACTTCCATAGTGGCCGCACCAGTTTACATTCCCACCAACACTGAACACTGCTTCTCCTTTCCACACATCCTGCCAGTATATGGGGATTGGATTCAGAAGTGTTTTGAGTTTTGTCAAGGCTTAGTTCCATGATTAAAAAGTGGAAACAAAGAAATAATAGCTTTATTCCTGCAATTAAAAAACTGAAACAAATAGAGAACACTGGGGACTGGTGAAATAGCTTAGTGGGTGTAGCACTTACTGCCCAAAGCTTGAGGACCTGAGTTCGAGTACCCAGAACTGACACAAAAGCCTGGCATGGCCATGCATGTCTATACCAGTGTTGGACATGGAGACAGGTAGATCCTTGAGGCTTACTGGACAGTCGATCTAGTTGAATCAACAAACTGACAGTTCATCGAGAAACCTTGTCTCAAAAATAAGATGTAGGGCTGTTGAGATGGCTCTGTGGGTAAATGCACTTGCCACCAAGCCTGACGTCCGTGTTGATCTCTGGACTCACATGAAGGAAGGAGAGAACTGACCTTTGCAAGTTGTCTTCTACGTATATACGAGTGTTGTGGGGTTGGGGAGAAGAAGGGAGGAAGGGAGAGGGAGGGAGAAAAAGAGAGAGGGAGAGAGGAGGAGAGAAACTATCAGTCTGTTGTCTCAGCTCCAAAGCTAGCCTGCTACCCTGATTACACTTTGGAACGTTTCTCTGTTGCCCAGTGGAGTGATGCTGAGCTTGGCTGGTGGTGATACTGGGGAGGTAATGGTGGCATAAACGTCTCTCTCCCTAGCATGGCTGTGTTTTAACATCATGGATGGTTTTGCAGGTCTGCCAGAAGTGGACCTCTTTCATGCCTGCTGGGCAGCACTGTCCTGCAGGTGGCGCCCTTACGTCTTTCTGAAGAGTCCTAGTCAAGGCCTCAGGATCTGAGAAATGCCTAAGGGGAGAAACTGGTAGGGAACTTTATTATTAGAGCCAGGGAGCAGTTTTCTTGTCTCCAGCCCTGGGTCTGCTGGCCTCCTATGGGGCATTTCCTAGCTTGCACCCACGTTCGCCCTGCCTCTATGACTCTCAGCCAGGAGTTGGTAAATTTTGCACCTCCTTCCATGAAGGCTGCATCTCACCCACTGCAGCCAAATTGGCTTCTTTCTCAGCTATTCTCCCTCACTGGGCTTCTTCCCTCCCTCCTTGCCACCCTCCATTTCTTCCTTCTTTAAATCTCAGGTAGAATTCACAGACCAGGAAAAACATCTAGCCTTTCAAAATTTATTATTCAGTATTTGTCAGTGGAGTCACAAAAGTTGTCCAGCTATCAGCACAAAAGAAATTCAGCAAACAGTTCATTACTTCCTTCCCCATTAAACCTTGTGTCCATTAGCAGTCATTCCCTACCTCCCGTCCTTCCTTCAAGCTCCTGACAATCTCTTTTTTTCCTAGGTTTGTTTTTCTGAATAGTTTATAATAATGCAGTGTCATATTGTACAGAATACTGTGTTTTGTTTATCTATTGCCCAGTTGAGGGTTATTTGGGTTCTTCTTACTTTCTTAGTTACTGAGAACAATGCTGTAAACAGTGACGTGTGAGTGTGGGCACATATGTTTTCATTTCTCTTGACTGTCACTAGGAGTCCCAGTGCTAGGTCATACAAATGAACTTCCTTAGAAAAGCCTATGTTGACTACTCTACAGATGATGGACTAACAGTAACAGGAACTTCCAAGATTGTGGAGAGTTGGAATGTTACAGTTTAAGAGCCAGAATTATCCTAGGCTATCTTTATTCTCCTCAATAGCCATTTATCACTAACCTCAGTATCTCATCCTCTTTACAATCAAGTAAGCTTTTGGAATGTATTAGCTAGGCTTCCAACAACCCCAAAGCTAAGCATGCCATAAAATATCGTTGAGACCTAAGCTCAGATGTCTTTTATGCACCGTATAGCACTGACTTGCTGTCCCTACCAAGTTGTTTAACAAAATAATTAATTTATGGCATTCTTTTGTTCCTCTTCCACCATGGGACATGTCTTTCAAGATAACTTGAATCTGTGTTCCCGGCTGGAGTCATGTTTTGCACTTACATGTAGTAACTATTTTAACTGCAATTGACTAACATCGAATATCAGGTGATTAGCTACTTTAATGGATGAGTGACCCCAAGCTAGGCATGGTAATCTTCGGCAATCCCAGTACTTGGGTGGCTGAGGCAGGAGGATCACTGCAAGTTTGAAGCCAACCTCAGCGATATAAGTTCTAGGCCTACCTGAGTTACAGTATGGGACCGTGTCACAAACAAACATACATACATAAAAATCACCCCTAAAAAATTCATCCCTGTCTTATATTAATATTTATTTATTTATTTTATGTGTTTGGGTGTTTTCCTGTATGTATGCATGGGTATGTAACCACATATGTGCCTGGTGCACACGAAGGCAAGAAAGAGGCTAATACGTTCTTTGGAACTGGAGTTATAGGCAGTTGTGAGCATCACAACATTGTCACAAAGCATGGGGTTTCTCAGTGGATCTGAATCCAGCAGATGGGAGTCATATCCCCAGCTTTACCATAGGTTCCTACCCTCCCTGGCGGCTGGACTGAAATGCAGTCCCAGCTCCATCACTGCTAGCTGTGTTGTAGCCTATTCTGATACAGGAGAGAACAGAGCATGGCTGTCAATGTGGAGGGATGGAGTCAGAATGAAGACTTTTTCTCTGACTTTGTGATGTGACACACGGAACTACTTTCTTTTGGCTAGTTAAATATTCAGGCTAAGGCCTGATGAGATGGCGTAGTCGGTAAGGGTATTTACTGCCAAAACTCACAACCTCAGCTCAATCACCGGACCCACATAGAGGAAGGATAGCATTGACTTCAAGGTCCCTTCAAGTTGTTCTCTGACCTCCACACTCCAGGTGGCATTCCTGCGTCCCCACACCCCACTCAAATAAATAAACATAACACAAAAATCTTCTGGCTGAGAGAAAAATGATATCACAAACCCATCATGGACGGATTGTTTTCAAGAGGAATTTGCTCACAGAAAATACCCACTAGACACTCAAAGTACATCTCTAGCCATTTGTGATTGATGGAAGTGGGTTTCTAGAACTCTAGAAATGTTGTCATCTGTCACAACTTGAGGGACCAGGGAACAAGGCCAGACACTGCCGAGTAATGAGATGGGCAGTTCTGCTGAGGGAAAGCTGACAGACGCTTTCTCAGCTATTCTAACACCGAGTTCATGCTGGTGGGTGTTTTGAGTGTTTCTGACTCTGAGGTAATCCATACGAGTTCTTCTCCTTTTTTTGTCAAGCCATAAGTCAATTCATTTTGTGTGTATTAGGTCAAGGTGTATTCTATTCACTTATCGTTTGTGATTCTAATCAAGCTAGTACTACATTTAGGGCTAGCTCTGAACATCGCTTAGCCTTTAAGTTCATAGCAATTTTCTTCTGCTCAATTAAAGGGCTTCCTGATGGTGAGAGCATTCTGTATAGTAAATGCATTAAACATTTTCTTGGATTTTACTATGCCAGTTAATGATTTTGTTTTCTTCACAGGGCTATTGACTGAAATGAGAGTGATTTTCATGTGCGAGGCATTATTACACACACTTAGTATCCAAGGGCTTCTGGCAGCCTCCCTGAATGTTGTCCTCCGAACCTGCTAGCTGTCACAATGGGAGCAAACCTGTGACTGAAGCCGACTGTGCTCAGATGCAGCTCCTCTGGATGTGAACATTTTGAGGGGTTATCCATATATGGTGGAAAATTAATCTTACAGAAAGCCTGCACAAACTGTTCACATGACCGAGGGAAAATATCACTTCTAATAGTAATTCACTTGGGATGTATATGCATGCATATAAAGGACACAAAATCATTATTACTACACACACAATGTGTAATCCGTGGACATCTAACCCACAGCATATCATACTGAATGAGCTCAGAAACCCAGATTACTATTCAGTAAGGGAGATGGAAGTGGACATTCTTACAGATATCTTTCTATAGGTTCAGATTGATTTTTAGGACTCATTTTCCATGGGCCATTGGTCAGAAGCTGTAGAAACACACGCAGAAGGCAATCTTCACAGTTTGAAGTAGAGCAAAATCTACAGTATTTGCCTCCTAAATGCATGTACTGAATGGATGTTACCTCAGGTTTCTCTGTGTGCGTTTGTGTATACACATGTATGTGTGGAGATGGATGTTGTATTTTTTTAAAAGAGGTTTTGTTTCGTTTAAATTGTGCGTGTGCACACACATGTGAGTGTAGGTACCCTCAGAGTATAGAAGAGGCTGTCAGATCCTTGGGAACTGGAGTTAGAGGTGATTGTGAGTCACTCAGCTCAGGTGCTGGAAACCAAATGCAGGCCCTCTGCAAGAGCAATACATACTTTTAACAGCTGCCTCATCTCTCCAGCTCCAGGATGTTGGACATGTTCCTGAATCACTCTAAACCTCGTGTTATTGGGACAGAGTCTCTTGATGGACCCAGAGCTAACAGACTTGGCAAGGCTGTCTGGCCAGCCAGCTTCAGGGATCTGCCTGTCCCTGCCCTCATCCACCAGCACCAAGGTTCCAAACGTGCATCATTGCACCTGGCTTTTATGTGGGTGCCTGGGAGAGATCCGAACTCAGGTCCTCATGATTCTGCAGCACTCACCCAATGAGCCATCTCCCCCATCCCTCAGGTTTTACTAGTTTTCAGGTTCAGAGAGTAGAGAGTTCCGGAAGTTTAACTGAACATACTACATGAAATGCTCAATAGGAAGCAGGCACCTAAAACCCATACTCACTCCTCCAATGGTCTCATCTCCATGATAATTCTTGAATGCGGTTGTAGGCAACCTTAAAGGGTTTCTATCGTGTACATTCTCATCAGCATTGTGGTAAATGAGAAAGAATAAACTGACAGACTTTCATAGGTCATCCTGGGAAGTGGGTGAGGACCTGGAAGAACAGTAAGTGGTCAAAAGCACAGACGGTGGAAACAAACATCCGTGCTTTGAGTTTTTTAGTCAGTGAAGGTGGTGTTGATACTAAGCCAGAGGTGAAGGGCCTCCTCTTTGGAGTACTAGAGAGCTAGTACTTCAGGTTTTGAGGGGCCACATGGTCCCTACCATGTATCTTTAAGCTACTGTCAAGAGCAAAAGCAACCAAAGACAATCTGTGCATGAATGAACATGGCTCTCTGCCAATGAACCCTGACTTCAAAAATGGGAGGCTGGGGGTGTGGCTCAGTTGGTTGAGTGCTTGCTCAGCATTTGTGAAATCCTGGGTGTCCATCTCTCTTAGTTAGGGTTATTATTGCTGTGAAGGACTACCATGGCTGAATCAACTTGGGGAGGAAAGGAATTATTGGGCTTACGCTTCTTCATCACTGTTCATCATTGAAAGGAGTCAGTACAGGAACTCACATAGGGCAGGAACCTGGAATCAGAAGCTGATGCAGAGGCCATGGAGGGGTGCTGATTACTGGCTTGCTCCCCATGGTTTGCTCAGCCTGCTTTCTTAAAGAACCCAGGACCACCAGCTCAGGGATGGCACCACCCCCAGTGGGCTGAGCCCTCCCCCATCAATCACTTATTAAGAAAATACCCTAGAGGCTTAGTTATAGCCCAATCTTTTTTTTTTTTTTTGGTTTTTTGAGAAAGGGTTTCACTGTGGCTTTGGAGGCTGTCCTGGAACTAGCTCTTATAGACCAGGCTGGTCTCGAACTCACAGAGATCTGCCTTCCTCTGCCTCCTGAGCGCTGGGATTAAAGGCATGCACCACCACTGCCCGGCTAGTTATAGCCCAATCTTATGAGGCATTTTTTAATTGAAACTCCCTTCTTTCAGTTGACTTTAGCTTGTATCAAGTTGATGTAAAACCGGACATTACAACTGACCCCTTGTCAACTTGACACACACATTGTAGGACTGATGAAGCCAGGTATGATGGTGTCCTCCTCTAATCCCAGCACATAGGATGTGGAGGCAGGAGGAACAGAAGTTTGAGGTCATCTTACCTCACAAAGAGTTAAAGGCCAGCCTGAGATACATGAGATCTTGTCCCAAAACTAAATAGCCAGTATGGTGGTGCACGCCTTTAATCCCAGCACTTAGGAGGCAAAGGTAGGCTGATGACTGTGTATTGGAGGCCAGTCATGGTGACATAGTGGGACATTGTCTCTAAACAAACAAACAAACAAACAAACAAACAAACAAACAAACATGGATGGAGGGCAGATGCAATATTCCCGAAAAGATTGAAAAGAAAAAAGATCCCAGGTCCTGAAAAAGGGATGTGCTGTTTCTCCTCGAGTTTGCATGAATTTTTGTTCGTCTATACATTCCAATCACCTGTAGTCAACACTAAGCATCCTTATGATGCTCAGACTATATCGAAGAATGATATCTATATCCAATCAGAATGTTTAGGGTGGGGCCCCAAGAGTCCATCATCTTTATTACAGTATTGCTAAGTGACTCCAATGTGAAGCCAAGGTTAAGAAACTCTTCTTGAAGTCACGAGGCACGGCCAGGTTAGTCTCATTTCTTTTCTCTGCAAAGCTTGAAATAGAGACTCCCTGGCAATTTAGAGAAAAGGTTTCCCAACCTCCGAGTTAGAACCAATATCAGATTCATCAGTCTGTGGCTTGGAAAATTCATGGCCTTTCTCTTTTGAAAAATCAAGGCAGCATTATTAAAGTGTTTGCTGACTTTCAAGTTTGGGTCTTTTCACCTGTTATCTCTCTCAGTCCTTCTTTAAACCCCATCCTTCTCCTTTTGGACAGGGTAGCCAGACATCAGTAATGAAGCAGAATGATCCTCACTTTTTATAATATTTTTAAAGTGTCTATTTGATTGGATTAAAGTTTACTTAGAAACCCAGAATAGCATGATTTTGAATATGCTAAGGTGTTCCCACAGGAGAATAGTATGTAATTCTGACTCCCTCGGGTGGAAAAACCAACAAAAAAAAACAAAACATGCCCTGAACATGGATGGGTATGGTAAAGGTTGATATTTATTATTAATGTGATGAGATCTAGATTCATATGGGGGACAGAGCTCTGGATATCATTGTGGTAGGTTTTCTAGATTAGGTTAGCCTCCAGACAAGTCTATGATGGATATCTAGATTACATTGAGGTGGGAAGACCCACCTGAACTGTAGATAGCATCATTCCACAGGCTGGAATCCTGGCCTGCATAAGAGAAAGTGGTCTGAGTGCTAGTGTCCATTACTCTCTGCTTGTTAACTGCGGATGCAATGAACCACATGCTGAAAGCTCCTGTTGCTTTGCCTTCCTTGCTACAGTGGACTGTACCCTTAAACTTTCTCAGTTGCTTTTATCTTGGCATTTATCATAGTACAAGAGAAGTAACTAATACAAGTCCCATTCAGTTGTCTGGGACTCTGGGAATCATATATACAGAAGATGAGTTGACATTTCCCTCTTAGAGCTGGGACACACTCGTCTCCTGTCTTGGCCAGCAGAACTTTGGGATTGCCGTTCTTTTGGATGCTAGGACTTAACTATGTTTCTCCTGATTAGGCTTTTGGCCTCAAACCCATTGCTGTATCATCAATTTCCATGGTTTTGAGCTGTTGAGACTTAGATGGAGCAATGCTCCTGACATGCTGAGGTCTCTTTTACCCACAGGCAACATATTGTGGGACTTCTCAGCTACCATGATTGTATGACCAATTTCCTTAATAAATACTCTCTCATCTATCTACATGTACATCCTATTGGTTCTGTCTCTAGAGAATCCTGGTAACCAGAATTTCTAATAGCCCCCACTACAGACTTGGCAGATTAATTAAAACAACATAGATGGAAGACAGAGTTAGTTTTTGTTGAGTGGATAAATATTTCCCCTCCCAGTCTCTGAGAGTTCCATTTTTCTGCAGTATGACTGCAGATCATCCATCCCATGAATCACTGGAGGCTAGAAATCCACTTTTAAGAAGTGGTTGAACAGGGCTGAGAATAGTTCAAATGCTATAATGCTTGCACAAGACCCATGGCTCCATCTTTAGCAACAAATAAAATAGGCTGGGTGCCCACATCTGTAATCTCAGCACGCAGATAAATTCATGGTCATACCCAACTATTTAGTGAATCTGAGGGTATCCTTGGCTAGAGACCTAGTCTAAAAAAATAGCTGAGCCAGGTGGTGGTGGTGCATGCCTTTAATCCCAGCACTCTGGACTTCCCTGCCATGAGGACTATACCCTGAACTATGAACCAGAATAAACCTTTTTTCTCTTCAGCTGCCTTTGCCAGCATGCTATGTCACAGCAACGAGGAAAGAAACCAAATGCCACATCCAGTATTGCTGAGACTTGACATGACTAAGGGCAGCAAGGGAATGAAGAAGAACAGGAACATAGACACAGACAGAAAAGCCAGGGTCAGGTGGGCAATGTGCACTCTGATGGAGTGGCACCAACTACACAACAAGCCAGAACCTCAGCTTGTTCATTATGTACAGCACAGGGGGAGGGGCTAGCTAGACTCGAGTTTTAGTCATCCTGGATAAGGAAGCTGCAGTTGCTAGTTTTTGCATGCACAGGTCAATCATTTGCAAACAGTTATACTTGCGCAAGTCAACATTCATATATGGGCCATAAGAAGACTTTGCCATGCTTCCGACCCTCACACCAGAGGGAAGGCTTTACAACTCTAGTGAGTCTCAGGCATTGGGTCCTTGACATGTGTGTACTCATGTCAACAATACACATTCACCCATGGTCTTACCCATTCCTTGCACACCCATTCAAGGCTATTTTAGATTCCCCCAAATAAAGAGTTGGAAGAGATATGATTTGGGAACTTGAAACGTGTTGGTGGAGAACACTAGTGCACTTCACAGTCTAGAGACTTATTTCCATAAGTTCAATGGTTAAAACAGTGGAATGGGCTACTTTAGAAGGCATGAGTTGTAGGGTAAGATAACTTATTTGAGGTTATTATGGGACATGAAACTCCTCCAGTCCCAAGATTCCCTGAGGTTAGGAATGTGCCTTCCTTCTTGTGCCAGTTAACATTGATTGATGGGATTTCGAATCAGATAGAAATCTGTGGGTGTGTTTGGGGGCACTTCCAGGGAGGGCTAACTGTGGTGGGAAGACCCACCATGATTGTGGGCAGCATTCATTTTCTGCACTGGGATCCTTGACAGAGTAAAAGGGAGAAAGGGAGGAAGTAGTAGCCTTCATCTCTTTGCTCCCTGACTGAATATGCAGTGTGAGCAGCTGCTTCACACCCCTGCTCCCATGACTTCCTACCATGAGAGACTGTACCCTTAAACCGGGAGTGAAAGCTAACCCTTCCTTCACAGCTATGTACAACCATATTTCTTGTTGTCCTTGATTGGTTTGAAGACTCCACCACTTAGATGCTTATACAAATGGTCTTCTTTGCTTTGTTTTGCTTTTTGAGGCAGGGCTCTATGTAGCCCAGGCTGGTCTTCAACTCACTAGGGAGCTGAGGGTGGCCTTGAACTCCTACTCCTTCTGCTTCTACCTTTTAAGTGTTAGGGATATACAAATCTGTGATCACACCTAGTTTATGAGGTGCTGGGGATTCCCCCTAGGGCTTCCTGCATGCAAAGCAAGCACTCTACCAGTTGAACCACGTCCCTAGCCCTCTACCCGCATATCCTCTTGTATGCTTTAAATTATCTTGAGATTGTTAGTACTACCTAACACAGTATAAATGCCATGGAAGCAGTTGTGTGGGATTGTTCAGGGGCCAATGGCAAGGGGAAAAGTCTACATTTTCAGTACAGATGCAGTTTACAACACCTTCAATCTGAGATTAGTTGAATCTGTGGATGCAAAACCTATGTATAGAGGGCTGACTGTGTACATACATGCATTTGTGTATGTATAGGTGTACATCTATTAAAACAACATTTGCTCCTTGGTAAGCAAGAGAATGAACACCATAAGAGAGTGGAGGGAGACAAAGTGGCCTCACAAAGAGCAGCCTCCTATTTCAAATACATAATGCTTATCTTCTAAGGACAGAAGACTAAGGGAAAGAGTAAGGTTGAATTTGAAGGGGTGAGAGCCAGGAACAATGTGTTAGGCAGGTACTGCTCCAGGCTGGACCTGAGGCCAAGGAGTAAGGAATAGAAATATGACATTGAGTGTGCTAGGACTCCCGTGTTTTAAGGACAAGGAGGGCTACAAAGTTTTGTTTTTCCTTTCCTAGACATGAAGCTCAGTAGGTTTACTTATAATTACGTTTTTAAAAGCAGATACCCACAGCTAAACACTGAGCTGACCTCTGGAATCCAGTTGCAGAGAGGGAGGAGTGATGAGCAAAGGGGTCAAGACCAGACTGGTGAAAACCACAGAAACAGCTGACCTGAACAAGGGGGAGCTCATGGACCCCAGACTGATAGCTGGGAAACCAACATAGGACTGTTCCAGACATCCTGAGCCAGGATGTCAGTTAGGAGGTCTGGTTAATCTATGGGTCCTCCTGTAGTGAATCAGTATTTATCCCTAGTACACGAATGGACTTTGGGAGCCCACTCCATATAGAGGGTTATTCTCTCAACCTAGACACATGGGGGAGGGTCTAGGCCCTGCTCCAAATGATATGACAGACTTTGAAGATCCCCACGGAAGGCCTCACCCTCCCTAGGGAGCAGAAAGGGGATGGGATGGGGGTTGGTGAGGGGCAGGGGAGGAGGGGAGGGAGAGGGAACTGTGATTAACATGTAAATGAAGCATGTTTCTAATTTAAATAAAAAAGGAAAAAGAAAAATAGCTACTTTCTTAAAAATATCTATCATCTATCTATCTGTGTGTCTACACACATATTTAGAGTTCAGAAGACAATACTCGGGTCAATTCAGATTACTCCTTTCACCATGAAGGGTTTAGGAACCAAAATCAGGTCATCAGGCTTGGCATCAGGCACCTTGACCCACTAGGCCATCTCACCAGCCTCCAGTTACTTTTTATTTTTGTTCTATGGGAGATAGTATACGTTGTGTAGTATTTGTCATTTTGTGGGTTCATAGCCCTCAAGAATGCAAAGAGTTTGCTCTACTTTATTAACCAAATTGAAGTTTTAGGAATGTCTGGATAATGTAATAACTGTTGCAGTGTTGTCAAAAGAGTTTCTGTGACAGAATTTAAGTACACCATTACCTGAAGATTACTATTGTTTTGAGCTATGAGAGCACAGATACATTTGACCTCTCACCTAGTACCACTTTGAACAGAGGCAAGCCTGAGAAAGAGTTTCACTTTCACCTTTAGGGCCTGTGTTGTTCCATTGATCTTTGTTCACAATCTCTCTGAAAATACAGGCAGGGAGCTTGGCCCCAGAGTCAAAGGCAGTAGTGGATGGTATATAAAAATCAATGTTGAGACATGATCGTTCAGCAAAGTCTTTTCCGTTTTCAACATCAATTGAGAAGTAATTTAATAATGGTTTAAATTAGATCAGAAGACAACAGGGCTTCCCTGCAGAATTACAAATCATATAGATTTTTCTTTTTTTCTAGAAGCAAAATAGCATTGTTGGAAAGTTTAGCCAATTTCCCCTTGCTGCTGTGTAATTTTTTTTTTTTTGGTATCAGAATGGTTCTGTGTGTTTATCTCATGTAGCTACTTCCTCGTGGGTAAAGTGGTGCCTGACTTCTTGTGGACACGGATATCTGGATCTTAGCTATGTTCCCCTCTGTGTGGAGTCCATAGTTCTCTGAAGCCAGCGTCCTTACTCTCATAAGTTCTTATAACTCCTTGGTACTAGGATGCTCTGCTCATGGAAATGAAAACTAGTCCATCCACTGTGGAAATAAATATGGTGATTCCTCAAGAAGCTGACAATTGGGTTAGTAAGACGGCTCAGCAGTCAAGTGCAAGTCCTATTCTTCCAGAGGACTTGAGTTCTGATCCCAACACCCACTTCAAGTGGCTCACAACTACCTGGAGTTCCAGCCTTAAGGGATCCAATGCCTTTTCTGGCCTCTGCACACACACACACACACACACACACACACACACACACACACACACACACACACACACAGCATATGCACATACATACACACAAATAAAAATGAATCCACAAAAAAGCTCTAATAATATAGCTACAGCATAATACAGCTATGCCACTCCTGAGTATTTACCAAAAGGACTCTAAGTCAACATATCACAGAGATACCTGAACATCAGTGTTTACTGTTGTGGAATAATCTTTTTGTACACTGTGAAGATGTGTCACTCTGATTGGTTTAATAAGAAGCTGAATGGCCAATAGCTAGGCAGGATTTCTGGGCAGAAAGAATGCTGGGAAGAAGAGGAAGATGCCAGGAGACACAGAGCAAGCAGGATGGGCACTATGGAGAAGAGGTAATAAAGCCACAAGGCAGGGAGTAAATGGGTTAATTTAAGTTATAAGAACCAGTTAGAAACAAGCCTAAGTAATCTTGAAATTCCCAGGCAAATGGATGGAACTAGAAGAAACCATTCTTACCGAGGTAACCCAGTCACAAAAAGACAAACATGGTATGTACTCACTCATATATGAATTTTAGACATAGAGCAAAGGATTATCAGCCTACAATCCACACTGCCAGAGAAACTAGGAAACAAGGAGGAATCCAAGAGAGACATACATGGTCCCCTGAAGAAGGGGAAAGGGTCAAGATCTCCTGAGCAAATTGGGAGCATGGGGGAGGGGAGAGGGAGCTAGGAGAATGAGAAGGGGAGAAGAGGAGGGGTGAGGAGGACATGAGGGAGCAGGAAGGTTGAGTTGGGGGAAGAATAGAGGAGAGCAAGATAAGAGATACCATAATAGAGGGAGACATTATAGGTTTAAAGAGAAATCTGGCAGTAGGGAAATGTCTGGAGATCTACAAAGATGACACCAACTAACAATCTAAGCAACAGAGGAGAGGCTACCTTAAATGCCCTCCCCTGATAATGAGATTGATGACTAACTTATATGCCATCCTATAGCCTTCATCCAGTAGCTGATGGAAGTAGAAGCAGACACCCACAGCTAAACACTGAACTGAACTGGAATCCCATTGCAGAGAAGGATGAGCGATGAGCAAAGGGTCATGACCAGGCTGGTGAAACCCACAGAAACAGTTGACCTGAACAAGGGGGAGCTCTTGGTCCTCAGACTGATAGCTGGGAAACCAGCATGGGACTGATCAGACCCCATGAAAGTGGGTGTCAGTGAAGAGACCTCAGAAATCTATGGGGCCTCTTGTAGTAGATCAGTACTTATCCCTAGCATAGGAATAGGCTTTGGGAACCCATCCCACATAGAGGGATACTCCCTGAGCCTAGACACACGGGGGTGGGCCTAGACCCTATCTCAAAGGATATGAGAGACTCTGAAGACCTCCTATCGAAGGCCCCACCCTCCCTGGGGAGCAGAAAGGGTATAGGATAGATAGGGTGTTAGTTGAGGGGAGGCAGGGGAAGAGGGGTGGAGGGGAAGGAGAGGGAACTGGGATTGACATGTAAAACAATCTTGTTTCTAATTCAAATAAAAAATGGAGGAAAAAAGGAAACAAGCCTAAGCTATTGGCTAAGCTTTTCATAATTAATAGTAAGTTTCTGTGTCATTACTGGGGAGCTGGTGGTTTTGACAAAAGAGTCTGACTACAGTTTATAGCAGCATGATTCATAGTAACTGAGAGAGACAACTAACCTATGTGCCCAACAGTAGAGGGAGAGATAAAGGAAATATAGTTTATATTCCCAATAGAATTTACAAAACAGTTTATGTGTACAGGTGTTTTGCCTGCATGCATGTTTGTACATAACTTTCATGCTTGGTGCCCATGGAGGCCAGAAGAGGGTGATGGATCCCTTGAAACTAGAGTTACAGATGGTTGTGAGCTACCATGTAGGTGCTGGGAATAGAACCCAGGTCCTCTGGAAGAGTAGCCAGTGCTCTTAACTGCTGAGCCACCTCTCCAGTCTCCACAATGGAATTATTCTCAGGTACAAGAAGGATGAACTTACTCTGTTGGTTGGAAAAAATGCATGTGACTGGAGATATATCAAGCACATTAACTGAATCTCAGAAAGGCAAATATGGTAAGTTTTCTCTCCTTTGTGATTCCTATATATTTTATGTTAAATTGTGTATGCATATGTGACATGAAAGTAGAAGTAAAATTGTGTAGGGGAACAAAAGGGACTAATGGGTGGGGTAGGGATATGTGTTAGTATGAAACTTAAAAAATGAATAATTTTTAAATGAAAGAACTGGTGTGTTTACATGGTTTGGCCTACTCATGCCCCTTTCTACAGAGACAGAAAGAAGCCATCTATTTGACACAGTAGTTCTCCTCTTTAGCCACATTTTAGAACCTAATTGTTGATGTCTTGGTTCACTCCAAGAGGTCCTGAAGGGAGGGAACTTTAGGGATTCTAACATGCAGTCAAGATTAAAAATACCATGTTAATCAATTTTCGTTTTGGTCCCAGTCCTCTGGCTATTCAGCTATTATTAGAGTAAGTTTTTAGAAATTTCTCATGGTGGTGACTGTGTGACTAGATTGTATCAAGCTTAGGAGCATTTAACTGGAAGTTGCAATACTCCAACCATGGATACAAATTCCCCTGAACGGGGGGGGGGTTAGAATCCTTTTCATTATATTTACATATTAATACTTACATATTATCATTTACATTTTAATATATAATTTATATATTGATACTAGCGCCTTGCTTGTTAGCCTGTAAGAAGCTTTAGAAAACATTAATATATACCCTTGTATTTTGTCCCCTGTGATTCTAGAGATTTGGAGGCTGTATTGAATTGGCACACAGATGAGCAGACCATAATCATAAACTGTGGAGTAGTATAAGGAAGAAATGAGGCAGGCTGCCTCATCCACCCAAACCCTGGAAAACTGTTATATAGGAGAGTTACTGAGCCAATGTCTGAAAAATACATTGTTTGTTATAAACTAGTGATTTCCTTCGCTTTTTGAAATCCTGTTGGCAGAGTAGAACCAGTCAACATTTTTGAGCAGAGGTACAATATAATGAAAACTGGTTAAAGATTACTTCCATAATAATGTTGCCAGGAAAATTGGGATCCCCTTTCTCAGAGTTCTTAGTCTTGCTCATAACAGATTTTAAGAATGGACTCACAAGAAAGCTTGAAGACAGTCTTAGAGTTTAAAAGAAAAACCTCAGGACAGGCAAGCTGCAGATCCCAGTAGGTGTCTAGAGGAGGGAGCTAGAGAAGAGAAAGAGAGAGCTGTGGTTCTTGAGTAAGGCATGGAGGTCCAGTGAGCAGGCAGCCGTACAGCAATAAAGTGGGAGTGGGGCATAGCTACAGGAAAAGAGTAAAGAAGCTCAAAGTACCAGAAAAATGATACTTAGGTTCTGTCCAACACAAGAGAGAAAGAGACAGAAGAAAAGGAAAAGTTATACGTTTCTGACAGTAGGTTGACCTAACAGAACCTCATGGTGGCTTTACAGTAACTGCACAGAGAGCAGGGATTCTGGGAAAGAAAAAGATAACATTTCATTTAAAGTATAATTATTCCTCCTATCTCTCTAGCTTGGTTTAAGGGATATCAGGGGTGATATTTTTGTCAGGTGATTGAGAGGCACAACTGGATGGATTAACCCATAAGAGAGAAGACAATAACTTTTCACCACCCAGAGGTAGATTCCACTTTCTCTTAATGGACTTCAGGAGAGCACTGACCATAACAACAATATATTAGATGGTTGGCAGAAGAGGGAGAACCCAAAGAAAGCAGTATAACAGTACAATCTATATTTTTAAATGGGAAAGTACTACTGTGACCAGAACATCTGAGAAGGTTTCAAGGGTGACGTATAGAAATTGACTTGAATCTTAAAGGACGGGTACTTGAAAGATTAAGAGTCATTCTAAGAGAGAAGACATTTTCAATTACTAGCCAGTCACACTAAGAGAAAAAACCCACAAAAAACAAAACAAAAATAAAACCTTAAAAATGTAACACCTTATTTCAGAATAGTTTGGATGTCACCCTTCTCTAGGCTCTCTCTAGTCATTTTCATGGATTGTTAATTGTCAATTTTATCATCTTCCATTGTGTAAAAGTGGCACTCCATTCCTGGGTGTTAAATACATTGTATAACACCACAGTTTCTAAAAGTTTGCAAATGTCTCAAGTGGATTCCCAGGTCTACACTACTAGCCACCCCACTCGCTTTCCTGAATCCTTCCCTCCCATTCTTCTGTAGATGATATTAACCCTATTCATCTTCCTCTGGACTTGTACATTTGGATTCAACAGTTAGGCAGGGAAGGGTTGTTTTATATGGTTAGGAGAGTTGAGGGACACTTTATCTCTCCTTAGCAGCCCTTACCCAGCACCTGCTGTGATGGAGACAATAGGATAGTTTGATGAAAGTGGTTTTTGTGGTGATATATAAGTAGAACATATAATCTCTGACTTCTAGAACATTGTGATCTCACCAGAACAGACTGGAGAAAGAAGTCTGAACTGAACTAAATATGATCTTCCACATAAGTGTGGTAGGTACAGTGTCTTGAGCTAAAGAAAGAGATGAGCTGGGGAATTGTGACACTGAAAGGAAAGATTCGAGGAGGAAATCATTGGATAAGAAAGGGTTTATTGGCTTACAATTCTAGGTTATTCATTACTGCAGCAAAGTCAAGGCAGAACTTAAAACCGTCACATCCACAGTTAAGAACAGAGAGAAAATAAAGGCAAAGATCCTTGCTTCCTTGCTTTTAGAGAGCTTCTTCCTCTCTTATACACTTCAGAGCTCCCTGCCTAGGGAATGGTTCCACCCATAATTGGCAGGGTCTTCCTACATCAATTTACAACCCCCAGCAGCCACGTTCACAGGACAACTTGATTGAGCCAAGTCCTCATCAAGATTCTCTTTCCAAGTGATTCTTTTTTTTTATTCTTTTATTAGTTCAAATTAGGAACAAGCTTGTTTCACATGTCAATCCCTTCTCTCCCCCCCCCAACATCCCACCTGCCCCTAGCCATCCCCCCTCCACTCCCCAGGTAGGGTAAGGCCCTCAAAAGGGGTTCCCCAAAGTCTACCACATCATCTTCCAGGTGATTCTAGTCTGTATCAAGTGGATAGTTAAAACTAGCCAGCATTGGCTCCAACAGGGACTTTTCTGTGTACCTGGTAAAGTGCCCTTCCATTCAGCCACACTCCTTGTGCCCTAAATTGATTCTTTATGGAAAGATTGCTCAGTCCTGCTTATGGTGAAAGGCATCAGGCTACCACTGGTGAGGGCAGACACAGGATTTCCTTGTACTTCTGCTCCCTTTTGGCCTAGTGTGGGGAGACACAGGTCAGATTTCAATAAACACTTTTGATTCAAGTGCAGTTTTAGTTTTACAACTTTGTTGGTGGGGCAGGGGTGAGTGAGGGGGGTCTCCTGTTTTATCCTTTGTAGCACAAATAATAAAAAACCCAGAGACAGATATTGGGATTCAATCTGAGGATTTGTGGAGACAGGACTGCCCATTTAGGTCTGAGGCAGAGGTAAGAACTAGTGGTTGGCTGCTTTGCTTTTCTGATCTTCAGCTTGAACCTCAATGTCTGTCTCTGGGTTTTTATCTTTTGTACTACAATCCTTGTTTTTCAGTTGAGAGAAGTGGAAGTCTGAAGTACCATATTCCTGTTTCCTAGATTCTTGTATTTGGTAGATAAGAAAGTATATTTATGCCAGGTACCGTCTTCTACATTATAATTTAAAATAATTTATTATAATTGAAAACACAAGGAAACCGGGTCCGCATAAGAAGCTGGGCTCATAACACAAAGTACTGGGGACAATCTCTTTGCTCTAGCTTGGATTGTTTCAAATCCCAAAGAGAAAGGCGAGTATAGGGACAGCATAGTAAGGTGAAGAACCTCTTTTTTTTTTTTGCAGATTTTTAATTTGAATTAGAAACAAGATCGTTTTACATGTCAAGTTCCTCTCCCTCCCCTCCTCCCCTACACCCCCAACTAAAACCCTACCTATCACATATCCTTTCTGCTCACCAGGGATGTTGAGGCCTTCCATAGGGGGTCATCAGAGTCTATCATATACTTTGAGATAGGGCCTAGGCCCACCCCCGTGTGTCTAGGCTCAGGGAGTATCCCTCTATGTGGAATGGGCTCCCAAAGTCCATTCCTGCGCTAGGGATAAGTACTGTTCTACTACAAGAGGCCCCATAGATTTCTGAGGTCTCCTCACTGAAACCCACGTTCCTGGGGTCTGGATCAGTCCCATGCTGGCTTCCCAGCTATCAGTCTGGGGACCAACAGCTCCTGGTTGTTCAGGTTAGCTGTTTCTGTGGGTTTCACCAGCCTGGTCTGGACCCCTTTGCTTATCACTTGTCCTTCTCTGCAATGGGATTCCAATTCAGTTCAGTGTTTAGCTGTGGGTGTCTGCTTCTACTTCCACCAGCGGAGCACCTCTTTTTGACTATCCCTTCCTAGTAGACAACACCCAGTACCTCCCATCCTATGGATTGTTTGGGCCCAGACACTTTCTGCCAAAGGACAGATGAGCAGGGCCAGCTTGAGACAGAATTTGGCACAAGTGTGGTAATGGCCAGTCTGCCCTTGTAACCACCTGTCAAGGGAAATCTATTTACTATCTCATGTATATGCATGACTAGGCATAAATGTGCTTAAAATTATGGGATTATGGCCCACTCACAAATAGATTGTCCAAAGTTATGTAATAGCTCATCTGTCAACCAGGATAAGGATCCACCCCATCCTTGTCCTTGGGGATTGACTCCTCCCTCCACCTAAACTCATAAAGAGAACCTGGAAGAAACACAGGGCTCTTCAACCACGTGTTTGCTCCCACTCCACCTAGTATATTCTATGTATTTATTCTCACTTTTAGTAAACCCACACTTAACAATTTAAATACATATTTATCCATTGTGTGTATGTGCACACCCGATAGGTCATGAATGTGGAGGTCAGAGAACAAATTGTGAGATTCAGTTATTGATTTCCATTGTGTGTGTCCGAGGTCTGGAACTCAACCTTTAACTTGTGGAGCCACCTTGTTGCCATCAACCTATACTTTCACCAGTCCCCCTGCACATCTTATCCAATTTGCTGTTTGAGCCACAAAGAATATGGACATTGCATCATGGGAAACCCTCAGAGCCCCTTCAGTGACACCAGAACAGGCCTTATCAGGAAGATAACCAGATCAGAAGGCCTTGGGTTTCAGATCTCAGTTTGAGCCAGACAGCAAACCCTGAAGGATGTAGAGGGGCCTGCACCTTTCTCCCAAAGCTTAGCTTATTTGCTTACCATCCCTGGGGTCCTTCAGCTGTAACCCTCCAGGGACTACAGTCTAGTGACAGGTGGGAGGGAAACAGAAGGAAAAAGAGAGAAGATGGAGTGGAGGGCTGGGAGTAGACAGTGTTTAGAGTGATGCAAAGAACAGCAGGAGCCTGGGCCTCTCCATGCCCCTCTTCCCTACCCCTCCCAGCCTTATTGTGATTGAAGAACTGTAATGGTGGAGGAGGGCTGTCCTAGCTCCTAACAGAAAGTAGCATAAGAAAGGAACCAGGCAAGGTGTAAAGGGCTGAGGTTAATAAAAAGCACCTTTACTTTTGAGTTCTTTTGGAGAAAAATCTCAGAAGTAAATTTCCTGGGCAAATTTGAGTTTATCTTTCATGCTAGGGAAATGTCAGCCACTCTCCTCTAATTATCATTGCTAAAAGCTGTGGCAAGGGGAGAGAAAGTTAAAGCTTTCATTTCCTGTTGCTTTTGTACCTGGGAGCTGCCACTGCAATCAGTGTCTGCATAGCTTTCATTCTCTCTGCTCTTGGTGTCCTTCCTGACATGAAGAAAGTCTCTTCCTCTACAGAACAAGCATCATTTTGTTAAAGCTGGATTGTTCCTTGTAACTAAAGTGCATTTTATTAAAGAGTTCTGATGATTCACACAGCAATCCCACAATCCAGTTCTCTACTGGAAGCCATATTTATATCCTGGGGCTATTAACTGGCTTACAATAAAAAACTATTAAGCACCCCTGTTTCCTGAGAAAATTACTTTTGGAATCAGCAGGATTGAGCCTAGATAATAAGAAGAGATGACAAGATCATCTTGCATGTAACCAAGCTCCCAGTTAGAGCTTGGCTTGTGTGGTAAACTCCAGGAATTGTGGGCTGCTCCATGAACTATTTAAGTGGCGTATTAAGAGTTTAGGGTTATTACCCAGAGACTGACTCTCTTCAGAGGGGGTAATTTATCCTTGTAACAGTCTTGGGTGGGCATGAAGGTGTATCCTTTGTTAGATATCAGATAGTCCATATGTCTAGAAACAAGCTTAAGCTGAACTATAAAAAAGATTGCTGGTGGTTAGATAAAAGTCAGTATTCCCCAGGAACTTGTGAAATGGGTTTTCTGTCCCCAAAAAGAATCCCTCCCACAGCTACTTATCCTCCTAATAAACCTCTCTTGCAGATAGCCCTAGCCATTTCCATCCTACTTCTCTTTCTCTCTGCTCTAGACTCTTCCAGATGCCTCTGAGTATTCTTCCTTCCTTCCTTCCTTCCTTCCTTCCTTCCTTCCTTCCTTCCTTCCTTTCTCTTTCTTTCTTTCTTTCTTTCTTTCTTTCTTTCTTTCTTTCTTTCTTTCTTTCTTTCTTTCTTTCTTTCTTTCTTTCTTTCTAGTTGTGAATGCCCTGGCCTTAGCTTGGCTTGTTTCTTGCCACTTTTTCTTTTTCTTTTTATAATTGTAATTAGACCAATTTTGAATTAGAAATAAGCTTCTTTTACATGTCAATCCCAGTTTCCTCTCCCAGTATCCCAACCCCTTTCTACTCCCCAAGGAGGGTGAGGCCTTCCATGTGGAATCTTCAAAGTCTGTCATATCATTTGGAACAGGGCCTAGACCCTCCCCCATGTGTCTAGGCTGAGAGAGTATCCCTCTATGGGGAGTGGGCTCCTGAAGTCCATTCGTGTACTAAGGATGAATACTGATCCACTACCAGAGGCTCCATAGATTGCCCAGACCTCCAAACTGACATCCTCATTCAGGGGGTGTGGATCAGTCCTATGCTGGTTTCTCATCTATCAGTCTAGGGTCCATGAGCAAACCCTTGTTCAGGTCAGCTGTTTCTGTGGGTTTCTCCAGCCTGGTCTTGACCCCTTTGCTCATCACTCCTCCCTGTCTGCAACTGAATTCCGGAGTTCAGATCAGTGCTTAGCTGTGGGTGTCTGCTTCTGCTTCCATCAGCTACTGGATGAAGGCTCTAGGATGGCATATAAGGTAGTCATCAATCTCATTTTTAGAGAAGGGCTTTTACGGTAATCTCTCGACTACTGCTTAGATTGTTAGTTAGGGTCAAACTTGTAGATACCTGAACATTTCTCTAGGGCCAGAATTCTCTTTTTCTTTCTTATTCACAATAAAATCTTCTTCCTGATGGAGTGGCCATTTTGGCAGTTTCTGTATTGCACCCCCTCACATAAGTCTCTAAGACAAAGGAGGCCTCACTGAGAACAAGACATGGTTTCTCAGCAGAGACAAGGGACATTTTGGTTGCTCTGGGGATTGAATTCAGGGCCCCTACCACACTAGGCAAACGGTCTACCACTGAGCTACACCCACAGCAGATACTTGCCATTTTAGACTGGTTAATTAAGCCATATGGGAGAATGTCCTGCGCATTGGAGCATTAGCAGTGCTTTTGACCTTTACTACAGGCCAGCATCTTCCTCCAAATGTCCTAGGAACTGAAGTTTCCAGAAGAAAACCTACACCTACATTAGACATTTTGAAAACTGGTGGACTGATCAAAACTTCAGTGATTGTAGAGAGTTGCAGTATTGTAGGCCCAGAGTTGAATTACCTTGGGTTATCTTCAGCCTCCTTCATAGCCATTCAATGCCTACCTCTGTGTGTGAACTAACATTGCTGTGACTAGGTAAATCCATTTGGAATGTACTGTGAAACCCCTAGATTGCACCAACCCAAAGGCTAAAAATGTCACCAGCTGAGGCCTATAGCAGAAATTTCCTGCTTTTCTATAAGCTACCCATCTGATGCTTGATGTTTCCACCAAAGTATTTGAAAAGGGCCTTGATTCCTGACTTTGTTCTGTTACTATAAAAACTGTAGGAAACTAGAACAATGTTGAAACATGGTATTTGGGGAAACCTAAATCAGTGTTCCTGGGCCATGGTCATTCATATTTGGCTCCAGAAAAAAACACTCTTTGAGATGAGAACTGTGTTTTTGTGTGAACAATGATAACTTCAAATTCTCCAAGACATCAGTGAATTTCAGCTGTGAGAGCATATCACCTGTGGTAGTTTGAATGAAAATGGTCCCCATAGCCTCATATATTTGCATGTTTAGTCCCCAGCTGATTAACTCTTTGAGAAGGGTTAGGGACTGTGGCCTTGTTGGAGGAAGTGTGTCACTGGAAGGGGTCATTGGAAGGGGGCTATGAGGTTTCAAAAGTCCATGCCAGGTCCAGTGTCTGTCTGTCTGTCTGTCTGTCTGTCTGTCTGTCTGTCTGTGCCTGCTGTTGTCTGTGTCTGTCTGTTGGTCAGGATGTAAAGCTCTCAGCTACTACTCCAGCACCATGTTTGCCTTTGAAACTGTAAGTAAGTCCCCAATTAAATGCTTTCTTTTATAAGAGTTATTTTGGTTATGGTGTTTCTTCACAGCAATAGAACAATGACAGTAATAGATCAGAATCAGTAAGACATCATCCCTGTTGAAAACCATTCATTTCCAGCACACACAATTGTCTCCTGGAGTATAAAAGTTCTCAAAGCACTGTACAAACGGAAGAAGCCCCCAGAGGGCATCACTGAGGGACTTCACAGAAACAGGGAGAGATGGATAGGTCTCTTTGGGAGCTCAATGCAACTTCTCCTAGGATTCTAAGAGCTTTAGGCTAGAAGCAACTACCAGGAAGAACACATCCTAGGAGCCACGGAAATCCATCATCAATGGTGAGATACTCTTCTGTGAGGATAGACTGCTTGGTGTGGTATCACCGGTGTAGAGAGAAAAGAGATCATTGTTCTTGATTTTTTTTCATACAGGGGAGCTAGCATTTCATTCAATAAACATTTATTTTATGCCTACTATTTATTAGGCTCTGAGTTATCAATAGAGTGCATAAATGGTCACTTCTACAGTTTCAATAAATGTCCACCTAAGGCCCATGTATTGAAGACTTGGTCTGCAGTGTGTTGTATTTCAAGGTGGTGGGACATTTAAGAGGTGAAGTCTAGTGGAAGGAAGGTCACTAGGGTGGTGCCCTTGAAAGGGGTAATAGAACCCCCTTTCCTTTGTATCTCTCCCTTTGCTTTTTGATTGACATGAGGTAAGCACCTTCCTCAACCATGCATTCTCACTATGACCTATGGTTTGCCACAACCCCAAATCAATGGCAACTAGTATCCATGCACTGAAACTCAGAACTGTGAGCCTCAAATAAACTTTTCTGATTGCCTTTTATTTTTAAATTAAAATCACATTTATTGATTTATGCATGTGCTTGGCACATATATATGGAGGTCAGATGACAACTTGTGGGAGTCAGGGTTTTTCTTTCATCACATAGGTCCTGAGGATAGAATTCAGGACTACAGGGTCAGCAGTAAGCTCATTTACCCTCTGAAATATCTCCTCAGCCTATATTTTAGTTTTGAAATCCAGTTTCATGTAACTTAGACTGGTCTCAATCTCACTCTAGCTAAGACTGGCTACAAACTCCTGATCCTCCCACTCCCAAATGCTGCTTACAGGCATACTCCACCACACCTGCCTTGGCCTGCCTCTGCCTCCTGAGTTCTGGGATTAAAGGTGTATGCCACCACTGCCAGGCTGACATTTCCTTTTTTATATTTCTAATATTTTGTTGCAGTAATGGAAAGCTGACTAACATAGCCACAGATTCTTTACTATGTCTTTATGTAGTCCCTTTCCATACTTGCTCTTGGCAGAGCTGAGTGACTTACTTTGGCCAATGGGTCAATAGTGAAAAGGATACAAGCAGAGACTAGAAACACTTTTGCTTCTTGGAGACTTAGCTAATCTTGAGGTTCGTAGGACCCCAACATCACTGTATGTGGATGACAATAGGTCTCTCATCGTTTTGCTCCAGCTGATCATCAGTTGACTTCAGGAATCCAGGATGCTTCAGTGGCCATCGGGAGACTTAGCACAACTAAGTAGAGTGGAAGGCCAGTAGAAGGGCCACCTAGTCCAAAAGGCCAAGGGTGACATATCTGGCTGTAGTTTTTATGTCATTAAGTTTTAGAAAATTTTGTTATACACCAAAGCTAAGAGAAACAGATGGATAGGATGTAAATCTGACCTTCTAGATCTTACTAATATGCCAATAATTTTCTTCCAAGGGAAACTTCTTATCTAATAGGCTGCTTGGAGCCCTACCAGACCTTGGCACCAGGCTCTAACATGCCTTCCCCTACTGGAGTACTACTTAAAAGCATGAACTTGGAAACCAAAGGCTTAAAGTTCATATCTTAGCTTCATCATAAGAGGTTCTCAACTGTAGGGAGTGACCCCTTTGGGCATGTCAAATAATCCTTTCACAGGGGTCATCTAAGACCAACAAAAACACAGATATTTACATTATGATTCAGAACAGAAATAAAATTAGTTATGAAGTAGCAATGAAAATAATTTGTATAGTTGGGGGTCACCATAACACTAGGATCTGTATTAAAGGTTTGCAGCATTAGGGAGGTTGAGAACCACTGATTTAATAGATGGATAACTTTTGGTAGATTGCTCAATTTTGTGTATTTATTTCTTCAGAAAGGGATATTATATTAATAGGACCTGCCTTGTAGAATCATTAAGGAGATTAGTGTTTCTTTTTTCTCCTTCCTTCCTTCCTTCCCTCCCTCCCTCCCTCCTCCCTCCCTCCCCCTCCCTCCCTCCCTCTCCCTTCCTCCCTCCCTCCCTCCCTGTCTCCCACCTTCCCTCCCTTCCTCCCTCCCCCTCTCTCTTTTGAGACAGGATCTGATATAGTCCAGGTCACCCTTCATTTTGCTATGTGGCTGACGATGGTCCTGAACTCATGATCTTCTGCCTTCTACTTTCTGAGTGCTGGGATTATAAGTGTGAACCATCACACCTGGCCAAATGTACACTTCTTGTAATAGGGACTACAATTTAGGGTTTGAAAATACTAGTAATGTATAGTTGGCCTAAAATAGAATCAGCATGAAAATATTTCCTTTTTTGAATACTATTTCCCCCTAAATATCTTAGCAATCTATGTTTTTTTTTGGTGTGTGTGTGTGTGTGTGTGTGTGTGTGTGTGTGTGTGTGTGTGTATAAAATTGAAGAAAAACAACAGGAAAAAAATCAAGAAGACAACAAATGTCATCCTTTAGATTTTGGTACTAATTTTAGTAATCATACATTTTGCTTGAAATCAAGCTAGTATGATCAGCTGTTGGAGAAAGATCATTTAAGGTTCTCAGGCAATAATCCTATCATGTGCTTAGCCAGTTGGAGCCCTTCATATCATCTTTACTGAATAACTGGGGTAGAGCTAAGAGGACCAGGATCAGGTGTTCAAAGCCACCTTCAGCTAGCTACTTATTGTGTTTAAGCCTGGCTTGAGGTCCATGAGATGTTGTCTCAGAAAAAAATTTAAGTCTCAGTCAATGCACCATCTGTTACCTACCTTCTAGGAAGTTTGATCCATCTACATAACTACTAGGTATGTATCAAAGAGCCTGATTCCTCCTAGTTATGTCAGCCTTTGACATGTTAGTCTTTTTTAAAGTCAATGGGAGAGTTCCATGGATGCCTTTGCAATAATTTTAATATTAATTGGTTCAATTTTTCTCCATGAATCACCTCTCCCCATTTTCCTCTAGTTCATCAACTCTGTTAAAGTTTGGGAAAATTTCAGTTTTAATCATTTCTGGTTAGTTCTAACAATCAAATAGTTTCTCCTGATTCTGGAGATGGAGGATCTTGTGAAACTGGCAAATGTGCATGTGTATGTGTGCGCCTGAGTGTATGTATATGCACTGCATGTATGTAGTGCTTGCAGAGGCCAGAAGAGGGTGTTGGATTCCCCAAAGCTGGAGTTATATAGGTGGTTTTGAGCCACCTTATGTGGGTGTTGGGAACCAATCCCAGGTCCTCTGGGAGAATGTCAAGTAGGCTTAACCACTGAGCTGTCTCTCTAGCCTCTTCTAAAAATATTTTAAAGGGGAATTGAAGCAGTAAAAATAGGAATTATTTCTATTTGTTGGATATTGAACTTTTGATGAATTCCTAATCAACACTCTTATCATTTAAGGAACTAAGCAAAATTCATTTGAAGTTGGCTTAATTATGATGGCAGAGTAAGGTGTTTGTGTGTGTGTGTGTGTGTCAAATTTTTTGAGACACACTTCAAGATTGCATGCTAATCTTTAAATTCTTAAGAATGAGTCCCCTTAACAAAAGTTAACAACAAGGCTGAGAAGGCTTATGGCTGATTTTGGTTGTCAACTTCACATCTAGGAAGAGGGAACTTCAATTGAAGAATTTCTTCATCAGATTGGCTGTGTGTGTGTGTGTGTGTGTGTGTGTGTGTGTGAGAGAGAGAGAGAGAGAGAGAGAGAGAGAGAGAGGAGAGAGAGAGAGAGAGAGAGAGAGAGAGAGAGAGATTGAGATTGTCTTGATTGCTAGTTGATTTGGTAGGGCACAGCCAACTGTGCATGGTAGCCATGGCTGGGCAGGTGGGCCTGGGCTGCATAAGAAAGCTGATCAGGAGTCTGACAGCAAGCCAGTAAGCTACATTTTCCCATGGTTTCTGCTTTGGGCTCCTGCCTTGCCTTGGCTTTCCTCCATGACAGATTGTGACCTAGAAGTGTAAGCCAAATCAACCCTTTCCTCTCCAGTCTGCTTTTGGGCAGAGCATTTTATCACATCAGCAGAAATCAAACTAGGACAACTTAATAAACATTCTAGAATTCTTTGGTAGAATAAAAGCACAGAAGTAAATAAATTACTGTATGCTTGTAAGTGCACATGCGTTTGTTTAAGTGTACCTTCTACTTTTGTTCCCTGGAGAGTTACTGGATGAAAATAATTTTAGGAGAATATCCACCAAGCCCTCAAAGGTTAAATTAAGTAGAGGAGTGTGGCTGCAATTTGATTATGTTTGGATTTTTTTACTAGTCCTTTAATATAGTCTGAAGTTCTGTTTTTATACATCTCAGTAGGTCACCCAAATGGCTTGTTCAAAATTCAAAATTTTTTCCCCTCATGAATAGTTTCCCTCCAAAGGTAACCTTTCTCCTTTATGGGCATACTAGAAGTGCTTAGGTAGCAATAACAAAGGCAAATGCATTGCAGTTTGTAACACATTGAGCTGGAAAAACACAATCACATTTCTATGCTCTGTAGTTGTTCTTCTTGTTTCCCATGTGTGGAGTCCTAAAAATGTGTTGTAGCCATGTGAGGTGGGGTGGGAAGTTGGTCTTTTATTATAGGTGCAGGGGTGAGTGGGTGAGGGATGCTAACTGTTAGGTTCAGTGCCAGTCAAGAACCAAACTTTTTTTTAAGCTTGAGGACAATTTTATTAGAGTGTGAAAGAAAAATCTCAGAGTAGGCAAGATATAAACCTTGGCAGCTTCCTGGAGGAGGAAAATGGAGAAAAGAAATTCAAAAAGCATGCTATTTGCATTTTGAGTAGAGTCTACATGGAGCTCAGCTGTGTGTCAGACAAACACCACATGGCAGAGAAAGGGTTTTAGAGACAGAATGAAACCTGAAGTGTTAGGGAAATATGCCAGGGCAGAGTTAGGAGGAAGAAAAGGAAAAGGAGCTTTCTGGGTTATTCAGAAAGGTGGGCTAACAAGAAGCTCGCGGCTGTGGCTCTGAAGGCAACTGCACAGAGGGTGGGAATTCTGGGAAGGAAAAGTACATTATTTCATTAAAAGGATAATTATTTCTCCTACTTCTTTAGTATGGCTTGAGGTGAACCCTCCTTTCTGAGGGGCGGTCCCTTAGCAAGATGACTCATTTGTCCAGCTTTATTGCCAGATCTTCACCCAGGCCAGGGATTCCATTCTCTTGACCAAAAGAAACATTTTTCCTTAATGGACCTTTAACGCTACAGGGACAATCCCCACCCTCCGATGAGATGCCTCTAAAATCATTTAGGAAATGGGCTGAAGTAAAGGACCATTTTTTTTTTGCCATAAACTTACTCCTATGCTCTCACAACTTACGATACTAGCTCTTACTGATTCTTGATTGCTCCTCACGGATTCCTCCAGAAATCTCAGCCTCTTTCTCCTAAAATTCTCCACCTTTGCTAGTTTATTACCTTCTACTTTTTCTAGCTCTTGTCATCTTTGGAGGCCTTGGATTACACTTTGTCCTGGGTGGGAGTGTATTGAGGTTGAGGAGATGGCTCAGTCTGTAACGTGCTCCCTGTGGTAGCAGGAGGACCTGAGCTTGATCCCCAGAGCCAGTTTAAACAAAACAAAACCTGTCAGATGTGATGAGCACATTCATAATGTGTTCTGGGAGGCAAGAACAGATAGATCTCTGGGCATCACTGTCCCACTGGTCTAGTGTATTTGGTTATCCACAGGCTACTGAGAGATCCTGTCTCATACAACAAGGTGGAAGGTCTGGAGAGATGACTTGGCAGTTAAGAGCATGTATTCTTCTTCCAGAGGGCATGAGCTCGGTTCCTAGCAACAATGATGAGCAGCTTACAGCTGCCCATAACTCTGGGGAAATTTGACTTTCTCTTCTGGTCTTTGTGAGCATTTGGGCTCATTGCATATACTCTCTCTTTCACACACATAAATATACATAATTTAAAATAAAATATTTTCTTTTTAAGAATATTTTTATTTTATGTGTGAATGTTTTGTTTATATATATGTTTGCACACCATGTGTGTGCCTGGTGCCCGAAGAGGCTAGAAGAAGGTGTTGGATCACTTGGAATTGGAATTACAGATTGTTGTGAGCCACTGTGTGGGTTCTAAGAACCAAACCTGGCTTCTCTGGAAGAACAGTAAGTTCTCTTAACCACCGAGCCATCTTTCTAGGTCCTAAAACAAGATGAATCTTAAATAAACAAGCAAGGTGGCTAGCTCCCAAGAAATATCATCTGGAACTCTCCTCTGACCTCTACATACAGTCTCACACATATGCATGAGCACCTACACATATATTTGAACCCTCATACACACATTCATGTGCACATGTGGGTGTGTATCCTAGTTTGCTTTTCTCTTCATGTGATAAAGACCATGAACAAAAGAAACAGGGAGGAGAGAATTACAGTTTATAATCCACTGGTGCTCAACCTGTGCATCTCGACCCCTTTGGGGTTGCATATAAGGTGTTTACATTATGAGTCACAACAGTAGCAAAATTAGAGTTATAAAGTAGCAACAAAATAATCTTATGGTTGGGGGTCACCACAACATGAGAAACTGTATTAAAGGGTCACAGCATTAAGAATGTCGAGAATCACTGGATTATATTACAATATAATCCATCATGAAGTGAAGTCAGGGTAGGAACTCAAAGAAGGAGCCTGATGGCAGGAACTGAAGCAGAGACCATAGAGGAATACTGCTTACCAACTTTCTCTCCAGGACAGGCACAGCCTACTTTCTTATAAAACCTGGGACCAGTAACCCAGAAATGGTTTCACCCACAGTGAGTTGGGTCCCTTACATCAATCATCAATTAAGAAATGCCCCATAGGCTTGTCTGTAGGCCAATCTAATGGGGGTGTTTTCTCAGCACAGTGTGCATATCCACACACATACTATATCTTCAGACTTATTATCATTTCTTTTTAGCACCCGTCATGCAATGGCTGTTGGTGATTTAAACATAGATGGTTCTCATTATTTGTGGTAGCCTTTTCTTTAAACTTTCTGTGAACTCAGAGTTAGCGAGTATTGGAGCATTTTTCCCAGGGGAAATATAGGGTTAGGTTCTTCCGAGCTTATAGGCTTTCCTTTCCCCAGTGCACAGTTTCCTTGGTAAATATTTACAGAGCTTTTTGGTACAGAATAGGAGAAAGTTCTCAGAATACTTCTAAATACTTAGGGTGTTTCCCTAAGCTCCCTTGGTGCCCCGTCCTTTTCCTCATGGGGCTCAGGGTCTATGAGATATTTGAGGTGCACCTAGCAAAGCAAGGTGGTTCTGTTTTTCACATTGGCATGGGCTACCTCAACAGACGTGGAAGGGTGAGTTGAACTGAAAACTGAACTTTGGTAGATTTTTGGAGGTCTGAATTCTTGATATCCTCTCAATTAACACTGTGGAAATGCTCTTGGTCTGTTCTTTCCTAACTGATGTCTCAATTTTTCATATAGGGGTCTTGATGAGGCTGTGAGTTAATTGATGTTACAAATTAGCCCCTTCCTGTTTGATGAAAATAGGGCTTTTTAGTTTGAGACATTATCTACTCCTGGCCAAAAAAGAAAAAAGAAAGCTATTTTGACTCAGAAACCCCCCACTTTTCAGGTTTTGCTTTTCAGCTAAGAACTATGGACTGGAATGTAGCATGCTCTTTAAATTTTCTAGCATTAGGTCCCTCCATGTTTAATCTTGGGTTATCATGTGTTCTATGCAGCTCATCCAGACTCTTGCTCACAAGGATGTACTAGGTAAATTATCATTTCATTAGTTGTTATTCTACTCTGGGTCATGGGGTAATAGACTTCTCATCTTGAAGGCTGACTATCTTTACTCCAAGCGAGTTATAGAACCAGCCCTGGATTATGCTCTATTCCAAGCTATATGCTGTCTGAAGTCCCCTTCTATAAGAACTTCTGACTGGGTGGTGGTGGCACACACCTTTAATTCTAGCACTTGGGAGGCAATGGCAGATGAATCCCTGTGAGTTTGAGCCTATCATGGTCTACATAATGGGTTCCAGAACAGCCAGAGATGTAACACAGAGAATCCCTGTTTTGAAAAACAAGAAGAAGAAGAAGAAGAAGAAGAAGAAGAAGAAGAAGAAGAAGAAGAAGAAGAAGAAGAAGAAGAAGAAGTTTGATTCATTTAAGGTTGGTGGTGTAAACAACTTGCTCATTTTAAGTACAAAAGGAGTTGACTAGCTGGATGCAAAGTCTGCGTGGCTCTTTCCTCTGAATTGAAACATTCCCTTCTGGAGGAGGGATGCCCAGACGACTTGGGAAATAAATGAGGTACACAAGGTCCAGGAAGTAAATGTAACTTACAAGGCTCAGGGAATTTCTGAAAGTTATGAGTCATAAGACCACTCCCTGAGTTTATAAAGGAGTAAACAATTGATGGTGAGAGGAGACTGTGACATGTTGAGCTACCTGCAAGGTATGCAGAGAGCTCCAGGGTTGCAGCTTTTGAGAATTATTGGCCATGCTGAGGTGGGCTTTTGGGTGATGCATCTGTTCTTCATTTGTCTATACTGTAGGGACTGGTATCAGCTCAGGAACCTCAAGACCCAGTTCCTCGCACAAAGGAGATTTATTTACCCCAGAGAGTAGAAAAGCAGGGAATAAGAGACAAAGACAGGAGACAGAGGACAAGGGAGAAGGGAACAAGGGAGAGGGGGCAGGGGTATTTGTCCTGGGGAGGGGAGGAATATGATAGCAAAAGCCTGCCTCTGAATACAGAGGAGACAGACATGGCCTGCTGTGGAATAATCCTCTTGTACACTGTAAAGATTTGTTGCTCGAATTGGTTTAATAAAACACTGATTGGCCAGTAGCCAGGCAGGAAGTATAGGCAGGGCAGCCAAACTAAGGATGATGGAAAAGAAAGGGTGGAGTCAGACGAGTCACCAGCCAGATGCAGAGGGAACAGGAACTGAATGTGCCATGCTAATAAAGGTGCCTACATGTGACAAGGGTGTAAATAAGGAATATAGGTTAACTTAAAATGTAAGAGTTAGCTAGTAATAAGCCTGAGATATTGGTCAAGCATTTGTAATTAATATAAGTCTCTGAGTGATTATTTGGGATTGGGAAGTTGGGACAGGAAACATCTGTTTACAATGTCCCGTAGACAAAGGGGAAATCTCATGTTAGGATGAGGTATTTAATTTTAATTGGGCATGTTAATTAGGCAAGCCAAAGTGGGCTTTTGATTGCTGGACTTCAGCACTTTGATAGCTGTACCTTGGTAGTCAGACTCAGGAGGAAGAAGTGGACAAAAAGGGAATAGACCTTGGTGGTTAGCTTCAGGAATGTAATCTAAGGTTTTTAGCAAGGCAGAGGGAATGGGGACCTGCCAGAGCCATGTTTGCCATGCCTGGGCTGGCTAGAATCCCTTCATATACTCCTGTAGGAACCCTCAGTAAACTAATTGGTTTACTAAGGTAGACTTGGATGGAACATTTCTTTAGTCTATCACCAGTGCCTTATATTCCCAGGAAAAGACAAACGCAATTGAACCAGGCTCAGAGAATGAACCATAATGAAGGGAAGAATTCTGTGGTCCCTCTGGGTAGGAGGAACAACAGAAAATGTCACAAGCCAGGCTCTTTAGGTTCTATGACATTTCTCATTGACTCCTGCTGTCATTACCAGTGTTGTTGGAGATTCCAAACATCTTTCTTCATTTGATCTTTAACCGAAGGCTGAAACATGATCTGAAATTCCTTTCTGTTGTTTTGATTGGCAGAGCTAAAATTATGCACATGAACTTCTTAGATGTCTGGGTTCAGGGGAAAGTAAGAACTTGGCCTTTGGCTTCTGTAAGAGAAGAATCCTGTCTTGCACTTGAGACTTTAGCAGTGACAGATTCTAAGTTTCTAATGTGCACATGTATTATGGCATTAGGATCATCATAGCAAGCATAATTATGGGGCTAATCCTGGCCAGATGATAGCAGAATCCTGTTTTTATGGAAACTGCCATAATCAGTAAGTGTGGAATCTTGAGTCTGTTCTGTTATCTGTTGCACTTGTCAGGGTTCTGTAGAAAAAGAGTGGAAAGAATATGAACTATAAGAGGAGATTTATTAGATTGGTTTCCATAGTACATGGTCTGACAATGGCTGTATGTATGTTGAAAAGGCTGAGAATCTGGTATCTGCTCAGTCTATGAAGCTGAGTGCCTCAATAGCCCCAACCCAGTGCTGAAGGCCTGGAAGATTTTCAGAGTGTCACTGGTCTTCAGCCCATGTAGGCACTGGGAGAAGCAGGAATCTGAGGTCATAGATGAATGGCAGGGGTAGATATAGCTGTGTTCACCATCAAGAAATGAAGATGGGTAGGCAGGTGGTACAGCCTTCTCCTTGGACCTCTTTAAATCTGGGTCATCACTGGAAGTTGCCACTTGCTCTGGGGAGGGGACTTCTTCCCTCAGTTAATCTTTCCTGGAAATGCCCTCCCAGACCCTTCTGGAAAAAAAAAAACATTTCTTAGTGGACAAGATTAATTATGATATCTGTATAATCCTGCTCTTGGGATTTGCTTGGCCCAGCACTTAGGTTAGGGGTCTGTGTCACTGAAACCCTGTAAAAGTCTGTGGGAATCTGTAACCATGGCTTCTCTGTGACATGGAGCTGTGTTCTTGAGCAACTGTTAGCATTATATTAGTTTTCTCCCATTGCTGTAAAAAAAAGATGACAAACTTAGGACTTAAAAGAACACAATATTCTGTATGACAGAAATTTGACATGGATCTCACTGAGTTAGGCTCAAGATCATGAGCTGGGATGTGCCCATTCCTGTAGGTCCTAGGGAAGAATCAATTCTCTTGCATTTTTGGCAGCTTCAAGAGGCTTCTTGCATTCTTGGCTTTACGATCCTCCTCATCACCTTGAAAGCCAATGATGATAGACTGACTAACCACATTACATCACTCTGACCTCTTCTGCCATCCTTCTCCCATTTTCAAGGATGCTTGTAATTACACTGGGCTCATTTTGCATACCCAGAATAACTTAAAACCCATTTTAAGATCAGAGGACCTATCAGCCTTATTTTCATCTGCTACTTAATTTTCTTTCACTATGCAATATAATGCTATATCCACAAGTTCTGAGGATTAGACGGTGGATAGCATTGGTGGATAATGACTTCACCCACCACAGGTTACTAAAGGAATGAGATGTGCATGTTATTTCTGTCTTTTACAAACCAAATAAGTGGCTATTAAAGCATGTAGTTGATCTTGAATCTGATTGATAATTTGAACCTGTATCTACTTTATCAATACCCATTATGAGGTTATTTTGAGAGACAGATATTTTTCTGGGGGCACGTTCATATTGTCAAGCATAATTCATTAAGTCTTTACAGGAGTACACTGTCATTTTGAAAATAAGACAATTTCTTTATTGCATAGATCGCAGATTTTTTCTCTTCCAACAGTCCCTGGAAATAGCTCAGATGCTGGGCAATTAGCTTCTAGAAGTCTCCCATCCCAGTACTAACCAGACCTGACCATTCTTAGAAAGATCAGATGAGACCCGGCACATTCAGGGTAGTATGGCTGTAAAATTGTTAACTATCATAGTATCCCAAGTTCTAGTACTTTCCTTGGCCAACAGGAAGAGTTGAAAGCTACTGTTTTCTTTTTAGAGGAAAAGTGTTAAAAAAAATCCTACCCACTCTCTGATATAAATTTTAAATGAAGCCAATATGCTAGGGAGGTCTGCTGGAAAATTATTCCCATCATCACATTCATTGTGTCAACCAGATCTTTGGCTTTAAATATGCTATCCTTGTAAAAATTTCATTTCAGCTGTCAGGGTAATCAAAAAGGTTTTAAAAGCTTTTCTTGAACGTGGAATTGAAATAAAATAATAAATACACTATCAAATGACAGTGTCTGCAGGAGGAAGATACCAGATATGGGCAGGTTTTGCATTAAAAAAAATCAGTCTGATGAAATGTCTGCTTTGGGAGAAGTGTGCTTGAAATACACAGTTTCAGAATACATTGAATGGGTCTCCAAACCCAAATCAGACTTGTGGTGCTTGCACAATTAAACACATAAAATGCAGAATAAAGGTTCATTTGTTGAAAGTGACTTTTGATGGTGGTTTATGTTGTGTGATGGTATTTTTATGTCATACTATATAGGCAAAGAAATAAAATGGTGGCTCCAAGTTCTATCTTTAAAATTGTTGACACTATAGGTTTATAATATTTTTTTTAAAATTCAACCCACAAGCTACAGATGTCTGTATGCTACAAGATCTTGTTACTCTATGACAGAAAGGAAATGTTGTTGACACAGATATGGATATGAGGAACACATTTTGGAGTGATTTCACTGAGTAATTGAAGAACTGTGCAAAATATTGTTCAAAAGAACATTCTGTTTTACAACATTGCCCAGCTTAGTCATAGATAAAACGAAAACAATCAAAGAACAGAAGGCTAGACCATTTTAGAGGCACTATGACATTCAAAATACCAATTTGGCTACTGTGTGTGTATTTTAGATGACAGGGCTGAGATTTTTTTTCATCCACTCCATCCTCCTGTTCAACACAAGCTCTTTTCTTTTTTGAGGCAGGGTCTTTTGATGTGGCATGGGAACAAAAAGAACCTCTTGAAACTTTATCTGTGGTGGTTTGAATAAGAATGGCTCCTATAGGCTTATATATTTGAATACCTGGTCATTAGGGAGTGACCCTACTTGAGAAGGATTGAGAGTTGTAGCCTTGTTGGCGGAAGTGTGTCACTGGAAGTGGACTTTGACTTTTCAAAAGCCCAAGTGAAGCCCAGTGTCTCTCTCTTCTTGCTGCCTACAGATCCAGATGTAGACTTCTCTGCTACCTCTCCAGCACCATGTCTGCCTGCATGCTACTATGCTTCCTGCTCACCAAAATAATGGACTAAACCTCTGAACCTGTCAGCCAGTCCCAATTAAATGCTTTCCTTTATAAGAGTTACTGTGGTCATGGTGTCTCTTCACAGCAATAGAAACGATAACTAGGATACTATCTGACTCTTTTTTGGGGGGGTGGTAGATTCAACCACCTGATTTTTTCATAAGTAAGGCTGATTTTCCTCTCAAGGTATTATTTTTATTAATTATTTGGGAATTTTGTATAATGCACCTGATCACATTAGTTTCCCATTCCTCCAACTCTTTCCTTCCCCCAAATAACCCTACCAAGTCCAATTTGTGTTGCCTGTATACTCATTGGAACATGGTCAAACTGCTAGTGGCCAGCCCCTTAAAGAAAACTGAATCCGTGAGAAGCCATCAACTGTGAGGAGCTACACATCAGCATCTTTATCACAGTTTTAAGGACTCTTTTCATTGGCTTCCTGTCTGGAATGCTTCCTCTGGGGGGGTAGGGTGGAGGAGAGGTTGTCACAGAGGCCTTTAATGTCTCTCCTCAGTTACAAGTCTATAGTTGATACCACTGCAAAAGTAGCTTCCTTGCCCATAGTAGTCATTGGCAGCATGGATCATGGACTGCCACATGGCTTTGGGTGGCAGCATGGATCACAGACATCAACATGGCCTCAGGAGGGAGCACAGATCACAGACAACAACATGGCCTCTCCTGGCAGCAAGGATCATGGACATCAACATGAATTCAGGAGAGAGCAGAGACCACTCCTCCTGAGTCAATGTGGACCACGAAAGTCTTTTGAAGAGACTTAATTGTCTCGGACCATCTGTATTAGGCCCATGTTGCAGGGCCATATGTTGTGGACCAGTGTTTGTGGGGCTGCAGTCGGGACCAGCCGAGCAGCCATGGGTCCGTTCCTGAGCGGGGGAGTGTGGATCAGGGAAGGCTAGCTATAGGCTTTAAAGGAAAGATGGAAACATAGGATAGTGTCAGGAGGGTGGTTTCAGTCCATACTGAATGAACCTCTGTTTATTCATACATTCTCTTAAGTAACCAACCAAAGGTGGGGCAATGACAGAAGACTTCTATCATGTATAAAGGGCAAATAGCAATCACTTCCCTTAATCCTAAAGACACTCTGTAGCTGCATGTGCTACTTGGCCTTCAGGGGCTTCATAGCTGCAAGTATCACCTAGTCTTCAGGATGAGTATAAACTCGCCTGGGCCCAAGTCCATTGTTATTTAGATAGGAGTCATTCACCACCGAGGCCAGGGCATCCTATAGCCTTTAAGACAATATCTTAGAGACAATAGGAGTGAGTCGAGCTCTCTGAACCCATGGCAAGATGGAATGGGCTTCCATATACGTGTCCCGACACTTAATCCAGAAAATGAACCATTCTTCATCTCAGATATCTTGTTGTTCAGAGTCAGGGTGATGATGTGGTTGGGCAGTGTGCCTGGGGTCAGGACCTATGGCAGCTTCAGGCTACTGTACACCATTATATCCTTGGTGCCAGCTGCCCTGCAGGTACCCTGGGTGCAACCATCATGCTTCCAGCCAGCAGTCAGTGCCTTGGTCCATCTTTCTCCTTCCCCCAACAGGGTGAGCAGCATGAGCAGCACCATTGGCAGCTCGATTTCAGGCTGAGTGGTAGCACTGGCCTAGTGGTTGGTGACTGGGCAAGACAGCTTGGTGGTGGCCCAAACCTCAAGTGTTCTTCCCCCAGGGTAGGGATAGTGGATTCAGAAATATCAGCATAAGAAACGATTGCAAAAATAGCCTCAAGGTTGTGTGGCTCTTCCTATGAAATCCCATTTCCCTTACTGTGAATTGGGTCTGGCCTTGGCAATGGGGTGGAAATGACACAAATAAGTTCTAAACTTGGGTATTAAGGTATTGAGAAGCCATGAAATTTTTGCTTGGGACAGTGTCTTGGGATACAATGACCAGTGTGTGAAGGAAACCAGGCAGTGCCACTGGATGTGGCCTTATTGCTGCAGGCCATTAATTACCAAGTACTAAGAATGACACTACCTTGGCTCACAGCTTCTCAGACTGTGGGTCATGAATCCATATGAAGTAACTGAATATGAGAATCACAAAAAATATAATTGGCAACAGTGACAAGTTTTCTGAATGAACAATGACCAAATATTAATTTAAAATCAAATGTATAATAAATCCGAGATGTTACTGGCAGTGGCCATATTGTCACACAGCTTTACTGCAGGTATGGTTCTTGCTTGTTTGTTTGATTTGTGTTTTTTGAAGCAGGCTCTCACTATGTAGTCCTGTCTGGCCTGGAACTCAATGTGTAGACCAGGCCTCGAACTCAGAGATCAGCTTGCCTCAGCTTCCAAAGTACTGGGATTAAATGTGTGTGTCACCATGCCTGTCCAGTTTTGGCTATTAACATGCAACTTGTGTGCTTTTCACTGTAGGTCCATCAAGCCATACAATGCCAACAAACAATGCCTAAAGCACCTTGCTCCAGATTTTAGAATATTCTAAGTCATGATCTGCAGTATGTATACTGTACTTACAAAGTTTTTAAAGCTTATATAAGCATAATGGTTTAATTATGGGAAATAGACTTTTACTATTTTCTACCAAACAATCCTTAGTATGTAACTATCAAATAAGGATTGTGTTGTACAGCGATGTTTGATTTTGAAAATTGCTGTTTGAGTTTCTCATTCAAATTTCTTTAAAACAAAACAGAATGAAACTCCAAACCAAACAAAACTGTTTAGTTAATTTTGCTTTGGGATTAAGACAGAATTTTCAAAAACTTCTGAAATAGCCCTGAATATATTCCTTGCATCTTGTACTACATATTTATGTGATATGGTATTCTCAACATTGATGATTACAATATCAAAATATCAAATTCTGAGCAATGTTGAAGATGCTCTCCATTCTGCCGTATATGTATATTCAGCTGAGATTTAATTCTTTGTGAAAAAATAAATAAGCTTACCCATCTTTTTAGTATGCAAACTTGTTTTAATCTTTAACAAATGACAACATATTTGCATATCAAATACTGTATGTATGTATATGCATGTGAATAAGGATGCCCACGGAGGTCAAAGGTATTGGATCCCTATGGAGAGTTTTAAGTTTTAAGACTTGCCTGTCTCAGGTGCTCGGAACCAAACTTGGGTCCTTTGCAAGAGCATTCCACTTATTTTAAACCACTGAGCCATCTGTCCAGGCCCTAATTTGATTTTTTAAAACAAAAACATTTAATTCTCTCTCTCTCTCTCTCTCTCTCTCTCTCTCTCTCTCTCTCTCTCTCTCTCTCTCTCTCTGTGTGTGTGTGTGTGTGTGTGTGTGTGTGTGTGTGTGTGTGTGTGTGTGTATTAGAGCGCCATGGTGTCAATGTGAAGGTCTGTGGTGCTTTGAATGCAAATGGCTTCCATAGGCTCGTATATTTGAATGTTTTGTTTCTAGTTGGTGGAACTCTTTAGGAAGGATTAGGAGGTGTGTGGCCTTGCTGGAGGAGGTATGACAGTGGGGGCGGGCTTTGAGGCTTCAAATGCCTAAATCAGGCCTAGTCTTGCTCTCTCCCTGCCTCTTGCCTGCCAATCAGGATGTGAGCTCTTAGCTACTGCACCAGAGGCATTCCTGCCTGTCTGCTGCCATGTTTCCCACCATGTTGGTCATGGACTTACCTTCTGAAACTATAAGAAAGTCCTCAGTTAAATGCTTCCTTTTAGAAGTTGTCCTGGTCATGACATCTCTTCACAGCAATAGAAAAACAATCAAGACAAAGGGAGAGGTCAACTTTAAGTAGTAGGCCTGCTCCTTCTGACTTGTTGAAGTGGGGTCTCCCTTCTGGACTCTGTCACTGCACTTTGAAGTGAGCTTCTGGGTAGTTTTCCTATTTCCATGTCCCATCACCTGTAGTAGTGCTGGAATTGCACATGTGTGCCACTGTATTGGACTTTTCAGTGGGTTACGGTGATTGCCTGGCAAGCTTGTTTACTTGCTGAGATATCTTTCCAGTCCAATTTCTGTTTTAAGAGATCTGTTTATTTCAGCATTCTGCTAGTATGGATGAAGATAGTCCTGATTCTAGTCCTGTTCCCAGATGACACCCAGCTTCCGTCCCAGCTCCCCTTCAAATTACATCCAGAGCTATCTACTTCTGTGTAATATGTCTGAGGACCTTTTTTTCTTCCTGAAAAGAGGGCATATTTTTGTTACATTGTGAAACCCAATTGTAGTTGGGGCCTGAGTTGGCTCACTGTCTGAGCAACATTGCTTTCAAGGAAACAGTACTGTTGCAGAAAAAATAATTGACAGTCATTTACATCTGTACTCAGTCTCTTAGAAGAAACAAATGCCAGTGGGAGAGTATATTATCTATGAAGCAGAGCTTCATAGAGCATCCTTTTTGGACATCTTTATCATTGTCAGGCTTGCTAGTATGCCTTGCAGTGGTACTTCTAAACACTCTCTGGGAGTGGCTCATGAAATTAAGAAGGGTTCTCTTCCAACTTCCCCTTCAGTCATTAAAAATGCTTCTTTGAACATGACTTCCACTCAAGTATTTAGTCAAGAACCTTCTTTTTTTCTCATCTAAACTGCCCTAGCTACTGTGGTACTCCCTCAACCATTCCCTCTTTTCTTTTTCCACCTTTCTTCTTTTCTCTCTTCCCTTCTTTCTTCCCTCCCTTTTCTTCCTTTGCTTTTCTCCCCTTTTCCCTCCTCTTCATCCCTCCCTTCCTGTCTTTCTCTCTTTCTTCTTTCTTATGGATGGTGCTGGGACTTGAACCTAGGATTTTCCCCATCTACCAGGCAAGTATCAAGCTACATCCCAAAACCTCATGTCCTCTTTTCTACCCCTATTATTGTTTTCATGTATCCCAGGTTGGGATTAAACTCTTTATGTATTCAAGTATGACTTTGAACTTCTAATTGTCCTGTCTGATCTATATCCAGAGTGTTGGGATTACAGGCATTTGGCATCATACAAAGTTTATGTGGCATGGAGTTCAGAGTTTTGTACATCCCAGGCAAGTGGCCTAACAACTGACCTACATCCCCAGTCCCACAAATATATTAATATGTTTTATGTGACATGAGAAACTTAATAAAAAAAACGAAGACCCAAAAGAAACAACCAGAACTGTGTCTATGACATTGTATGCAGTGGGCCTCTCCTAAACACTAGTGCTTCCTGCCTCCAACACTGCATGGCTCATTTAGTTTCTGGAGTGAGTGATCAATTTGGTTTTATTTCCCTGAGTCTCATATCACTATCCACATCGCATATACCAGAGAAAAGATGTGGTTAATTCTCAAGGAAAAACACTCTTCCTCTTTAGAATGGGGGGCAGATTGGAAGGATGGAAATAATTACATACAGACTCATGCTTACATGAGTTCCGATTCTGGGAATCTAAAGTCACGTGATAGAAATACACTAAGTTTTATTTCTGGAGAAAAATTTAAAATGAGAATATTTCTAACCGAGGAAAAATCAGCATTCATATTGAAGGCACCAGTCCCTCCCCTCTTGTGGCAAGGAACCAATCAGAAGTTAGCTGGTGGGGCTATGCTTTATGGCTCTGGGTGTGCTTTATGTATGCATAGCAACAAGTACATAGCTTTATGTACAAGAGCATAGCAACCACCCTGGGAGGGCCTATAGGCCATAACAACCAGTTGACCAATCAACACAGGGCAGGGCGCCCAAGCCTGGAGGCACACCAACCCTGAGCCTGTGAGTACCCCTAGACACTCCCATTACACTGCCCTATAAGATCCCTGTCTCGTGGTTTCTCGGGATCTTTCTCTAGCCATCCACTATGGTGGATGGATGAAAGGCCCGAGCTAATGGGGTTAGCTCGTTAAACAACTGCAATAAAAAAATCTTTGCTTTTGCATCGAAATGAGCCTCTTGGTGATTTTGGGGTTCAGAATTTGGGTACAACAACAGATATTCAAATCTGGTAGACACACTGATTTATTTTTATTTTTTATTTACTACTGTGAAGGTGATAAATGGAACTACCTGTTACTATTCTTGAAAAATTGTTTTTTTCACAACAAGGCTTTCATATATTTGTGTAATGCATTTTGTTGAAATATTCTCTCCATCCCCTATCCTCCAAGTCTCCCACTACCCAATAACACTTTTCCCTCACAATGTATTCTTTGTCCATCTTTTGGGAAAATTTTTCTTGAATTATGTGAGTTTTAAATTATTAATGATGCTCTTGAAGCATTCTGGCATAAATCAATTTCAATCATCTAGGCAAGCACTCTCTCAACTGAGCCATGTCTCCAGTTTAGCATGTGATTTCAATCTACTTTTCTCTCCTGTTTGCTTTTGGGGAGAAAGACCAGAGAAAGGAAGGACCCAAAAGTCAGGTGTGGGTGCATGTACTTGTCTATGCATGTGCACATAAGGCCAAAGATTGAGTTTGTGGGTGTCTTCCTCTGTCACTCTCCATATTATTTTTGTTGAGGCAGTGCCAATCATTGAACCTGGATCTTGCGCTTCAGTTAGACTGGCTGTCCAGCAAGCCCTAGGATCTGCCAACCTCTACCTGCCAGTGTTGGGATTGCAGGTGCCCTCAGCCATATCATGTTTTGACTTGGGGATGAGGATCTGAACTCAGGTCCTCAACCTTGCACAGTGTCTTCGTGTTCTATAGCAGTGAAGAGACACTATGACCAACACAGCTCTTATAAAGGAAAGTATTTAATTCGGGGGGCTTGCTTACAGTTCCAGAGGGTTAGAAGACAGCAGCAGGCATGGTGCTGGAGCAGTAGCTGAGTGCTATATCCTGATCCAGAGTGGGGGGAGCCTGCTTGGGTTTTAGAAAACTCAAAGCCCATCCCTAGTGATACACTTCCTAAAACAAGGCCAGATCTCCTAATCCAATGAAAGTATCCCACTTCCTGGTGACTAAGCACTCAAATACATGAGTCTGTGAGGGCCATTCTTATTCAAACCACTACACACAACAAACACTTGACTCAGTGAGCCATCCCAAGGGCATTCATGAGGAACAGGAGAATTAGATTCTGGATGAGTAGCTTCAAGGTTGGGTGACAGAAAATGGGCATTAGTATAAAAGGATGAGAGTTAATGTCTTCACTTCTCTGTGACTCCCAGGACCACTGTGGAAATTCTATCATCTATCTATCTATCTATCTATCTATCTATCTATCTATCTATCTATCTATCTATCTATCTATCTACCCAGAATCTTGCTATGTAGGCTAGGCTGACTTCAAACTTGTATCAGTCCTCCTGTGTCAGCCTCTTGAATGCTGGGATTAAAAATATGATCCCTAGAAAGGGAATACTCCCCCCACCCCAGAATTGGGGATTAAAATTATGTCCTAACACATGATAGGCAAATATTCTACCACTGATCAGGGTTCAGCCTGAACCCTGAATTTGAAAAAATTCATGGCAACACTGACACCATGAGGGTTCAAGTTTAAGATGTTTAGGGAGAGGGGAGAGAAAAGAAACCAGATAGTGATTGTGGCTGACAAGCTGCTCCATGGGCACATGAGAGCTATCCTTTGAAGACTTTTAGTGGTATTTTGGACCAGGGAGAGTTTTGTTTTGGAAGAGTCAAATGCAAGACTTTTGAGATGCTGATGATATTCAACTTGAATTGTTATCCACAATCTTCTGAGGCCTTGAAATTCTTGGTTTATAGGAAATGCATGTGTTGTAGTTGCATGTGGTATGCTTGACTGTGTATGTGCATGTGGAGGCCGGTGGACTTCAGCTATCTTCTTTTATTTGTTGAGATAAGGTCTCGCTGAATGTGAAGCTCACCATTTCATCCAGAATGGCTGACCAGCAAGGCCTGGGGATCCTCCTGTGTCTGCCCTTTGGCCCCGACACTAGGGTTCCAGGCATGCGCTGCTATGTCTGACTTTTACATGGATTCTTGGGATTCAGATTCAGCACGCCAAGCTTGCACAGCAAGCATTTTACTCACGGAATCTTCTTCCCAGCCCCTTTGAAAGTCTTACTCCTGTGGTGGTTTTGTTCCATTTTCCTTTGTCTTTTTCTGGACTGCGGCTGTTTACTAACTTCTCTAACCTTTGGTTTTCTTTTGTAGAATGTGGACAACAGTAGTACTTACTTTATAAGACTTGGGGGGTGAGAATTCAGTGGGGGATATAAAGAAGGGGTAGAGAGAGCACAGTGCCTCACTGTATTGTAAGTGCTCAGTGATTGTGAGCTATGAATAATGAAACAGGCCATTATCACACCCGTAGTTTTCTCTGAAGCACTCACACGCAATTTCCCAGGCTCCTTGGGCTTGCTTGCATGCATCACAGACCAGACTACCTTGATATTGGGGAGTCATTTCTGTGTCTTAGATCCTTGCTAATCTTAACAACTAATGTGGCAGGAGGACATGGCTAATGATTCCTTGTTAATCTTGAACCCTCAGAAATGCAACTGCCATCGTAGCCAGTGCATTCCAATTTTCTGTCACACCTATTACATAAACAGCAACTTTGCACTCAGAGAGATGGTATTTCATTAGGCAGGAACAAGCCACTCCAAGAGGAGACTTTCCCATATGTTCTCACTCTCTGACCTTTTGGGGAAATTACTGCTGTTTGCTTTCTTCTTCATTAAATGGCAGAAAAATTCTTCGACAAAAGCAATTAATGAAAAGCTAACTATATTAAAGCCGTATTTTCTGTCTTTATTACAGTCAAAATGGCAGTGCTAATGAAGCCTTGAAAGTGTGATTAGGGGTTTCCACGGCAACCAGTTGGGGGATGAGGAAGAGGCCAAGTTCTGGGTTATAGGGACTTTTCTTTAAACTTTTGGCTCACTCTACCACCAAGTTATAGCCTCAGCCCATATGTGCTTCTCTCCCGTTCCTCCAGGACCCAGAGATTCCATGTGTTACGGAATGTGGACCTCTGAGTATAGCAACCAGACATTACCACCATTATCAGAACACATGTGAGTATCCGCAAAAGACCTGCAAGACCGAGCCTGATGATGTTTCTTCACAGAAAAAGGAAATGGGGAGGGTCACTAGATCCTCATCGGAGATCTCAGCCACTCTCTCCAGCATGGCCCTCCAAGCTGTATGTAACTCTGCTCCAGCCACACCATCTCTTGAGATGCTAGAGTAAATGCGGATGGATAGTAAACTGAAGTGGAACTCAATCTATGCTGCTTTTGGAGATTGTTACCCATGTTAGAGTGAGACTCCTCAGTGATGTCACCATCTTGGGATTACCCATGCTCCAGTAAATAACCCCAATAAACTCATTGGTTCACTAAGTCAGATTTGGGTGGAATTAGTACTTTACTCTGTTATTGGTGCTGGAGTGAGTGAACATTTGTTCATGTCTCCCCAGGAAAAGTTCATATAGCACTGTTTGTTGTTCAGTGTGTTTGGAAGTTTACTTTGCTTCTTTCATCCCTGTGTACACATAAGGCTCATATTAGCTCTCCCTACCCCATGGTAAGGCTGGAGCACGTTGAACTGCCTGCCTCCATGAATTCCCAGTTCATAAAATGCTTATTTCTATAGTGTATTTAAACATGTCATTTTGCTTTAAAATTTTTCCATTCTAAACTCAAGGAAGCAGGTTCAGAAAGGAGAACTGGTTTACGGAGTCAGTTTTTGTTTGTTGGCTTGCTTTTTTTTTTTTGAGACAGGATATCCTTGTGTAATAGCCCTCGCTGTTCTGAAACTCACTCTGTAGACCAGGCTGGCCTCGAACTCACAGAGACCCACCTGCCTCTGCCTCCCAAGTGCTGGGATTAAAGGCATGTACCACCACTGGCTGGTTATCATGGAGACAGTTGTGTGGTCAGGATCTGGGCCATTCAATCCTAAGACCAGCATCCATTCCTTCAGGCCATGGTATGTAGAAGGTCTACTCTATTTATTCTAAGAGGTTGGGTAGTTCTAGAAAATGAAAATTTGCAGAGGTGTCCTTGTTGGGGGTTATGATAGAGAACAAAACACAGTTTTGTATGTTTCTATGATTGCCCAGTTGCCACCTAGGGGACCAAAGCTTTGTGGAAAAGAATGTGTATTGTATTTCTTCTGTGATCCCTGGCACCCATGAAGCTTCTCATTGATGGTGGTATTTAAAGGCATTCTTTTATCTCAGCTGTTACTCCAGTCTTCCTATAGATTTCTCCAATGACATTGTTTTTAGTCCCTGTTATAAATTCCTCCTTTTAGTTTTTTCCCTTTGAGAAGCTTCTCCTATTTTATTTGCAATTCTTATAATAGTGCAAGCATCTCTCTGGTGGCACAGTGGGATAGATGGAGTTTGTGTCAGTTTGCCCTCTTACACAAAGAATCTCCAATTTTTTGCTTGGGATGAGAGAGCTATTTGATGCCTGGTGTTTTATGGACTGAAAAAGTAACCTGGATCTTTAATATGATGAGATAAGTTCTGTAATTATTTCCCAACTTAAAATGAGAGAGAGAGAGAGAGAGAGAGAGAGAGAGAGAGAGAGAGAGAGAGCATATGCATGAAAGTGCATTCATGCCTACTGCCCACATACCTCAGGGCATGTATGACCATCAGAGAACAATTTACAGGAGTTGATTCTTGCCTCCTACCTTGTGGAGTCAGGGTCTCTTTTGTGTCTTCTTCTGTACTGCACTGCACTTTATATACCAGGCTAGGTGGCCCAAGAGCTTCTGGTTAATTCTTCTGTCTCTGCCAATCCATCTTGCCATAGGAGTGCTGGCATTACAGATGGGTTCTATCACTTTTGGCTTTTTATATGGGTTCTGGGGATTAAACCCAGGTCATCAGGCTTGTGTGGCTAGTGTGTGGCTACAGCTTTTACTTACTGAACCAACTTCACAGGTCCCATTCCCCAACTTTCAAGTCATCTGTCTCTTTGCTTGCCAGTAAGCATTTCCTCCCTCCTCTGTCACTTTGTCTCTTCCCTTCCTTCTCTCAAGATCTCTCTCTCCTCTCTGTCAGTGTGTGCGCGCACATGCTTGTAGAGGCTGGAGGCCAACTTCACATGTCGTTCCTGATGTCACTCATCTTATTTTGATATATAGTCTTTCCCTGGCCTAGAGGCCACCAATAGGCTAGGCTGCCTGATCAGCAGTTACCCATGAACTGACTGTCTTTGCCTCCCCAGCCCTGGTATTGCAAATGCATACCATTACATCCGGCTTTCTTCATGGGTGCTGGGGATTGAATTCATGTCCTCATGCTTGCAAGGCAAGCACTTTACTGACTAAACTATATTCCCAGCTCCTAAGTACTTCTTTCCCTAAAGTATTTCTTGGCTTTCCTCCTTACTTTTTAAATTAAAAAAAAACACTTATTTATTTTAATTTATGTGTTTCTGTCTGCGTGTATGCCATATGTGAGTTAGTAAGGGTAAAAAAGGACAACGGATCTACCAGAGCTGGGGTTCCAGTCAGTTGTGAACTGCACATGTGCTGGGAACCCAATTCGGGTCATTTGGAAGATCAGAAAGTGCTCTTGAGCTGTCTCTCCAGCCCCTTCCTGCTTCTTCTTCTTTTTTTTTTTTAATTTGTATGGTAAAAAAATATGCATTTCAAATTAGCTGGCTAGACTCAGTTTAGATGATCCCAATTTGTTGGCAACATCCTGAGCATCATAATCAGAAGGCAGCCATAGAACGTTTGTCTTCTTCTGCCCATCAGGCCTTATTAGTGTATTATTGACTTTGGCTACAACAATGTCATAGAGGTTCTTCACAGCCTGTTTGATCTGGTGCTTGCTGGCCTTGACATCCACAATGAACAGAAGTGTGTTGTTGTCCTCTGTCTTATTCATTGTTGATTTGGTGGTCAGGGGGAACTTGATGGTGGCATAGAGGTCAAGCTTGTTTCTCCTGGGCATGCTCCTTTAAGGGTATTTGGCCTGCCTCCAGAGCACAGAGTCTTGGGCCTGTGGAAGGTGGGTGATGTGTGGATCTTCCTCTTTTTGAGACTTGACGCCTTTCAGCACCACCTTCTTGGCTTTCAAGGCCTTCACTTTGCCTTCATCTTTGGGAGTAGCAGGAACTTCCTTCTTCACTTTTGTGGTGCCATCTTGGTGGAAAGCTTCTGCTTCCTTTTCATTCCCACTTAAGTTCTATCAGAATTGATTACTTCAAGATCCATCTGCAGCCTTGCTGGCTTCTCTGCTTCTTGCCCAAAGCATCCTGCACCTAGCAGCACAGATACTTTCTTTAACTATTATCAGGATAAGAACAGTCTCGTTCTACAAAGCTCTGAATAACCCTAATGGCCTCTTGAATAAAATTAAAACTCTTAATAATATACTCTAAGGTCATTAGCATATAAGCTTCTCTACTTGGTGACCCCCTGACTGCCCCACTCCACTCAAAATCTTTGTCCACTGAACTGAAACCCATTTGCAGAGAAAGAGGAGTGATGAGCAAAGGGGTCCATATCAGGCTGGTGAAACCCACAGAAACAGCTGACCTGAACAATAGGGAGCTCTTGGTCCCCAGACTGATAGCTGGGAAACCAGTATGGGACTGATCCAGATTCCATGAACGTGGGTGTCAGTGAGGAGACCTCGGAAATCTATGGGGCCCCTTGTAGTGGATCAGTACTTTTCCCTAGCATAAGAATGGACTTTGGGAGCCCATCCCACATGGAGGGATACTCCCTGAGCCTAGACACAAGGGGGTTGGCCTAAGCCCTATCCCAAAGGATGTGACAGACTCTGAAGACCCCCTATGGAAGGCTACACCCTTCCTGGGGAGCAGAAAGGTAATGGGAATAGATAGGGTGTTAGTTATGGGGGCAGGGGAGGAGGGGAGGGACTTGGGATTGACATGTAAAATAATCTTCTTCCTAATTAAAATAAAAACTAAAACATAAAGTTCATAGTGAATGTTAGAAATTAAAAAAAGAAACCTTTGTCCAGATGCATGAACTCATTTATACTCCATGTTCATAGTGCACATTATACCTATCAACCATTTTGAGGTCTTTGATTACCCCACCTCTGCTGCTCAGAATGCCCCCACCTCCATTTAACCAGGAAAATAATTGGTTTCAAATTGTTCAACCAATCATTTCTCAAATTTCCTTACCATGGAACGCTTGTTCTTAGGCAGCTATTACTAGCTTCTGTCTTTGTTCCACTCTTAACACTCTTCCTTTCTGCTATGTACCTTGTGGGGGAGGCATATCTGCATGGAACACATCAACAGGTTGATCTCGACTTATTTGTCAATTTGGTTAAGCTGTATCATCCAGTTAAAGAACTAGTCCAGATGTCACTTTTCTTCATATAGATGAATACAATCTCTCTTCATTCTTTCCTATACAGAATAATGACTGATTCCATATCTTATGTGAATATTACAGCAATAGACAGATGTTCAAGTATCTCTGGAGAGTTCCAACTTAGATTCTTTTAGGTATCTACCTAAAGGTAGTATACTTGGATCTTATGGAAGTTTTTTTTTTTTTTTTTTTTTTTTTTTTTTTTGAGAAACCGCTACAGTGATTTCTACAGTGGCTGCATCATTTTATATTCCCATCAGCAGTGAGGAGTAAGTACTCTTCCTTCCCCACAACCTCTGCAACATTTATTGTAATTTGTTTTCTTAATGATAGCTACTCTGACTGGAGTGAGAGGGAATTTCAAAGCAGCCTTGATTTGTATTTCCTTGATGGCTAAGGATGTTTTTCAAGTATTTCTTCTTTCAAGAACTGTCTATTCCATTCATCAGACTATTTGTTGATATAACAAATATATACTTATAGTTATTTAATTTTAAAACTGAATTTATTCTGTGATAATTTCACATGTGTATATAATGTATTCTGGTCACACGCTTCCATCTACCCTCTCTCGTCCTTATACTTCTAGCATCCCCAGGTATATTTTAAGAACTATTTCTCTCTCTCTCTCTCTCTCTCTCTCTCTCTCTCTCTCTCTCTCTCTCTCTGTGTGTGTGTGTGTGTGTGTGTGTGTGTGTGTGTGTGTGTGTGTGAATTCACCGACACATGTGAGTACTGGTACATGCACTTGTGTGCATGTGTGAAGGCAAGAAGAGGGTGTGGGGTGCCATTCTCTATCACTGTTTACCTAGTGCTTTTGAAACCCCTGAATCTGGGGCTCATGTTTTCTATGATAAAGTGGAAGTGAGAAAACCCCATTCGTACTCTTTTTCCAGCCACCTTAGAGCTGGAGTTATAGGCATGTGTGGCTTGTTATTGGGTTGCAGCAAAACTCTTAATTGGTGAATCATCTCTCTAGTACCCAAAATATATTTTAAGTAAATCAGGTTACCCTCTGTAATGTAGGTGAGCTATACTTTATCATTCAAAGGCCTTAAGAAAAAAGCTGAGGTTTCTTGATGAAATTCTAGCTCAAGATGTAGAATCAACTTCTTCCCATGTTCCCAGCTGGTTGGACAATCCACATTCCAAATATTGTGACTGATTTGATTCATTTGATTGTTGACCAGCAATGGTTCTTATACTGGTTAGTTTTTTTTTTTTTTTTTTTTTTGTCAAACTTGATACAAACCAGAGTCACCTGAAAAGAGGGAGTCATCAGATTGCCCTGTGGGCATGTATGTGGGAGTTATCTTATTTGAAGGCTGATGTGGGAAGGTCACTGTGCGTGGCACCATACCTAGGCAGGTAGGCCTGGACTATATAAGAAAGAAAACTGAGCAAGTCAGCAAGCAGCATTTCTCCCTGGTTTCTGCTTCAAGCTCCTGCTTTGAGTTCATTCCTTGGCTTCACTTGATAATGGACTGTAACCTGTAAGATGAAATAAACCCTTTGCCCTTCAAGTTGCTTTGGTCATGGTGTTTATTGAAGGAACAGAAAAGCTGACTGAGACAGTACTATTAACATTTGGGTGAGCTGTCTGTCCTGGGGCTGTTCTGTGTACCCTAGGATGTTCAGTATCATCCTTGTCCTCTGTCTACTAGATAATAATTGCATCCATTTCTCACAGATTGTGACAAGCAAATATACCTCCAGACATTTTATTTTTTGCCAAATGCTCCTGGGTTGGAAAAATTATCTCTGGATGATAATCTCTGATTTACCTTTATACTGTATTTGGCCTGTATCATTAAGTAGTCATTAAAAAATGATCCATGTGGTAGTGCTATACCATGCTTTATGTACTCATAGTTATTTTTGGTGGAGTAATTTTCTACTTTAAATACTTTTATTTATTAATACTATTGTTGTATGTGCATGTGTGTTTGTGTGTATGACACATGTATGCCATGGTGCCAGGTGGGGGTGAAAGGGCAACTTTGAGTTATCAGGTGCTGGGGATTGAGCTTAGATTGTCAGGCTTCCAGGCAAGCACCTTTATCTGGTGAACTATCTTGCCAGCCATTTCCACCTTCTGATATCAAAAATAGCACTATGATGAATGGAATTACCTGAGCATCACTGGTAGGATCTCAGATAACTTCCCGTTAGCATTAGATCCTAGTTGTACACTTCTTAGTCAAAAGACATAAACATTTCAGGAGGTCTTGGAATATTTTCTGAAATAATAACTTCAGAATTTTTAAATAAATATACATGCCCCCTAGCCAGTGGTATATGAGTTTGCTTATGTTCTCAGTACTCATAAGTGCTGGGGATTGACCTTAAAGACAGGCCTGTTTATATATTTAAATTTTTGAAAGATGACATTCTGAAATTTTACTTTGTACTTTTTGATCTTTAGTAAACTTTTCCCATTTACTACTGGGGAAATTTGAGTTTCTTTTTATTTGTTTGTTCTTAGCTAAATCATAGAGAGTTGGAGTTTTTAATCTTTATAGAAGTGATGTTTAGAAAGACATCAACTGATCTGTGCTTGAGAGAACTATACTGGATTGAATTCTTTTTATCAGTTACCTTGTTGTGGTGCTTTGAATGAGAATGACCCCCATAGGCTCATATATTTCAATGCCTGGTTCCCGTGGGTGGAACTATTTGGGAAGGATTAGGAGGCATGGCCTTGTCGAAGGAGGTGACACTGAGGGGTGGCCTTTGAGGTTTCAAAAGTCCATGGCATTCTCATCGCTCTCTCTCTGCCTCATGGTTGTATATCAAGTTGTGAGGGTTCAGCAACTGCTGAAGTTGCATGCATGCCTGCATGCCTGCATGCTGTGAAACTCCCATCATGGTGATAATGGACTCTAACCCTCTGAAACCATAAGCCCCAAACAAGTACTTTCTTCCATAAGCTGCCTTGGACATGGTATTTTACTATAGAAATAGAAAAGCAACTAAGACACTTGTTTTCCCAATTTCTGGAAACATATTCTGTTTCCTGGATTTGTTAGAAAAAAGAAAACCTTCTGTAATGAAAATGGAACTTTTCTTCTAAAGGAGCATGGTGGAGAAAGTAAAAAGGAAAAGAACTTACTGGTATGTGTAGGAGCTGGGCATGATGGTATATACCTGTAATCCAAGCACTCAGAAGGCAGAGGCAAAAGGATTGCCATGAATTCAAGGCCAGCCTGTGTTTCATGGTGAATCTCAGACCTGTGTGGGTTACAGAATGAGATGACCCTCTCAAAACAAACATACAAGCAAAGCAACAAACCAAGCAAAATGAAAATGACTCCCTAAACAAATAACAGATTTTTTAATCTTTGAATTTCTAACCTTAAAGCTATACTTTATTTGGTTTTTGTTGTTGTTCTGAGAAATGGTCTCACTATGTAGCCTTGCCTGGCCTCAAACTCAGCCTCCAGATTGCTGAGATTAAAGGTCTGTCTCATCATAGCTAGCTCAAAGCTGTACTTTATGTACCTAAGTTTGCTGAGGTTTGTTATTAGTATTCCAAATGGTATTGATTTTACTGCTGTATTCTCTTCGGGATATGAAGAGATGAATCCAGTCCCACCTCTTATTCAACTACTTCTGTGATCTTGAACAAGTTATTTCTTTGAACACAACCCTCCCCATTTGTACAATAAATCGCTAGAGAAGATGATACATCAGGATCCTTAGGATGCTAAAATCTGTGTTCTTATAATGGGAAGAAAATAAATAACATAATAGCAATTACTTGAAACCCTATCATTTTATTTTGGGTTGTAGAGAGAGGAGGGATGCAATGCCAAAAAGATGGAATAGAAACTAATAACAGAGTAGAATATTTTATTTCAATCAATGGTATATGTCTCTTTTACTCTTTATTATTCTGCAGCTCGTTTGAAGTGACAGATATTATAAGGGCAATGGTACAGTGTGAGACAGGAGAGTGAACATTTGCTACTGATGGAAAGTTTCCTTTCTATGGCCATGACAAACCATCATGGCCCAGGCAACTTGTAAAATAAAAGGTTTAATCTGGGGCTCATGGTTGCAGAGGCAGAGGGTTAGAGTTCATGACTATCAGAGAAAGAGAGAGAGAGAGAGAGAGAGAGAGAGAGAGAGAGAGAGAGAGAGAGAGAGAGAGAGAGAGAGAGAGAGAGAGAGAGAGTCTGGAGTAGGCTTTTGAAATCTCACACAGTCCATCCCCGGTGACACACCTCCTTCAACAAGGCCACACCTCCTAATACTCCCCAAACTGTGGACCATGTATTCAAATATGTGAGCCTATGGGGGCATTCTCCTTCAGACCACCACAATACTGCTGTGTATATTTGTCTGGTGCATCCATTGGAATGGAAATTCCATGAGGGGAAAGAAATTTTTGTGTTGTCTTGTCTATCATGAGATCCTTGGTCCCTAAGACAAGTGACCCATATTTGGTATGCACCTGAGAAGTACACAAAGGACAGTAGAATGAATGAATGGGCTGAGGATCTCTGTAGAATGTGGAAGTTTAACTGATGTATACAACTTATTCAAAGAATAGCAAGAGTTCATTCATGTAAGTCTCTGGGGCTTGAACCAGAATCCTGTTCTCCAGATCTGTCTTCTGCAAAGAACCCCAGTGTGTGTAGCTAATTTGAAGTTAGCAGAATGAAGTCAACCATATTTTAGAATGACTGACAGAAAGAATGTTGAACTAAAACAAAGAAACAAAAACCAAACCCAAAAAACCTAGGGACAAAAATGAGCTACCTTGTGTAGATGCACTTTAAAGGAGGTTTTTGGATGACATCATTTTTCTTTGGTGTCATTGAAAGGTTTTGTAAAGGTGGTTTTGGAAATATGCTTTATTAATATGATTATCATGCACATGAACAGAGATTCACAAAATGGATGTTTTTTATTATTCTTTGCTATTACTGGAAGTGTTGAGAAATATGTTTTCATAAATATGTTGACAAGAAAGGAGATGAAGTTAGAGATTGAGGTACAGGGGAATGATGCTTAGGTTTGCAGAGGAGAGCAAACCATTGAGCTTCATCTTAGGATGCCTCACTTGTAAAATTAGGATGGGAACCGGCAAAGATGGGGAAGGAATAGCTAGGACTGCAAGGCATTTGCAAAACACAAGTAGAGTTTTAAAGCTATCCTCGCAGCAGCAAGCACTTTCAAAACGATGCTGGAGAACTCCACTTGGAAACTGCAACTGCAAACCTGTTGACAAGCAATTCAGAAGAGCACCAGATTTTAGTACTGTATAATTATGTCTGAGATTTGTTCCATAAATTCAGCAAAACTGAAGTGTAAGTCTGGAAGGTTGTCCGTTGTTTTCTGATGGGCAGTCATGGTATGAATCAGCCGACTAAATGCTCAAAAGTACTAAGAGAAAGATGGATCGATTTGAGTCACATATTCTTTTCAGAGACAAACTTCTTCAGTCTCTTGACATAATCTGCATATTTTGTTGTGCTACCACTTCTTAAAGCAGAATGAGCATGTTCTCCAGTAAATGAAGCCAATTTCAAGCATTTAACAGGCACTCACAATGTACCTTTGGCAGTGAGCTTATATATAGAGATTTTCTCTTCACAAAGTTTTCACTGAGCCTGATGTGAAGTTACACTGACCACAGAGATAATTTGTGATTTGTGATGGCGTCTGTAAGGCTGTTTCTTTACTACAACCATTTCCTTTCCTCCTGACCATACAACTGGACTACACCACCATCCCTTGTGGTTAGTTAGGTATAGTTAGGTGTAACTGAGTGAAGACTAGCAGAATGTAGGTGGAAGCAGTAGGTTATTGTAACTACTCATATGATGCTCTATGGTGGTCTGGGTCCCTGGGCTGCTCTGTGGAGCAGAGAGGCAACCAGTTGCCTAATCCCTCAACTTACTGGACATTGTTCTAGAGAGCAATCAACTTTGATTGCTTATGTCACTGAAATTTCAGGGCAACTAGGGTGATCCTAATTAATGCACAAGATAGAGGATGGAAACACTGGAGAACAGAAGCAACGGAAACACATTAGGGATCATTACAATTGTAAAAATAGAAATGCCCAAGTATGAAGGCATGCCTGGCTTCTCCCACTGTAGCAATCTGGGCCAATCCAGTTATAAGATATTATAGGGTAACTGCTCACATGCTGGGAAAGAACCAAAGTGGAGTTTTCATGAGAACAAACATATATAATAACCGATCCATTTGGCAAATTATTCAGCTCAAAAGCCCTTAAGTATTTAAGGACACTTCCTTATCTGTGTTTCAGTGTCAGAAAGGCTTTATTGTTGTTTTACTTACTGTGGTAAGTCATTGAGAAAAGAGGGGGGAAAGAAGAAAAAGAAAGGAGGAATGTGTTGGGATAGCTATTGGCTTTCCCTACCTGGGTTTTTTGATGCAGGGACTGACCCAAAGAACCAGGGTGAGTACGTCACCCTGGGTGTGACCTCTTGGGAAACACTACAGCTGTAGGGGCTGCAAACCACCCAAAGGCAAGTACCCTTGGCAAGCCTCATGGGTCTCTCCTTGGGTACATGGAAGTTAGGCACCTTTTCTTGGGTATCATTAAGATGGAGCATAGTGGGAAGGGACTAGAAATGTAATTAATGTGACAACAGCATCAAAACCTGCTCTCTGAAGCTACCAGGCCAAAAAAAGAGGAGAGGATAAAAAAGAAAAGACCTTTGTGCTGAGTGAAAACTGAGCATCTGTTCTGCCTCTCTTATGATGGCACCAAAGCATCTGCTCCTTTAATACAATTATAGTAGCCCTGTGGAAATGTAAATCGCATGATTACAATTGGGTTAACCATGTAACTTGTGGCTCAAACCAGGATACTTTCAAAGCAAATGGGGGGAGGGTCTAAAATAATTGAGGTATGTATTTATTGTCCTGCAGTGGCATTTTGTTATACCAACAGAACTAAAAATAGTTTAATCAGAAATAAAAGCATTTAAAAATTAAAGTAAGATATGTTTGCATATATTCACATATACCTGGGAGCAAATAGAAACATTTATTTTTTATTGTGTATATGTGGGGGGGGACACGTGACCACAGTTGCCCTCAGAGTCCAGAAGAGGGTGTCTTATCCATTGGAGTTGGAGTTATAGACACTTGCAAGCTGCCCAATGTGGGTGCTGGGAAGCAAACCCAGGTCCTCTGGAAGAGCAATGTGTGTTCAAACTGGTGAGCCATCTCTCCAGACGTAAATTGAAACTTTTTTTTGTATTTATAACCATGACATTAAAAACAACAGAAACAGAGCAATGACTTTTGTAAATCTTTGCATGCTACAGGGGTATATGATGGGTAGTTTTAATTGTCAACTTGATGAAGTCTAGAATCACTTGGAAAGAGAGTCTCAATGAGGGGTTGTTTAGATAAGGTTTGCCTGGGGGGGTCTGTGAGCAATTGTCTTAATTATGTTAATTGATGTGGGAAGACACAGCCTACTGTGGGTAGCACCATTCCCTGTGCTTGAGTCCTGACCTATATAAGAATGAAGAAAGCAAGCTGAACACTAGAAGCATGCATGTACTGATTTCTCTCTGCTTTTGACTGTGGAATGTGGTATGACTAGCTGTTTCATGTTCCTACTGCCTTTTCTGCGATGGTGGACTGTAACCTGGAACTGTGTGCTAAAATAAAGTCCATTCCACTTAAATTGTATTTGTCAGGGTATTTTTATAATAGCAACAGATACGAAACCATGCAGGATGTCTCTTGGTTCTCATCTTTTGGTAGGGAAGAACACAGTTTAAGGGGAAGTTTATTTAGCAAAGCATAGTAAAACATCTACAGAGAGATCGGAGTGGGGTTCCCTGAAGTGGGGAGCTGTTTGGTGGGTTATGTGTTGTGGATTCTAACAAAGTTTTAATGAATATTTAAGAAGTAGCTGGCATATTGGTGGGGTGTGTGACCCTTTTTCCTCTCACAAATCATGGTAAACCAGGTCTCTTTTGGGGATTTTTTTCTTCCCATGATCTTCTAGAAAAGCCCACAAAGGTATGGTGTGTGTGTGTGTGTGTGTGTGTGTGTGTGTGTGTGTGTGTGTGTGTGTGTGTGTGCGTGTGTGTAACCCACAATACAAGTGATGTTATGCAGTCAGAGCCTTTTGAGGATGTAGAATCTTCAGAAGTGCAGTGTAGCAACTGGGAAAGTACCCTGGCATCTTTGTTCCTGATACAGGGGAAAAACCCACCTGCAGCTTCAGTAATGTTTAATCACAAAGGGGCATTCTGACCTTCAGGAGACACAGCTACTAGGATACAGCTGCAGTTTTCCTTGTTTATTTCGCATCCAACTCCTTGCCTACCTGTCATCACACATTTTCTTAATTGGTTTTAAGCTGAATTTCTCTGAGACTGTGTCACTTGTATATATCTGAAGGATGTGTTTTTCAAATGGCTCTATGAAGCTAGTTTTTTTTTTTTTTTTAAAAAAAAAACCCTTTTCTTTAAAGTTGCATTTCTGAACTCGCTAACTTGAGTTTTTAACCCATCAATCAACTCTTTACCACTAGAATTTATATGGAGGTCAGAGGACAACTATGGAGTTGGGCTCTCCTTCCACCACACGAGTTCCAGGGCTTAAACTCGGGTTGACAGGCTTGGCAGGAAGGAATAGATGTGTCACTAGGAGTGGCCTTTGAGGTTTCAAAAGCCCATGGCAGTTCCAGTGTCTCTCTCTGCCTGTTGCTTGCAAATCAGGATGTAAAGCTCTCAGCTAATGCTTCAGTGCCATGTCTGTCTGCTTCCCACCATGATGATCATGGACTAATCCTCCAAAACTGTAACTAGTCTTCAATTAAATGCATTCTTTTATAAGAGTTGCCTTGGTCCTAATGTCTCTTCACAGCAACAGAACCATGACTAAGACACTAGGCAAACATTCCACCAGCGGCTATTAATATATCACCAACATTAATTTCAGTTGACATTTATTTTGTTTGGTTTCTTTCTTGTGTATGAATGGACATAAAATATTATTTATTTTTAATGTATAAATTTATTTTATTTGTAGTATATGAGTGTTTCGCTGCATCTGTGTATACTTACCATACATGTGCTTTATGCCTAAAGATCCAGCCAGAAGAAGGTGACTAGTCCCTGGAACTGGGGTTGCAGACAGTAGTCAGCTGCCGTGTCTGTGCTGGGAATCAAAGCTTGTCCTTTGCAAGTGCTCTTAGCCACCGAGCCATCTCTCTAGGCTCTGTATGGACATTTATATTCATATTTGGTCCATTAAGCAACATTGATGGATACTGCTGACTGCTATTGGTATGGACACATGCAGTGAAAACAAGCAAGCCAGGTACACAGAACAATCTTCCAACTTGTATCAGTTGCCAAAAATATCTGAAATCAGTGATTTCAAAACAGTTCTTTTTCACACTATGAAGAATCCAGAAGTGGACAATCTAGGGTGAATGATTTCATAATGATACCAAGGCTGCAGGCTCCATACTTTTCCTCAGATACCCTCAGTATATAGCTGCTGCACAGGACACAGTAGACTACCTCTCCTCCATTGCCATGCTTGCACTGCAAGGCAGAAAGAAAGGCAGGACAGAGGCCACAGGGTAAGGGTACCCTATCCAAGGGTGCGATGGGATCCCTATCTCAGATTCTCTGTTAGAAGCCCTACCAATCAGTTACTCAAAAAATGGGAATTGATCTACCTCAAGATCAGCTATATCACTCTTGGGCATATACACAAAGGACACTCCATCTTACTACAACGACAGTTACTCAACTATATTCATAGCAGCTTTATTTGTAAGAATCAGAACCTGGAAACAACCCAGTTGTCCTCAACTGAAGAATGGGTAAAGAAAATGTGGTACATTTACAAAATAGAGTATTACTTAGCTATTTCAAAAAAGCCATCATGAAATTTGCATCAAATGGATGTAACTAGAAAAAAAAATCATCCTGAGTGAGGTAACCCAGATCCAGAAAGATAAATATGTTATTTATTCATTTATAAGTAGATATTAGCTGTTAAATAAATGATAAACAAGCTACGATCCACAGATTCAGAGAGGTTAAAGAGGAGGGCTCAAGGAGGATGCATAGGTCTCCTGGGAGGGGGAAGTAGAATAGATTTTGCTGTGGACTGGGGGCAGATAGGGATGGGAGTGGAAGGGATCAGAGTGTGTGTGTGTGTGTGTGTGTGTGTGTGTGTGTGTGTGTGTGTGTGTGTGTGTGTGTGGTAAGGAATTAGGGAGATCATGTGGAGAGAGACAGCCTGGAATTGGAGGGCATTTGGGGGTCAGTGTGAAAACCTAGTTCAGAGGAAACTTTTTGGAATGTATGAAGGTGATCATAGAAGACTACTAGTAATGGAGGATACGGTGTCCGAACTGACCATCTCTTGGAGCTGGGCAAGGCTTCCAGTGGCAGAAATGGGTTGTATTGAGTTGTTGGTCAAAGGGGGTCCCCATGGAGATCTCAAACAACCCAGGCTGATGCTAGGACAGACAGCTGTCCTCTGCAAACTGACAGTGAAGCCCTATTGCTGAGGACAATATCTACACAGCTCATTGAGCGTAGAGAGGTCAAGCTGTTGCCTGCATGGAGCCTTCACCCATACAATGTAGTCTCTTTGGTGCAGGAAGGTACTCTGCAGGTTACAGAAAGAAACCTGGACACCAATCCAGCCACAAAACCCTTGACATACAATCTGTCGTGACTGAAAGATGTGCTGGGACAATCATTGGTGGCACAGAACTTGTGGGAGGGAGCAACCCATGTCTGATTTAACTTGAAACCTAGTCTTAGAGAGGGAGCCCAATGCTCAATACTTCCTGGATGGCTAGGAACCAGAAACTGGATAGCCCAGGGACCTAGGGAACAGTCAAACATGAATGGAAAAGATCAATAAAATGATTCCTAGTAATATTCTGCTATGCTTATAGATCAGTGCCTTGTCCAGTCATTATCACAGAGGCTTCCTCTGGCAGCAGATGCAGAGACACACAGCCAAACATTACACGGAGAGAGAGTCTAAATTGGAGGTCTCTATCAGGTTCCTCCCATCAGAGCTCTGGGACTCTTTTGAAAGAGGGGATGGAGAGATTGTAGAAGTCAGAAGGGATGGAGGACACTAGGCCCACTGAATCAATTAAGGAGGGCTCACATGGGCTCACAGAGACTGAAATGGCAAACACCAGGCCTGCGTGTGTCTACCCCAGGTCCCCTGCATATATGTTATGACAGTTAGCCTGGTGTTTCTGTGGGACTCCTAACTGTGGGAGTGGTGTGTCTCTCATTCTTTTGCCTGCTCCTGGGATTCTTTCCTTCTCACTTGGTTGCCTTGTCTGACTTCGATGTGAGGGCTTCTGCCTTGTCTTATCTTTCGTTGTGTTTGGTTGTTGTCTCTTGAAGTCATGATCTTTTCTGAAGGGAGAGATGGAGGAACAGATCTGAGGAAGTAGGAAGATGGGGAAGTTGGGAGGAGTTGAGGGAGGGGAAACTGTGACTGGGATGTATTGTATAAGAGAAGAATCTTCGTTTTTGTTACTTGAACTTTATTTACTTGTAAGTAATCTTCACTACAGGTACAAAGGAGTCAGGATAGTTGCTTGGTATCATTTTAAATTCATTTTATGAGAAGAATCTATTTTCAATTAAAAAAGAAGCCCTTGTTGGGCAGTTGGGATGCACACCTTTAATCTCAGCACTCGGGAGGCAGAGGCAGGGGGATCTCTGTGAGTTCAAGGCTAGCCTTGTCTACAAAGCAAGTCCCAGGACAGCCAGAACTGTTACACAGAGAAACCCTGTCTTGAACTTTGGGAGCATGTTCCACATAGAGGGATACTCTCTAAGCCTAGACACATGGGGGTGGGCCCAGGCCCTATCCCAAAGGATATGACAGACTCTGAAGACCCCCCTATGGAAGGCCTCACCCTCCTTGGGGAGAAAAAAGGGTATGGGATAGGTAGGGTGTTAGTTGGGGGGATAGGGGAGGAGGGGAGGCAGAGGGAACTGGAATTGACATGTAAAATAATCTTGTTTCTAATTTAAATAAAAAAATGGAGAGAAAGAAAAAACCTTAAAAAAAGAAACCCTGTCTTGAAAAACAAACAAAAAAAAAAAAAAAAAAAAAGGAAAAAAGGAAGCCCTGACAATGAGTTCTAGCTATGCTTCATTGGTCTGAGCTGGGTCATGAGGTCAGTCCATCCCATGACAGATGCAGATGCTAGAGCATACAGTTTGTACCCGGGTCTCTGGCCTTCTCCAACAAAAACAAAGTTCTGTCAGGGAGGAGAAGTGGGGGATAGTGTTAGACATTGAATTGCTAAAGATAGAATTCAGTTCACTGCCTTGAAGCATCTCTTGCTTTCACAAGATGACAGTGAAACTGGAATCACAAAGTAGGTGTCTATTAAACTCTCCCTAGTCTATTTGGCCACATATCTTGGTTTTCATTTTCCCTCCAGTTGCTGTGAAGTCTCACTGATATTCTCATTAAGGGACTGGTGAAATTTATAAGCACCTGGGGGGCCCCATCTCTCAAAATGTTTATTTGAACCACCATTTAGCCAATTCAAAAGATTTCTCTGTGAACAGGCTGTCTTTTTAGAGGGGTATCGGGAGAAGCAAGCCATAACACTTTATTTTGGGGAATTTATATCAACCTGTCCCTGGATAGATTTTAACACCACAGGCAGGGAAATAAAAAAATATTTTCTCTTGTTCTCAGAACATTTCAGTGACAATAATATCTTTGAGACCAGGCTTGGCTTGGCTTTCCTCAGCTCTTCTGTTTTGGTTAGCACAAAGCCTATTGTGGTAATCTGACCATCTCTCCCTGTGAGAAAAACCAAGAGAAAACACAGCGGGATAGTTTCTTGTGCCTTATGCTTCCACCCCCAAAGCCTAGTCTGTATGATTTTCCCCTCTGCTTCCCTCTCATGGCACTTCTTGTCTTTATTCTTTGGACTCATAGTTTATTCCCTCTCCTCCTTTCTTCCTCCACTATACTCAAATTGTCTTAAAAGGTCAAAGATAGAGACATTCATCTTTGTATCCCATAGAGCTCCTAGAATGGCACTGTCTAGTAGTAGGCATGGGTGAGTTCATTCAATTTTTGTGAGCTGCTTTGAAAAAATAGAAAGAAGTGTAATTGATGGTCTGTTCTATTTAGACCAACATGCCCAAAGTTAAGTATAGCTTTTCAATATAACACAATTATTGAGACATTTTGCATTCTTTTTATAGTAAATTTTTAGAATTAGTGCACTTTTTAAAAAATTTAATTCACATCTTGTCCTATTCTGCTTTGTCAACTTGATATAGCCTAGGGTCAATTAAGAAGGATCTCTCAATTGAGTAATTATCCAGACAAGATTGGTTTGTGGTCATGTCTATGGGGGGATTGTCTTGATGGTTAAATGATGCAGGAGGGCCCATCCCACTTTGGGTGGCATTATCCCCTAGGTAATGGTCCTGGCATGGAAAAGAAAGATAGCTAAGGATGAGCTTGTGAGAAAGTCAGTAAGCAGTGTTTCTCCGTGGTTTCTGCTTCAAGTTCCTGCCCTGACTTGCTTCAATGATGGGCTATAATGTGGGAGTATAAGCCAAATAAACTCTTAAAATATACCTTATCCAAGAAGAGATTTGTTCTAATTACTTTTCTGTTGCTGTGGTAAAAGTACAATGACCAAAAGCAACTTGGGGAGGAAACAGTTCACTTGGCTTACACTCTCAGATTATAGCTTTCTTGTCAATTTGCTTCATTCTCATTCCAGTCTTCTGTGCTTTTTGTTTTACTTTTCACCACATAGTTTACATTTTCTTGTGTATTTTTGAGAGCCCAGTTACCCACTGTTTTTCCCACAGTTGCATGTTTTCCTTAACCATTGCTACTCAAACTGTGGCCTGAGGATTGACAGCACCCGGGAGCTTGTTAGAAACATATTTTCAGATTCCACTTCAACATTACAGCATTGTATGTGTAGGATGGAAAGGTCTAGGTTTGTGAGCATTCTTGTGTAGGCAAGGTTGACATCGAGTGCCTTCCTCAATCTCTCTTTACCTTCTTTTGTGAGTTGGGGACCTCTCCCAGAACTTGGAGCTTTCTTGTTAGTACTGTGCTCCAAGCCAGCCTATTATCTTCATCAGATCAGCTGTGCCTGTTTCAAAAGACCACCACAGATGCACTTGTTGACTTTAGAGGTTCCTTCATACAAGGAGAGGTGGGGAGGGTCAAAGAACCCTCATTGGAGTATCCAGCCACTCCCTGCAACCTGTTATACACAAGTCTGCTCTAGCTGAACATGGTCTTGAGAGGGACTGGAATAGGTAAGTGGGGAAGGACTAGGGGAAGGGACTTAATCTATGTAGCCATCATCCATGCTGGGTGCAGATCTCCCAGTGTGGCACTTTTAGGGTCACCCATGCTGCTGCCACACAATCCCTCACCTGTGCTCTGTAAGTAACCCTAGTAAACTCATTGGATTCTCAGGATGAACTTTGGTGGAATCATGCCTTGGAACTGTTGTTGAGACCTAAGTAAGAGGTAGATATTTGTGTCCCTCTCAGGGAAGGAATTTTAGCAACAAGCTCATTGGGCTAGACTGGCTGGCCAGTAAGCTCTAAGGATGCTCCCGACTCTGCCTCCCACATTGGGATTACAGGCACATGCCACCATGCCTGGCTTTTTACATGAATGATGGGGGATATGAACTCAAGTCCTCCTGCTTGCATTTACCAATTGGGTCATCTCCTGGTCCTATTATCTGAATTTTAATGTACTCCCAGAGGAGGGAATTTGCATGTGTGTCATGGAAATAGGGAAGTCCAGCTTCCTGGTTTCCTGGGAGGCAGTCTGGGGTTGTGATTAGGAGCACAGAGCCTCAATTTTCATTTGAGTCTCAGCCTTGCCATCAACCAGTCATTTGATTTTGTCTAAAGATGGGGCTCTGAAAATTAGATTAGGTAAGGATGTAAAGTACTGAACAGAATGTCTGGTAGATGGGCATTTGAAAAATTACTGCTATGTGATCAATGCTTCAAGTTGCAAAATAATTTTTCTTGATCCTTTTTTCTTGACCACCCCCAGTCCTATTGGCTTATCCTTGCTGGAATAATGATTTAGCCTGACTTAGGGATGGCCACAATTTCTGGTTCAGATTTTATCCAGAGGTCAGTGGGTTAATGGATGCAAACTTTAGCCAAATTCCTGGTGGATTCTCTAGGGCATGTATAATACTGTTCCTCAGGTTGTGGTGACTCACAACCATAAAGTTATTTTCCTTGCCATTTCATAACTGTAATTTTGCTACTGTTATGAGCCATAATGTAAATATCTGTATTTTCTGATGGTCTTAGGTGATCCCTGTAAATGGCTTTTTTGCCCTCCAAAGGGGTCTCGACCCACAGGTTGAGAACTACTGCTCTAGAGGCACAAAAAATAGTGGAATGAATGTATATTACAAGGAGGATTCATTAGTTGGCTTCCACAGTACAGAAGGTGCAACATTACAATGGCTTTCTGCATACTGGAGGGCCAAGAATCTGATAGCTGCTAGGGCCACAAGGCTGGATGCCTCAACAGTCATGTCATGGTGCTGAAGCTATGGAGGATTCCTAGAGAGCCACTGGGCTTCCATTCATGTTGAGAGGCCTAGGAAGCAAGCTTCTGATGGCAGTGGCAGTAGAAGCAACAGAATAGATGCATTCACCAGTAGGCATGAAGACTGGGAGGTGAAAAGGGAATCTAGACTTCTTCATATCTGGCTTGCCAGAAGGTGCATCTCACTCTGGGTACCCACCCTAACTCCCTACCTCCACCTCAGTAATCCTCCCTGGAAATACCCTCATAGACCCACTCAGAGGTGTGTGTCTTATCTAATTCCAGTCAAGTTCACAATCCAGACTAACTATCATACCGGTACCTCCAACCTTAAGTGTCTCAGAATGTTTTTCTGCATAAAAGGTGAGTGCAGCTCAGAACTGCTTTTCTAGGCAGGGTGGATGTTGAAGGTCAGTTATAACACCCACTCCCACTTGTTTTCCCTCCAGCAGTTTCTCAGGCAATCTCATCTCTCCTACAACCACTCACATTTCTTCCGGAGAGTAGCAAGCCATTGATTGCTTTGCTCAGCTTCCAGTGCTACTGTGAAATGACATTTTCTGTGCGTCTCTGGGTGCTGTGAAGGGATAATGAAAAGGGAGACTCACATAGCATGGATCACTTGCCATTGCACTAGAAAATCACACAAGTCTACAAGCTGTGCTGACCTCAGTAACTGCAGTTTTATGCATCCTACTTATGAATATATTATTCACAGGGAAATCCTTAAATTGCCTTTCCTCAGCTAAATCGAAACCTAGTGCACATCAGTTGGTGAATGAGAGTTTCAAGCCATCACATATTGGTGCTATGTCTCATTTGGAAGTAGGGTTTGCAAAGTTGGGCTTACAATATTATTGGAATATTTTTATTATGGTGTATTTTTCTTACCTTCTAACGATGCTACTTAGAAAAATATAGATCTTAAAGTTAGTACAGATCTTCAAGCCTGGTAAATGCTGATCATATATAATGAGGTATTTCACAGGCATACATATATATTTATATTAATTATGAAAAATTACATAAAGAAACAAATATTTCTCAAAGGTTGGAAATGGAAATGTATCAACATGATTGACATATTTTTGGTTTTCCTAATCTTTTCAAGCATCCCTAGGAACCGAACCCTTTTGTGGAAGAGTAATTTGATTTTTTCCCACTGGAGTTTAAAGGAATTATTTATTGTGTGTGTGTGTGTGTTTGTATGCCCATGTGTGAGTGTATGGAGGTCAGAGGATAGCTTGCCGAGAATTGTTTCTCTCTTCTACCATGTGGGTTCCAGGGACTTAATTCAGGTCATTAAGCTTGGTGGTAACCTTTCCATTGAGCCATCTGACTGGCCCCCACACTGGAATTCATGCATACTGTTAGGGGCTCTCTAAATCAAACTATGAGGCTGTCACAGTACAATATTTATGTTGCAAACATAATTATTTCTTATGTTTTCCTTCCAAGTTTAAAAGCTGAAAGGATTGTAATTCCTATTAACTGATACATGATAATTTATTTTCTCTCATAAATATGTGAGGTGGCTTAAATGGTTGCCTTTTTCTCTTCCTTGGGATATTGCTGGCATGAAATAAATGACTGAAAGTGGTTAGTTATCACCCCACACACAGGTACCTATCCAATGTTAGGATAATGCAGAGGCTGATTTTGATGCCACAGCTTATTTTCTCATTCCAAAGTTCTCTGATTTTATAAAAACGAGTATGTGTCATTTTATAGTCCCAGGTTCCAAGGGAACCTATGAGGATCGGATTTCTAGGACTATGTTAATACAGACTCATCAGGAGTCCTGTTTACACACTTTGTGATCACACAGGGAAAGATGATGGGGAAGGAGATGGATGTATTTCTGCTTACAAACTAGCTTTCATGACTTTGAGAAATCTACTCCATTTATTGCCGTCTGGGTTTCCTCATCTATAAAGAGGAACTTAATAGGGTAAATTAGCTACAAACCCAAAAGACTGAAGATTGAGATAAACCACTTGCACCTGTCTTCTGATGCTTTTTTAAAGTAGCACCTATTAGTTATCACTACAGTGTTGACATACATGATTTATTTATTCACAAACTTCATCACCGATGCTGTTGATAACTTTATTCTTCTCTAGAAGCACATTGAATAATTCAATGGCTGAATATTTGAGAGCTCAGACATAGGATGTCTATGACTATATATAGTATGTGGTGGTATAATTGAGTTCTGTTCAAGGTTATCTATGTGTTATGTATAAAGGATAACCACTATGTAGTATAATTTCTTTTCTATACCATAATCTCTTCAAAATAAATTAATTTTGAGACTGAACACTCCACAGTCATTTTCAAAATGATGAAGTAAGTTGAAGCTTAGAGATGTACAGAATTTTAATTTCAATTACTATGTTTGTGTTTGCTTGGGAAAGTTAGAATGATCCCACACAAAACTTCTAGATCACTTGTTTGTCGAGCAATGATATTCTGTGGCCTGTTTGAAAGGTACAAAGCATTAGAAGGTGGAGAAATTTTCTCTATTCATGGTATGATAAAAATACAGTGGGCAGTGTGGTGTGGTGCATGCCTGTAAAATGGAGGCCAGCCTGGTCTACAGAGTGAGCTCCATGACAGCCAGGGCTACACAGAGAAACCCTGTCTGGAAAAACAAACAAACAAACAAACAAAAAAACGAAAAGCAAAAGTACAGTGGCGGAGGCAAGTTTACTAGCTGTCCTCTCATCAAACACTGGTATTTCACCAGGCGTTGGTGGCGCACGCCTTTAATACCAGCACTCGGGAGGCAGAAGCAGGTGGATCTCTTTGAATTCCAGGCCAGCCTGGTCTCCAGAGCGAGTGCCAGATTAGGCCCCAAAGCTACACAGAGAAACCCTGTCTCGAAAAACAAAAACAAACAAACAAACAAAAGACTGGCATTTCTCAAGCTTGCATTTCCTCTTCTTTAATGTACTTGTAAGACATGTGCAAGCATTGTTTGACCCTTGCTACATTCCCCTGTAGGAACTGGGGCACATGGCAGAGATGTAATAGTGCGGGCTTTGTAATCCTTGCACTTTTGAGACGGGAAGGGCCATTAGCAAGTGAGCTAAGATTGGCTACTGCCACTGCTGTTCTTAGTTTGTGGCTAGGAGCTCACTCATTGTATATGCATATAAGATAGAGGATGGGGTTGGGGCTCTGAGAGATGTTTATCCTGTTACTTTCAACACTCCATCATCTTCCAGGAAGGGATAGAAGCAGGAGGAATCAAGGGCTAATGCTAGGACTTCTGACTTATACTCATATGAATAGGAAAGGCCACAACACCCACAAAGCAGTGGGAGTAAATGTTCAACACACTGTAGCCATTTAGCTTTTCTTTTGTGTATGAAAAGTCTTTGGACGCATTCCCTCAAGGATCACCTGAGTGTGGATATGGTTTTCTCTTAACTGGTGGTTACTTGTGTTTCCACTGGTTGGAGTGGCCATTTTCAAAACAGACCTAACTGACCCAGGAAGCACATTTGAACATTTTGTATATAAAGATGATATCAAGCTGAGAGTGATGGTACATGCCTATAATCTTTACCCTGAAGAGACAGGGGTGGGAAATTGTGTTTGCAGCCAACCTGGACTATTATAATATGTAGTATAAAGTACTACCCAATAAATGTGCTAGCATAGTAATAATGGTTAGTCATTCTCATTATAGCTCACTTGACATTTTATTCTATTGTTTTCTACTTAATAGTTGAACATGCAATTTATTTATTTAAAAACTTATTTTTAAATTGTTTACTTACGTGCATGTATGTGTGTCTATGTGTGAGTCAATGCACATGGGTGCAGGTGGCAGCAGAGGTCAGAGAGGGTGGTGAATCCCTAGTATCTAGAGTTAATGATGGTTGTGAGCTCTCCTATGTAGGTGCTGGGAACTGAACTTTGGTCTTCTGCCAAAGCAGTAAGTGCTCTTAACTGCAGAGCCATCTCTCCAGGCCCGGACAATTTAAAGTTACACACAAATGATTCAAAGGAGCTTAACCATAAAAATAGAGGATCATGTGCAGTTCAAGGGCAGTGATCGATTATTTTCCCTTTATTAACACTTGAAGGGTAGCACACAAAATAATGAGTTTCATCTTAGCATCTCCACAATATGGACATTGTATGCTCCCGTCATTCATTCTTTCCCCTTACTTCCCTTACTTTGTACTTTTCCCTGTCCCAGATGGTTCCCTCCCTTACCCAGTTAGTTCCCCTTTCTGCCTTCATATTGCCTATAAGCCATTACCTTCTATATTTTCCACCCTCATTAAGATATATCTCACCCCTCATGATGTACTTTCTAGTTTTGGGAATCCCACACATATGTAAGCACACATACATGTCTAATTTTAAAGTTAGGTTCTGTATATGAGAGGAAAAACGAGGCATTTATCCTATTGAATCTGGCTTGTTTTCCTTGATGTAATGATTTCAAGTTGTACATGCCATGATTTCACTTTTTATGGCTCTGTAAAGTTTGATGGTGTGTATATAGCACCTTTTCTTTAGCCATAGATTCTCTGCCTCCATGATTTATCTAATAAACTGCTAAGGAAGCAAATAGCAGAGATAGAAATCAAATGATCTTGGTTTAAATTTCAGCTCTAGAATTTAATAAGTTATGAACCCTTACAAGCTTCCTTAATGTCTCAGTGCCCCAGATTCCTCTTCTGCACAATGGGGGAAATAATAGTATTGATCCCAGGGAGTTATTGTGATGACTAAATGAATTAAACTTACAAAGCATTTAGAACAGTGCTTGCCACATAGAAATGTTAAGTATTATTGTTATCTTGCCTACTGTTTAGGGGCTACTCTGTATGGTTCAGAGAATGATCTATGATAGTTGTACTTATGGTTTGGAATGAGTGGTTCATGAAGTATGTAGCAAGAGAAAGTAAAAGAACAAAATGGCAAGTAGCAGATAGATAGAAACAAAAGATAGACAGCAAAACATCATTAGATCAGGAGTTTACAACATGAAGCAGACATGACTGGAGTATCTTGATTGAGAAAGCAAGCAAAGGCAACATCATGAAACATGCAACAGAGACTGCCTGGAGAAGTTGAAGCAATCAGCTGGAGTTTCTTCTCTATGGATGGATTTCCCATGGCTGAGTTCCCAGATTCCCATTCCTACTAAAGGTATTTTCACATCGTGGGATCAGCAGTGGTGGAAAAGGTTTACCTTCTAGCTGTTTTCAACATAATGATTTTACTATTGGGTTGTTTGCTTTTCTTTCCCTATGTCACAGACTTGGGTAGGGGAAACCCATCTCCAGATAGGGGGGTCTTGGAAAAACATTCTGAGATAAATATGCATAGCAACAGACCCCATTTCTAGATCCAGCTTCTCAGTGAGTTTAAACAGCACATGGCAATTTATAGAGTGTGTCTAACAGAAGTATAGGAAACAAACTTTTTACTGTTGAGGGTAATTACAAATCTTTCTCAATAATTCATGGAATTTAGGAAATGTATTAAAGAGAAGCTTTTCCTCATTTATCTTGAAAGCATTTGTACCGTTAAGTTTAGCTGTAAGAAAAAGAAAATATAACCTTTCTGATTGGCTTTGACAGTTTAGTATCTTTGGGGGCAGGAAGCTCCAGGCATTGATTTGGTAGTTGAATTATGTCATGGCTAGTATGTCTTAATTGCCTATTTCAATCTCTACAGCACATAGCTTGAGCCTAGGATATTGAGCAGAAAGAAGAGAGAAAAGTGATGTCAGCCACATTGGCCATTTTAACAGGAAGGCAAAATCGTTCCTGGAAACCCTTTAAGCGAGTTCCTGCTTCTGTCTCATAGGGCAACATGATGTTATGAGGCTGCCACTGGTGGCAAGGGAGACTGGTCAGGCCAAGGAGTAGTGTTTCTAGTGTCTGCATTTGAAAGCAACAAGGGACAAGTGGATTGCTGTTGGGTTAGCTGATCAATGGTATTGACTTCGGGTTGTATTTGATTCAGCAAAGTTCAGGTTCCATTGTTTCTGGAAGGAGCATTTAGTCCAAACCTCCCATTTTAATAATGTTTGACACCTCAGGCAGAAAAATATTTTTATCATATAGTATTCTCATAATAGATATTTTAAAATTGCATTTTGTTTATTTATTTTTGTGCATTTATGTGTGTATATGTGGGTGCACACATACCACAGCACAGACAGAGGTCAGAGGACAGAGGACAGCTTGAGGGTTCTCGTCTTCCATCTTGTGGGTCACGGAGATTGAACCCAAGTTATCAGGCATTGAAACAAGTTCTTTTTTACTCACTGAACCATCTCACCAGCCCTAGGCACTAGATATTTATTGATTGAATGAAAATAACCCAAGAAATGAAACATAAAGTGGCCATTTGTGTTGGGTTACTGTATTAGTAGCCTGTGTCTATGTAATAACTTACCCCACAATCTATGGACTTAAAAGAATAAATACTGGGTCAGAATTTCCGTGAGCCATTTTTAGTGGGGCTCACTGCTCAGGTAATAATTCTGGCTTCAGGTCTCTCAAGAGGTTGCCTTCCTAATGTCAGCCAAGACTGCAGCCATCAGAGGCTTGACAGGCTGTACATTCTCTTTCCATGCTTACTGAAATGACCGTTTGCCTCAGGTCTCAGTTCTTCACCATATGGTCCTCCTCAGTGTCTGCTTGAATCCATCCCCCGGGATGGCATAGGGATTCCCTGGAGAGAGAGAGAGAGAGAGAGAGAGAGAGAGAGAGAGAGAGAGAGAGAGAGAGGGGGGAGGCTGGGAGTGGGAAGGGAGGGGGGGATGGAAGAGAAGAGGGAGAGGGAGAGGGAGAGGGAGAGGGAGAGGGAGAGAGAGAGGGAGAGGGAGAGGGAGGGAGGGAGAGGGGAGAGGGAGAGAGGGAGAGGGAGAGGAGAGGGAGAGGGAGAGGGAGAGGGAGAGGGAGAGGGAGAGGGAGAGGGAGAGAGGAGCTTCAATGTTATGTAGCACCATACTTGCCATGTTACTGGTCACACAGACCTCCACTGATATAACATGGGAGGAAACTACATAAGAGAATGAATGCTAGAAGGAAGGGGTAATTGCACACCATTTTTGAAGCTGACTACCACAGTCACCAGAGCAGCAAGCCATGGAATGATAGACAAAAGCCCAGGTTTTCTGATAGCCAATCTTCCCAATTTCTATTTTTGTTTTTCTATTGTTTTATCTGCTAGACTGTGCAATCCGCAGAGGAGATTTTTCCCCCCAAGAATAATTACCATTTAAATTAGTCCATAGCTTCTTCTGAAGTTTACACATACGTGTGTGCAAATGCACGCAGGCACACACACACAATTTTGTTCACAAACATGCACAGATCTCATGTATCCGAACCCTTTTACTGAAAAAATTAAGACAGCCATGTCACCAACAAGGTATGAATCTGACCTATGAATTATGCAGTTGCTTTCTACTTCAATCAGTGTGATGGAAAACAATCAATCGAAAAGGAAGAAAACATCTGCAAACCACAAGTGAACAAAGCAAAAGGTAATTGAAGGATTTTTAAATGAAAGGAGGGAAGCTTTTATTTTTTTATTGTGCTGCAACCAGAGTCCCCAAGCTGTTCTTTCATGTGTTTGTGTTTGTACAGCAGCCTAGATTGGTAGAAAATTGCTTATTCCAGTTGGGTCCTATGGAGACAGGATCCCACATTGAATTTCAACTTATTACACTGATATTATTTTCCAGCCATATGTTAAAGTGGTGGTTCTCAACCTTTATAATGCCAAGACTCTTTAATAAACGTCTTTATGTTGTGGTGAACCCCAACTCTAAAATTATTCTCATTGCTACTTCATAGCTGTAATTTTGCTACTTTTATGAATTGTAAATATCTGATATGCAGGATATCTGATATTTGACCTCTGTGAAAAGGTCATTAGACTCCCAATGGAGTCACGACCCACAGGTTGAAAAACATTGTCTTGAAGGAAGAATGCATTTGTTTACAGGATAACCAATTCTCAAGAACTTGTAGAAGTAAGGACTTTTCAGTGTGTTCATTCCAGATGTAGAAGTGAAGTAGTCATAGACATTTATTAATAGCTTTATTAAATAGTGTGCTTTTGTTCTTATGCCTCTCAAGACTGACTGTCAAGGTCACTTTCTGGGTGGACATCAGTGATTTGAAACCCGTTGGAGTGATGAAACTGGGGATTGGGAACAAAGGAAGAATTTGCTTATGGAAACATGTATTTCAAGGATCATCAGGTTAAATTGAAATGAATTCCCCTGTGGCTCACACATTTATATTTCAAAAAGAACTGATTGGGTCTAATTGAATATAGTTGTTCACTGATTTAAGCTGAGTATTCAAAATGAGTCACACTCCAGGACCATTTTTTAATTCATTGGTAATACCATTTTTCTGCCTTTTAAAATTAGCATGTCTTAATTAGGCATTATGGGGTTCATGGTGATATTTTCATATATGTGATGTGTTTTGATCATATTAATCTTTGCTATCCTCTTTTGTCCCCTTCCCACTAATTTCTTCTTTCCAACTCTACTTTGTTGTCTTTTTTGTTGTTGTTGTTAAGGGGTGGGGAGCATGTTACAATAATATTGGTTTTCAAGAAAAGAATATTTGTGGAGAGATGAACACAGTAAATACGTCAGGCAATATGTATGTTTTTATTTTGAACTATATTGTTATAGTCAGCCAAATTCCAATTTATGGTTGGGAGAACTGAGGTTCCAGAGAGGTGAATTTTCTCATTCATCCAATGGCTATTGGGCTTTTGCTCTGAGTGATGTGCACAACACTGTTTGGAAATAAAACAGTGGCAGACAGAAGGTCACATAGCTAGTGAGTTGGGAGAGTTATGAGTGGCATCTATATGGTTCCAAAGTCTGTTCATTTTTGCGTCTGTGTACCTCCCCCCAAATAGCCCTGGTACAAGGAACAATGTGTACACTGATTCACTGAGCCACCCACACTATCATTTATTTACGGCTGTCTGCTTGCCACAATTATGCAAAATGTCTGTCTTGTTTTACTGTATACAAGCCTCAAAAGCAATCTATGAGTTAATATTCAATGAATCAATGCATATCCATGAAAAACTGAGGAACAGATAGGTTCACATAGTTGCTTAGTGTTGCTTGACTATTCAGAATTGGGAGATTATTGGAGCCAAAGGAGTAAGTTTAACTTGCAGTGTTTTCAGTAAGTGGCTTTATGTTGAATGAAGTCAGCCAGAGTTGGTTTCCGTTGCTAACAGCTGAGGAATGCTAACTGGTACACCACAGTGGCCCGCTCATTATCACTACTAATACAAGGCAACTCTGTGATCTCATTATCTGTTTGAAAAATAAAGAGAAGTATTCTTCTATTCTTGAAGCAGTCTGTTTCTTCTGCTCCAGTCAGCTCTCCATTTCCGTTTTATGTTATTAACATATCAACAGCTACAATTGAATGCTTGGTGCCTGAAGTAAATATGTTTCTATCTGGATGGACTATGATAGGTGGGATCCTAGAAGACATCCTTACATGAGACATGGTCTTCTCTAGGTCTTCAACCACGACGCAAAGCTCCTCTGAAGCATGTCAATATTCTGATTTAAAAAGGTGTGTGTGTGTGTGTGTGTGTGTGTGTGTGTGTGTGTGTGTGATGTGTGGTATGGTGTGTGTGTGGTATGGTGTATGCATGTGGTGTATGTGGTGTGGTGTGTATAGTGTGTGTGGTATAGTGAGCATATGCAGTGTGTTGTGTGTATATGTGTGTGTGCAGTGTGGTATGCATGTGTGGGTGAGTAGTGTATGTGGTGTGGTGTGTATATGTTCATGCTTGTGTGAATGCAGGTATTTGCATGCCATGGCACTCATGCAGATGTTATAGGACAACCTCGGGTATCTGTCTGTGTCTTCTGACCTGTTTGTGACAGGATGTCTTTGTTGTTTTTCTGCTGTGTACCAGGGGAGCTGGTCCTTGAGCTTTGAAGTGTTCTCCAGGCTCCATCATCCATTTTAGCACCAGATCACAGAGACTGTAAATATGTGCTTCTATGCCTGGCTGTGTGTGCATTCTGGGCATGCAATTTCTCATCCTTATGCTTTAGCAGCAACTATTTTTACTCAGTGATTCAGCTCCATAGCCTCACCTTGGTTTTTGAGATAGGGTCTCTCACTGGCCAAGAATTCACCAGCCTAAACTGGTTGGCCAGTGAGCCCCAGGGATTTTTCTGTTTCCCTTTCCTTAACACTAATTATAGGTATGTGCATTATACTCCACTTTTTTCTTGTGAATTGTGAGAATGGTCAGGTCCTGGTGCTTTTAAGGAAAGCACTTTACAACTGAGCCATTTCTCTAGCCCTTGTATTCTGATGTTTTCTTTGTTAACTCACAAAAAGCAGAGGGATGACTTTCAACCTTGAAGCCCATAACTCATTTCTAAGGCGACAGGGCAGTTTAGCAGTGAGAAGCAGATCTGGCTTCATGGGTGCACAGCCAGGGCCCTTGCTTGGGTCCAGTGTTAAAACCCTGATGTGGGATGTCCTTCTGTATGCTGCAAATATGTGTTGCTTTTATTGGTTGATGAATAAAGCTGTTTTGACCAATGGACAGGCAGAATAGAGCCAGGCAGAAAATCCAAACAGAGATACAGAGAGAAAGAAGTCAGAGTCAGGGAGACGCCATGTAGCTGCCAAAGGTATAACATGCCAGAATATTACCAGTAAGCTATGGCCACGTGATGATGCACAGATTAGTAAAAATGGGTTAATTTAATTGTGAGAGCCAGTCAGTAATATACCTGAGCCATTAGCCAAATAATTGTAATTAATATTAAACCTCAGAATGATTATTTAATAAATGTCTGTGGGGACCTGCAGGTGAGAGAGAAACCAGTCCAGTGGGACTGGGTGGTACAGAAAACATCCACTGCCACTGACTTCATAGTTTTTTTAAAAAAGATTACCATATTTTCATTTGTATTAAGACCCACAATATATGAAGCATGTCCTGATGACAAAGCAGTGATAACTTACTCCAATTAAGTACCAATTTATCTTGTGGTTGGAGTTAGGAGACAAAGAATTTCCTGGTATAATTGCTTTTTCTTCCTATGTATTGTAGTTGGGCCTGTGGAACTCTGAATACTGATACTCTGAAATTTCTCTATCACTTCACAGTTTCACAAAAGAGATCTGAGTCCCAAATCTTAGGCATAAAGAACCTTTAAGGCATGGTCTTTACTAGTTATTTAAGATTCAAAGACAAACTACATTGCTACTGCTGAGGCCAAATAGGATTAATGTTAAATATGAAATATGCAAATTAGTCATTATGAGGCAGAAGTATTTAAACATGTTAAGTATTATAGACAGAAGACTGCTTCAGTAGATGATATATACAAATAGCTGTGTAACACACAATGATGTTATGGTCCAACATGGACTGCATATGAGGTCGTCGTCTCCTAAGGTTATAATAAAGCTGAAGAATGAAATCCTATCCCCTAAGTGACACTGTAGCCATGGTAATGCCATTACACAATGTATCACTCATTGGTCTGTAGACATGCTGCTGTAAACAAACTTATTGTGCTGCTAGTTGTATCAAAGCATATCTCATACACTTATGCACAGTACACAATACTTGACAATGATCATAACTTTTTAACTAGTTTATGTATTTACTTTGATAATAACAATTTTATATCTTTACAATGCTAATAACTATTTTACTAGTTTATGTATTTACCATATTGTACTTTTAATTGTTACTTTAGAGTTTACTCTAAAATAGCAGAAGCTTGTGAGAGAAAAAAAAGATAGGAAGATGGCCCAGTTGGTAATGTGCTTGCTGCATAAGCATGAACTCAGGTAAAAAGCTGGCCATGGTGTGCTTGCTTGTAATGCTAGTACTGGGGGATGGAGAAAATATGTCCCTTGAGGCTTGCTGGATAATCAGTCTAGCCAGTTTGGTGAGCTCCAGGTTCAGTGTTGACCCTGTCTCAAAAGATAAAGTGGAGGATGATTAAGGAAGATAACTGACATTGCCTCTGTATACATATATACCCACACATGCAGCACACAAATAGAAAAGTTTCCTGGAAAACAATGATGCTGTGTTATCTTATATGTCATTTGACTGCCTGAAATGATGACAAGAGTGATGGAGATGTACCAACTAGGCCTATGTAAGTACACCTTGTGATGACATGGATTAACGCTGCATTTGTAAGAACAGAGCCTCACTGCTAAGTCACAGACAGACAGACAGGCATACATACATGTGTGCGCGCGCACACACACACACTAACTAGTGAATATGATCATAAATCCCCAAAGACTGGAGTGAAAGTTCCTCAAAATAACATATAATACCAAGGGAATAGAAATCACAGTAGCCCTGATTACAGTCCTAAAGAATACTATGCACTAGGCAACAGTGAAGCACATTACAGAGAGCTGCAGCAAAATTGTCATTGTTTAGCTTCTTGTTGTGTAGCAATTTTCTCTATAGGTTAAGACCCATGAAGTTTTAAAGTGAGTGGCCCTTCCACTCAGGAAACAAACCCCTCAGAATTCTCAAGATGTCTCTGGAACTTACCAGATACATAAAGTTCCTCCCTTTTTAAGGTTATGTAAGTAATAAGGACTCCTGAGGAGACACAGAGCAACTGAGCTAACTGAAGAGACTTTTCAACTTGTGGAGCCTGAAAGTCCTGAAGAGGGTTCAGGGCTCCGGCTTCTAGCAGTCCTCACCAGGGCTGGGGTGAGCTTTCAGTCGTCCCTGTTCCTATCATTAGCTCCCCACCCATGCTTCTATAAGTACCTCCAACAAACTCATGCCTTCACCAAGTTGGACTTTGTTGGTATTGTTGTTTTGGTCTGTCTTACTTTTCATATCTGGGGTGAGTAGGGGTGTGTGTGTGTGTGAGTGTGTGTGTGTGTGTGTGTGTGTGTGTGTGTGTGAGTGTGTGTGTGTGTGTGTGTGTGTGTGAGTGTGTGTGTGTGTGTGTGTGTGTGTGTGTGTGTGTGTGTGTGTATCTGTGTATGTGTCTGTGTTGGATCTCCCCAGGAACAGTGTCACATCTGAACAGTCTCACACAAGGACAGTGTGATACAGCAGTTCTGAAAACTCAACAGGGTAGCATGAAGTTTACTATAGTATTTGTTAGAGTAAATATTTATGGTCATTAAGACTTGAGCTTCCTTACTACTTCAGAAAGTTACTTTTGTATTCTTGTAGTACTGTACTATAGTACTGTACTGTCATAAGGTACAGGATAGAGAATTTTAGAGACACGGGCATGAAATGGAACTTAAAGAACATGTCAGAGATAAGCTGTGATTGAAATTAACGTTGAAAGCTATATTGAAAAAAAAAGTTGTAAATGCCTTCTCTGCCAAAGCTTAGAATTCCTTTATTATTTCTATTGTTAGTTATTTCTTTACTCACAAACAATTCTGTAAGAAAAAAAAAACTTAAGAAATTTCAAATTGAATTGACAGGTAAGAGTGATTTTCTTTCAAGAAAGAAAGATGACTAAACATTAAAGTTAACAATATTGTGAAACTAAGATGATATATTTAGTCTTATCACAGAACGGCTACATGTTTTCCATGAAAGAATTTATTGTTTAGAACAAAATCTTATTTGCTAGTTCATCTTGCCTAGGTGAATATGAGGGTTCTTTTCTGTCTTAATACCATGACAGTTTAATATCATTGCTATGAAAAAATGTACGTCAAATTCAAGCAGGATAATTTCCATGTGCAGATATAAGAACTGATTTTAAATGTGATTTTATTTATTAGTTTACTGTGTCAACGTTTATCAAATCTCTCTCTCAGAACCAGAGCAATTTCTTCAGTGACTCTGCCAGAATTTATCCTTTTCTTATAGTCCCCAAAGCAATCTGATTAAAAAATTCATCCCTTAGAAATATCTGTAGATGGGACAATATACTCAAAGCAATTATATACCTGTATGAAAATGGCTGTATGTAACTCAGTATAGTAAATTCTTTCAAATAAAAAAGAAATATATTAACAGCAACTTTTTTTTGTTATACTTTTCAACTTGAAAAAATGTTCTGTAACAATGTCACACATAGTTCAGGCTAGCATGGAACTCACTATGGAAGCAAGGATGACCTTGAACTACTGATGCCTGTGCCTCTACCCCCTCATTTTATTCATTTGTAAAAGTAAACACAGTGGTGTTCAGAAAATAGCTACAGAGAACTGTCTTTATTTGTGAGGTTTTCCCATATTTTAGGAGATGCAAAACTAGCAGCTCAGAGACTTAGCTACTGAAGTTTGGACTTTCAAGTCCTCATTTTACGGCTGATTTCAGGTTCCATTTAGGTAACTCTTCATGTGCAATGCACTTGTTTACTTGTTGATCTCCTTCAGCATTGAGATAAGAGATTTTGGGTGAAATATTTTTGAGCAACATCTCCTTTTCCTGTGTTGCAGTACATCTGGCCGGCTGTGCTTACTTAGAGGGTGTTACCATGGGCTTGGGGAAGGGTTGACAAGGGCAGAGGAGGACATTGCAGACTTCCTTCTGCACAGAAGCAAACCATCTCCTTTGTTCTCTCTCTTTCCCAGAGGATAGCTCAGTCATAAAGTGACACCACTCTTTCAGTAAAAGAGGAACTGTAAGTTGTGATGAATGGGCCATACAATGCCAGAGAGAAATTCACTTAGGAGGCCATTTTGGATTTGAGTAGTCAATATTGGCAAGCCCTTCCTCCAGAGACTGGCTTTGAAACACCTGTGAAATAGAAATGAGCAAGAGTGAGAAAGATACTTAGCCAGGCCCAGAAAGGATTTTGCTAAATTTAAAATGGTGATATGTGATCAAACGTCCTTGGACACTGTCTGAAACATCTTTTCAAGGGCCGGATGCTCCAGGGGTTTTTATTTTTTTATAATTTCTTTTTTGGGTATGATCCTTTCATCAATGTCCTGGAATTTTTAGTTTTTTCTTTATATTCTCCTTTATGTAGCTTGATTCCCTATTCAACAACACATCTGGGCTATGGTTTGTCTACATTTTAAACAGTCTTTTTTTTAAATGAAAGCACATGGCATACAGGTGAAGAAGGAAAATACTAACATCCCTCAAGTGTTAGGACAGGCCCATTTACTGCTCTGTTTTAATGCCAGGAACACGGCAAGCTTTGATGAAGTATCAAGGACTTATTATTGAGGTTCCATATATTTGCTAAATGGGTATTTTATGTCCTTGCTGTTCCTGGCAATGTAATCTGTTTATGAGTATCTATTCTATGTGGTTACTTTTGGGAGAGATATTGGTATTTTCTGTATATTTATCTCATTTGCATCTACTTTATTGAACTTAAAAACCAGTTCAAAGTTTTTAAAATGGATTTTATCTGTTTCATATGTTTGTAATTACCAGCTGATAATAATACTCTTATGATGATTTCTAATTTATATCTTACTGCAATGGTCAGAACGAAAGCATGTTATGTACTTTTTAAGATTTATTTTTATTTCTAATTTCGTATGTGTGTGTGGGTTTGTACCTGTGAATGAAGGTGCCCTCTTGGGCCAGTAGGGGTTCCCCTGGAGTTGGAGTTACAGGCAGCTTGATAGGGGTACTAGGAACTGACCTTGGGTCCTCTGGAAGCTCAGTTTGTACTCTTTAATTTTTTTTTTTTGGTTTTTTGAGACAGGGTTTCTCTGTGTAGCTTTGGAGTCTATCCTGGCACTCTCTCTGAAGAGCGGGCTGGACTCAAACTCACGGAGATATGCCTGCCTCTGCCTCCTGAGTGTTGGGATTAAAGGCGTGCTCCACCAATGCCCGGCTCAGTTTGTACTCTTAATGGCCAAACCATCTCTCCAGTCCCACAATGTTAAATATTAATTATTTTTTATACACAAAGGAATTTTATTCTGCCATAAAGAAAGATTAAATTATAAAATTGCATGAAAATGGATGGTACTGGAAAAATTATATTCAATGAGACCAGGATCAGAAGCACAAACATCACACATTCTTTCTCCCATGCAGATCCTAGTTTTTAATTCTTTTTTTCTTTCTCTCCATTTTTTAATTTAAATTAGAAACAAGATTATTTTACATGTCAATCCCAGTGCCCTCTGCCTCCCCTCCTCCCCTCCCCGCCAACTAACACCCTACCTATCCCATACCCTTTCTGCTCTTCAGGGAGAGTGAGGCCTTCCATAGGGGGTCTTCAGAGTCTGTCATATCCTTTGGGATAGGGTCTAGGCCAACCCCCTTGTGTCTAGGCTCAGGGAGTATCCCTCTATGTGGAATGGCTCCCAAAGTCAATTCCTATGATAGAGATAAGTACTGATCTACCTCAAAGGGCCCCATAGATTTCAAGGTCTCCTCACTGACATCCTCGTTCATGGGGTCTGGATCAGTTCCATGCTGGTTTCCCAGCTACCAGTCTGGGAACCAAGAGCTCCCCACTTGTTCAGGTCAGCTGTTTCTGTGGGTTTCACCAGCCTGATCTTGGCTCCTTTGCTTATCACTTCTCCCTCTCTGCAACTGGATTCCAGTTCAGTTCAGTGTTTAGCTGTGGGTGTCTGCTTCTACTTCCATCAGCTACTGGATGAAGGTTCTAGGATGGCATATAAGTCAGTCATCAATCTCATTATCAGGGGAGGGCATTTAAGGCCGCCTCTCCACTGTTGCTTAGATTGTTAATTGGTGTCATCTTTGTAGCTCTCCAGACATTTCCCTAGAGCCTGATTTCTTTTTAAACCTATAATGGCTCACTGTATTATGGTATCTCTTATCTTGCTCTCCTCTATTCTTCCCTCAGCTCAAACTTCCTGCTCCCTCATGTTCTCCTCACTCCTAGCTTCTAATTCTTATACATGTATACTTACAAGAAGTGAGTGTATGTAGAGGCCAGGAAACTAGAAAGGGGTCCATGATAGAGGAAATGAGAAGCTTCAAGCAAGTACAATAGGACGGAATAATAAGATGAATGTGATCTGAAGGTGGAAGGAGGAATACAGGGGGTGGAAAGGTGTCAGTGGAAATTGGGACAGGACGATGAGGGAGAGAAAAAGTTGGGGAGTGATAAATCAAAAGTATGTTTGGAAAAAATTACAAGGAAGCCTGCTAATTTTAAAATAAAATTGTAAATAAAAATAAAAACAAAAAAATCTAGCCACACAAAATTTGTTTTTAAATGTTGAATAAAATCAATAAATCCTCTAACCAGATCATAATTCTCTGGATGTCAGAAACAAGCAATTCTGTGTCTCAAATTTCAAGCCGAATGTCTATCCCATTGAAGAGAGAGGGAAGGAGGGAGGGGATGATGGAGGGAAAGGCAAGACAAGGCAGAGGAAACAGAGAGAGCAAAAAATAACATGAGAGGGAAGACTGCCATTGTATTTTTCTTTGTTTTTGAATTTGTTTTTATTGAACTGTACATTTTCCTCCACTCCACTTCCCTCCTCCTCTCTGCCCTTCCATACTCTCCCATGCCCCCCATGCTCCCAATTTACTCAGGAGATTTTGTCTGTTTCCCATTCCTAGGTGGATCCATGTGTGTCTCTCTTAGGGTTCTCTTTGTTCTCAGGGGTTGTAGACTATATGTTGCTTATTCTTTGCTTTATATCTAATATCCACTTAGGAGTGAGTACATATTATATTTGTCTTTCTGGGTCTGGGTTACCTCACTCAGGATGTTTTTTTTTTCTAGTCCATTTGCCTGCAAATCTCAAGATGTCATTGATTTTTTTATGGCTAAGTAGTACTCCATTGTGTACATGTACCACATTTCCTTTATCCATTCCTTGGTTGAGGGGCATCTAGGTTGTTCCAGGTTCTGGATATTACAAATGATGTTGCTATCAACATAATTGAGCAAATGTCCTTGTGGTGTGATTATGCATCCTTTGGGTATATGCTCCAAAGTGGTATTGCTGGGTTTTGTGGTAGATTGATTTACAATTTTCTGAAAAACAGCCATATTGATTTCCAAAGCAGCTGTATAAGTTTTCACTCCCACCAGCAATGGAGAAGTGTTTCCCTTTCTCCACATCCTCTCCAGCATGAACCGCCATCAGTGTTTTTGATCTTGGCTGTTCAGACAGGTATAAGATGGTATCTCAGCATTGTTTTGATTTGCATTTCTCTGATGGCTAAGGATGTTGACCATTTCCTTAAGTGTCTTTTGACTATTTGAGTTTCTTCTGTTGAGAATTCTCTGTTTATATCTGTACCCCATTTTTAATTGACTTATTTGGTCTTTTGATGTCTAATTTTATCTTTGAAATTCTGGTAGAATTCTGAGATGAAACCATCTGGTACTGAGCTTTTTTTTGTTGGGGAGAATTTTGATGACTGTTTCTATTTCCTTAGGGGTTACAGGTCTATTTAATTTGTTTATCTTGTCTTGATTTAGTTTTGGTATGTGGTCCTCATCCAGGAAATTGTTCATTTCCTTTAAATTTTCCAATTTAGTGGAGTACAGGTTTTTGAAGTATGACCTGATGATTCTTTGGATTTCTTCTGTGTCTGTTGTTATGTTCCCCTTTTCATTTCTGATTTTGTTAATTTGGATATTCTCTCTCTGCCTTTTCATTAGTTTGGATAAAGGTTTGTCTATGTTGTTGATTTTTTTAAAGAACCAACTCTTTGTCTCATTGATTCTTTGTTTTTATTTTATTGATTTTTAGCCCTCAATTTGATTATTTCCAGCAGTCTACTCCTCCTGGGTGAATTTCCTTCTTTTTGTTCTAGAGCTTTCAGTTGTTTTGCTAGTTCACTAGGGCCAGATTTCCCTAGCTTCTTTATGTAGGCATTTAGTGCTATGAACTGCTTTCATTGTGTCCCATACATTTGGGTATATTGTACAGTCATTAGAAAATCTTTAATTTCTTATTTCTTCCTTGACCAATTTGTGATTCAGCTGAGTGTTGTTCAATTTCCATGAGTTTGTGGGTTTTCTGTAGTTAGTATTGTTGTTGGATTCCAACTTTAAGCTATGGTGATCTGGTAAGATACAGGGGGTTATTCCAATTTTTTAAAATATTTGTTGAGATATTTTTTGTTACTGAGTATGTGGTCAATTTTAGAGAAGGCTCCATGAGGTGCTGAGAAGAAGATATATTCTTTTGTGTTTGGGTGGAATGTTCTATAGATGTCTGTTAAGCCCATTTGAGTCATAACATCTGTTAGTTCCTTTATTTCTCTGTTAGTTTTCTGTTTGATAGACCTGTCCAGTGGTGAAAGTGGGTTGTTGAAGTCTCCCACTATTAGTGTGTGGGGCTTGATGTATGATTTAAGCTTCAGTAATGTTTCTTTTACAAATGTGGGTGCCCTTGTATTTGGGGCATATATATTCAGAATCGAGACTTCATTTTGGTGGATTTTTCCTGCAATGAATATGAAATGTCCTTCTTCATCTCTTTTGATTACTTTTAGTCTGAAGTCCATTTTGCTAGATATTAGGATTGCTACATCAGCTTGTTTCTTAGGTCCATTTGACTGAAAAATCTTTTCCCAACCCTTTACTTTAAGGTAATGTCTGTCTTTGGAGTTGAGTTGTGTTTTTTTTTTTTTTTTTGTATGCAGCAGATAGATGGATCCTGTTTTCCTATCCATTCTGTTAGCCTGTGTCTTTTTATAGGTGGAACGAGTCCATTGATATTAAGGGATATTAATGACCAGTGATTGCTAGTTCCTGTTATTTTGTTGTTGTTGGTATTGGGTGTGCATTTCCATTCTTTGGGATTTGTTCTTGTGGGATTATCTTTTGCCTGTGTTTTTGTGGGTGTAGCTAACCATTCTTGGGCAAGTGGACCTGGGTTGTATAAGAGAGTTCGCTAAGCAGGCCAGGATAGCAAGCCATTAAACAGCATTCTCCTATGGCTGCTGTCAGTTCCTGCCTCTAGGTTCTGTCCTGATTTCCCTTCATGATAGACTGTTAATCTATAAGCAGAAATAAATCTTTTCATCCTTTTTTTTCCTCCACAGCAATAACAAACTATAACATTAGGCTTATGAGGTAAATACTTTCATCCCTGGAATAATCTTGCCATATATTTAGTGGATGTGAAGGAATGTCTTATTGTGACTTTCATTTATAATTTCCTGATGATAGTGACACTGAACATCTATTCATATGCTTTTGGCCATTTGGGTATCTTCTTTGGAAAAATGTCTGCTTGCATCCTTGACCAACTTTAAATTTTTTTATTAATGAGTTGTTGTAGGAGTACATTATATATTGGATATCAATATAATTGGTACCAGATATTGCCCTCATATCCACTTTAAGATTTTCAAATATTTTCTCCTATACCATGGGTTGCCATTTCAGTGTTTTAAAGTTTAAAGTTTTTTTGGATGGGGTTTCTTTATGTAGCCACATCTATCCTGGGACTTACTCTGTAGACCAGGCTGGCCTGGAACTCACAGAGATCAACCTGCCTCTGCCTCCCAGTTGCTGAGATTAAAGGCATGTGCCATTGCTGACTGGCAAGTTTTAAGGTTTTGCTTTGTCCTTTTGCCTTTGTTTACTTTTGATGTCCACACTTTTGGTGTTATAATCAAGAAAATGATTGTTCATTCTAATGTCACGAAGCTTTTTATTTATTTATCTTCTGAAAGTTTGATAATTTTGAAGTATTAACTTTAAGGCCATTAATGTAGAAAAGTCAGTCTTTTAAGGGTATGGTTGCTTTTCGGTCAATGACCCCATCTCCAGGAGTATATGGACACTACAAATTGGACTCAGTGGGTTATTAAATAGAGAATGGACAGAAAGTTGGGGCACATAGAGAAGTGTGGTGGTTTGAATAAGAATGGCCCCCATAAATGCATATATTTGAATGCTTGGTCATTAGGGAATGGTACTACTTGAGTAAGATTATGAGGTGTGAAGTAGGTACGGCCTTGGAGGAAGTATGTCACCAGGGGTGGGATTTGGTTTCAAATGCTCAAGTTAGGCTCAGTGTCTTTCTCTTCCTGCTGCCTGCAGATCTAGATGTAGAACCTCTGCCTGTGTCCCACCATGCTTCTTGCCATGACAACAATTGACTGAAGCTGTAAGGCAGCCCCAATTAAATTGCTTTCTTTCATAAGAGTTGCTGTGGTCATGGTGTCTCTTCACAGAAACAGAACACGGACTAATACAGAAATTGGTACCAGGAATGGGGTATTGCTATGACAGGCCTGACCATGCTTCCTGTTGGCAGAATGTAGACTTTGGAGTAGGAAAGCTATTGAATGCTTTATGTGGTGCTCAATTGGCCATACTAGTAGGGGCAGGGAAGACAGTGGTGCTAAGAGCAATTAGATTATGACAGCCTGGCTCAAGAGGTTTCAGAGGAGAAGAATATTAGTATGTAGCCTAGAGACCATTCTTGTTACATTTTGGCAAAAAAATGTGGCTGCTTTCTGCCCTTGTCCAAAAAATCTGCCTGAACCTAAATAGAAGAGTTTTGGTTTAATGGCATTGACAGATGAGATGCAAGGCAGCTTAGTATTGGCTCTGTCATGTGGTTATTAGTGGCCAGACTTTTGCAGACCTATAACGAAAAGGAGCTAGCTGAGCAAGAAAAAATACAAGAAGTACAGTTTGAGGAGAACAAGAGCACCAGGAAGTATAATAGAACTAAGTCCAGTGCTCAAGAAGATAAAATGTTTAAAGAAAAGCTGGATCCTAAATGGAACAAAGAGAGTGTTGATCTCAGGGCAAAATCCCTCCCAGCTAAGCTTCCAACTTGTGAAAAGGAATTAAAGGAAAGCTTTAGCAGTGAAAGAGACCATTGAAAACAGAAAGCTGATGCAAATATAATTGAATGAGGGGCCAAGTTCCAGCTGGAACAAGCAGCAGAACTTGGCAGCTTTAGCCACATGGTTCCTAGTCAAGGATACAAAGAAAGGGGCTATGAACTCTCTCTTCATGAGTAAGGAAAGCTGCTGAGGCCAGGTGTGTGTCAGGTGTGTCTCTGCATGGAGGCCCAGAGAGATCATTGTGTGAAGCTGTAAAGATGAAACCTGGATTGCTTTGGAGACCCCAAGATATTGGAGATGCCAGAGCTGTGGGATAACTGCCAAGGAGAGCTGCTGACAGGGAGTGGAAACAGCCCAAAAGAAAGAAGTGTGTTGCAGTCAAAAAAAGCTGAAAGGAGTTGGAGATCTAGAGTACTTTGACATTAGACACAGAGATGCAGAGTTTGGAGTTTGCCCAGTTGGTTTTCAGTCTTCCTTTGGTCAAGTATTTCCTTACTATCCTCTCCTCCCTCCATTTTGGAATGGTAATGTATGTTCTGTGCCATTGTATGTTGGAAGTATGTGATCTGCTTTTTGATTCTGATTTTTACAGAGGGTAACAGTTAAGAGATTGTTATGAGTCTCCAAAGAGACTTTGAACTTTGGACTTCTAAATAATGTTGAGAATGTGATAAACTATGGGGACTTTTGAAGTTGGACTGAGTGCATTTTTGCATTATGCTATGACTACAAGCCTATGGTGGCCAGGGTGTGGAATGTGGTATTTTGAATCAGAATGGACCCCATAGGCCCATGTATTTGAATATTTGGTTATTATGGAGTGGTGCTCATTGAGAGGGATTAGGAGGTGTGGCCTTTTTGTCATGGGAAGTAGGCTCTGGGGTTTCAAATATTCAAGACAGACCAGGGCTCTCTCTTCCTGTTACCTGCAGATCCAAACATAGAATTTTCAACTTCTTCAGCACCATATCTGCCTGAGTGCCACCATGTTCCCTGTCATAACAACAATGGACTAAACTTTTGAAACTGTAGGCAAGCCCCAATTTAATACTTACCTTTATAAGAGTTGCTATGGCCATGGTACCTCTTCACATCAATAGCACACTGACTAAGATAAAAAGTAAGGGTGAATCTGAAAGGAATTAGGGGGAGAACTGAAGAGTGAACATGAGCAAAATACATTGAATGAAATTCTTGAAAAATAATACAAAAAATTTAAAAGATCATGGATATGTTTTGAGTTAATTTTTGTGTATGGTATGGGGTAAGTGTTTCTCTTCCATGTTTCACTGTGGATATCCAGTTTTCCTAACACTATTTTCTGAAGAGACTACCTTTTCCTTATCATCTGGTCATACGCATAAGAATTTATTTCTGGGATCTTTGTTTTCTTCTAGTGGTCTTTATCTTTATGTCAGTATGATACTCCTTTGATTGCTGTTGCTTTGTAATATGTTTTTATTTTATTTAAAATATTCATTTTAATTTTATTTTTCTGTGTATATGGGTATTTTGCTTACATGTATGTTTGTACAATGTGCATGCATACCCACACGTGTGTGTGTGTGTGTGTGTGTGTGTGTGTGTGTGTGTGTAGTGTCAGCAGAGACCATAGGAATGCATAGGATACCCTGGGACTGGAATTACAAATGGCTGTAAGCTGCCATGTCAGTGCTAGGAATTCTGTGGAAGAACAGTTGGTACTGTTAGATGCTGGGCAATCACTTCAGCCTTGCAATATATTTTTTAAGTCATCTGGAACTGTGATGACAAGGTCACCACACCAGGCATTCTTTTTAAACATTGGTTCTGGGTATCAAACTCAGATTCTTAAGCTTGCAAAGCAAACATTATTGACTAAGTCACCTCTGAAGCTCAAATTTCAGTAGCATTGTTATAACCAATGAACATGGGATGTCTTCCACTTACTCATATATTCTTTAATTTCTTCTAGCAGTGTGTTATCATTTCTAGTGTACAGGTCTTTTGCTTCCTTAAGTTTACCCCCAAGCATTCGTTTTGATTCTACTATAAATGTGTTTGCTTTCCTAATTTTCCCTTTGAACTGTTCATTGCTAGCATACAGAAGTACAGCTGATTTTTGAGCATTTAATTTGTATCTTGGAACTTTGAGCTAGCATATTACCTCTGATATATTGGGAAGCCACAGCTTCTACTGCCACCACTGGAATTCCACCTCAGCTAGAATCCATACTCATGAAATGGATTTTCTTTTTACAACTGGCCTCTCTTTCTTGCTATATATCTTGGTACCAAATCTAAGTATTAGATGAATATGTCTGTTACATAGAATGTGGATCTCACTCACAGTTCTAGCAGTAAAGGAGTCTGGAAAACAGTTTGTTGCGGTCTCTGTAATCCAGGAAGGCACAGAGGCAAGTTGGAATAAAGATGAACAAGCCAGTCTCTGAAATGCACTCCAACCATGTGCTAGCAATAACATTGAAAATATAGGAAGGAAAAAATACACTGCTTAAGTCTTTCTTGGAATAGAAAACTGCATTAGTTACAACTTCAGGCAATTGAGATTACACTAGATTGCTACTCTATTTCTTGTGTCCCTCCCTCCCTCCTTTCCCCTCTTTTCTCCCCCCTCTCACACATACCACATTAAACCCTCCAAATAAAACAAGACACTGATAAAAATACTTCTTGGTAGACTTGTTTTTTATTGAAACTGAGCCACCTTTGAAAATTATCATTCATTTCCAAGATTCCTCCCTCATGGTGCTTCAATTGCCAGTTCTAGTTGCATTAGATGCTATGAAGGGGTGAGTGGATGGGGGAAGTAGCCACAGCTTCTATTCAACAATAGTATGGGAAGCCTTTGCTTCTCATAGAGAGCCTTGGGAAAAATGTGATAAATTAACTTGATGAAGATGACATTTTAAAAGGCAAATTAATGGCTGTGGCATTTAGATCTTATTTTCTTTTAAAAATTGTTTTATTTATTATTCTTTTATGTGTGCATGGTGTGTGTGTATGTATGTGTGTGTGTGTGCATGCATGGTCTGACACCCTTGTGGAGATCAGAGGGCAACTCTGTGGACTCAGTTCTTCCACCTTTATATGGGTTCTGGGAATTGAATTTAGGTCATAAGGCTTGCACAGAACGTGCCTTTACCTGCTGAGCCATCTTACCAGTCCCAGGTTTTTCTTATATGACATCTTCAAAGCACAGTTTTAAGCTGCAATGAAAACCCAAATGATGACTTTCTGAAAATGGCTTATCCATCCAAAGCTTTTGAAAATCAACACTCAGTAAAATACAAACTGAGAAATGGGGCTTTTTGAGAGGTCTGTAAGAACAGGATACCTCTTTTTTTGAAGAGCACTACCCAAATCTGTATAGCATAGCAATTTGAATAATGATGGAGGTTTTTTGGAAACCAGGAGCAAATAAAAAAACAAACACATCTTGAACTTTTTGTAGGCAAGAGTTGGAACGATACCTCTTGGGTGACAGGTGTGTAGGGAAAATGATGGAGAATCAGTTGAGATGAAGTGGGAACAGTGACTGTAAGTAGTAGGTAATAGGACTCTGGGGCACAGGTAAGAAATTTGGGATTTCTATGTTTGTTTCTAAAACAGATGGCTAGGACATGGGCCATTGTTTTATGGACTTTATTGCATGCTACATACATCTTTCTAGGAGTATTTTGTACTTGCAACAAACACAATACTTGGTATTGTCTTTTAATTAAAAAATTACCAAGTAGCAGATTCCCATATGGTGTTTGCATACAATGTGGTGTTAAGAATACCAAACAGTCAACTAATATCTGATGTTCTTTTTCTTAAATTTTTTATTACATTCATTTGTTTGTTTCTTTAGTCTCTCTCTCTCTCTCTCTCTCTCTCTGTGTGTGTGTGTGTGTGTGTGTGTGTGTGTGTGTGTGTGTGTGTGTGTGTGTGTGTGTTCATGCATGCTCTGTGTGCATGTGGAAGTCAGAGGACAATGCACAGGAGTGAATTTTCTCTGTCTATTATGTAGCTCTTAGGGATTGAACTCCCTAAGAGGGGTGGTCAGGCTTGGCATCAAGTGTACTTATCCACTGAACTATCTTACAGGTCCCAATACTTAATCAGTTCTTAAACCTAATGGGACTTCTTCTTTTCCTTAGGCCTATTTGGACAAATAAGTTAACATTCTGATATATCAACACTATTTTATCTTCTTAAAATAATTATCTAAGGGTCTTCTATCATAGGAAGTAGTGGCACATTCCTGGTAGCACTTGGGAAGTGGAGGCAGGTGGACAGCACTAGATCCAAGTCTGGCTACACAGTGAGAGCCTGTCTGAAAAAAGGGAAGGGGGTTGCATTGACCTAAGATTTACCCACATTAAACTCAGCCTTGGTTTCAAATAAGGTGCTCCTTTCATTATTCATGAGGTCAGTGGTTTTTTTTTTTTTTTTTTTTTTGAGGTCAGTGGTTCTTAAAGTGAGGTTCCCAGACCAACGCCATCACTATTGTCAGAAAATTGGTTAGAAATTCAAAGTCCTTTAGGCTGAGATTCTGAGCTGGTCAAAGCAATGCCAATAAGTGGGTTTTGAATGCTCAGCCTTAAATGGGACATCTATTTCACCCCCTCCAAGGCTCAGGGACCATCACTGAGATGAGGTGGGAAGAACATAAAACCTGGAGAATGGTCTGAGAATTGCTGTCTTCTAGGTGTATCATAGATGTTAGATTCTTGAGCTCACACTCGTAGCAGCTGTGAGTAATACCTTTTAAGACTGGGTCTGTCAACATCCCGTCACAGTGGGGAGTGGTGCATGGGGCCCTACCCCTCCTAGAGGATTTATATACAGTTAATAGTTGACAATGGTGGGAAAAATATTTTCTTCAGTGGTATAGTCACTGGTAAGGTACCCACGTTTCTTTTGAATAGCCTCTCACCCATGTTCCTTTAAGCAACTCTAATGCACCACTGGGTCACATACACACAAAATAAAAGACACGAAAGCAGAAGAGGGCCTAGCTGTGATGAGGAAGTGGATCAATGGGGGAGGGATAAGAGAGGGGGCTGATGGGGTGAATATGACTGAAATACATGATCTACCTTTATGAAAATGTCATGGTGAAACGTATAGTTACTACATGCTAATAAAATCGTTAAAGAAAGAAATGGGGCTTCTTGGACCTGATTGCAGAATTGCAGACCCACTGATCAGAAACAGTGGTGGGAGGGCTGAGGGACCTGTGTTCCTATATATACCTATATTCCCAGGTATAAGAATTGCTGTTAAGCTAGGCTTGGAAGCATGAGAAAGAGAGAGAGGAGGATGTGGTCATCTCTACTCTAGCTTCTGAAAAAGTGTTTCTCTGCATGTCATAGGATAACCTTATAGATAGTTAATGTCTGCTAGTTAACAATGTTGTTGGGACTAAATGTTGCCCATCCTAACCCAAGTGGAAAAAAAAACCAGTTGTGAGATTATCCGCAATGGAGGGAGGAAAAGGTGATCTCTTGCTTATTTACAACCAGTTCAATATTAGTCAACAACAACGGTCACCTTGAAAAAATTACTGGAGGCTGGGTCTCATGGAGTCCTAGAACCCGATGCTCAACTCTAAATGTCCTTGAACTAAATGACCTGATCTTCCTGCATGAGTGCTGGCATTACAGGTAAGCACTACAATGCATAAGCCACTTGGAGTCAAGAAATAGAAATAATTTGCATACGTTCTTTAATGTTTCTTTTCTTGTAGATTAAATTGAATTGGCCTGTCGTCTCTGGTTCCCCTCCCTGCCTCAATTCCTTTCTTCCTCCCAGAACCAACCTCTGCTATGTAAAAGGCACAAGCCAATCCCAGTGCTCTCCCATTCTCCCACCATGTACCACCTCAAAAAAGACTTGGTTGGTAGTCCAATTAGCTGCATTTTCTGACTTGAGACCTGACTGGCTTACTTCATCAGTACTTCATGCACACCAGCAGCATTACACACTTCAGGCTTCTGATTTGTGTGTTCCATTTCTTTAGCCACAAAGTTAGGCAGGTACCTTATGGTACAGACTCTGTTGTTATTGTACCTTCAAAGCATCCTTTCTTTTGTTTTCAGCTAAAACTTTATGGTGTAAACTGAGCATGCCCAGTAGCATTTCTGTCCATCACTTTAATGCCCATGACCTTGGACTGAAGTTGCTTAGGAATGGGCCAACCCTCTATGAATATGTATAGGCTCCCTGAATAAAAACCCCTGTGCCTCCTTTGTTCAAGGAAGGTATTACTTTGAAAATGACTCCCCTGTTCTCCCTGCCTGCTCCGGGTAATAAATCATTGTCCACAGGTTTACATATTGGCTGTGCTTATTTGACTTTGTTTTCGACAGATGCAGAATCCATTGCATTCTGTTCCAATTCTAGCATGTGTCCTGTAAAGCCTAAAATAGTTATTACCTGGCCTTTAAACATGTGCTGGCTCCAGGTCTAGGTGATTAAATTGAACACATCTCACAGTCCCTTGTACAGCATATGCAAATGAAAAGATACTGAAAAGGTCATGATGAAGCATTTCTATAATCCTAGCACTTGGGCGATAGGAGGATCAGAATATTGAGGTCATCCTCTGTTACATACCAAGTTCAAGGTCACCTGGGCTATATGAGACCTTGTCTCAACAAAATAACCAACCAACCAGTCAAACAAACAAACAAAACACTCAAACCAAGATGATGACAACATCAGAATACCAAAAACACAAAAACAAAATACTGAAAAATAAAACAAAAAACCCAAATAGTTAAAAGGAAACCCCATGCCAGAGTGGTTGTGGTGACACATTCCTATAATCACAGTACCTGTGAGGTGGAGGCAGGGGGCTTAAGAGTTCAAACTCATCATGGTTATATAGCAAGTTTGAGGTCAGCCTAGGGTGTGTCATATTCTATCTCAAATAAAATAAAATAAAATAAAATACATTTAAAATAGCCATTCTGAAGCTGTGGAGATTCATGATGGATTTTACAGTTTCATTATTAAACACACACACACCATTAAAAAAACAGAAAAATCCATGGAAGAGTTAGAACTAGAAAAACTACTAGCTCATCATGTCTTCTTTCATGACTTGTGTCTGTTACCTGCATTCTGCCTAGAAGTTCAATGAGATGTATAGACTTTGGGTCTGGTTACTTTTGGTGCTTGATGTCTCTTATTTGCAAGCTCTTTATAATAAAGCTTAAAAATAAAATAGAAAAAAATCCATTCCCCCCAAATTTAGACCATTAGCTTTACCCTCTTTGTTTTTAATTATTTATTTATCGGCTCTTTGAAAATTCTCTATCCATTAGCTTCACTCTTGAGAACAGGCAGGAAAGTGATGTTCTGTATGAGAATGAGAATTCCCCAGGGAAGAAAAGACTGGAGGCAAGGTTGCTTTATTATTAATTTATTTGACAAGTCCTCATTGGGTGTGCTCTCTGGGAAAGGTACGCCTGAGACTACAGGATACAAAGATGAATAAAATCATGATCCTCCTCTCAGGGGCTCCTGTCCGACAAGGGTGTGAGACTTGTTAAATAATGACTGTACAAAGTGAGGAATTCTGTGCAAAGGGAGAAATGCTGCTTTGTGGGTGGGAGTAGTTGCATCAAAATATGTGTGAGGGTCCCCGAGGTCTTTCTGGAAAAGTCGTGCCCTGTCACCTAGCAAGAATAGTGACAGAGAGGAGTCATGCTGAAACAAAAATCACCAGCAAGATGTTTTCTTCTTTTTGCACACATGAGAATGGCAGAGGAACATTTGTCTAATTCAAAGTCCAAATATGATATCTAGGCTCGAGAGTATTACTCTAGCTGGTCCTTTACTCCCTCATTGCTCTAAATTTATACACTCATATTTCTTTTTAAAATATCCTGTTCTACTCAAGTTTTTATCTTGATCATTTGAGACCTCTAGAAAGCAAGTTGTGCATCTTCCTGTTGTAGGCTTCCTGTCAGAAGGAAGACTTGCTTTCCTCTTAGTTTACAGAAGGTTTACTGCAGAGCAGAAGCATACTATATGCTGTGAAAAGTGTGTAGAAAACTGAAGACATCTTTCATTCATACATGTGGAAGGACCTGAAAAACCACCAGCCTTACCCCCGGAATGCCAACTTTTTATATTTATTTATTTATTTCATTTTAGATCACTTAAATCCCTTGTTATAAAGTGTGCAGAGATTTCATTTTTTTGAGAGAACTTATTATTATTTTTAATTATTACCATTTGTGTGTCTGTGTGTAGATATGTGCACATGAGGTATCCTTAAGAGGCCAGAGATATTGGATCCCTTGGAGCTGGAGTTAGAGGTGTCCATGTGCCCCCTGACACGGGTTCTGGGAATCTTTCCAGCTCCTATGCTGAGCTTTCTTTAGTGTTGCTCACCCTAACAAAATGTATTGGTGTATGGCAAGGATGGTGGACACACAGAATAGAAAACAGAGATTCATCTCACAGTTCCATGGTGGTATCTGTTTCTCTTCAGAGGTGACTCTGCAGCCCTTCTACTCTGCTTTGGGACACAAGGGTTGACCAGCCAGATTCATTGTGGTACTTCTTGCCCTCTGGTTCCTGGTTGGGCTCAGCCAAAGGAAAGCAAATGCTGATCCCAGAAAATGATTAGCCTCCAGCTTCTTCTAGTAAGGCTGTTCTAAACTGCCTAGTGCATTCCATTCCCTTTGAGTCTCCCCTGCCCCTGCAGGTTCCAGTAACTTCCTTCCCCTTGGCCCTTCACTTCCCTCTTGCTACTAGCTACTCCTTGTAATTTCCCTGTGGCCACCCCTATTTTTCTCAGTAGTTCTTTTATTAAACTCATCTCATATTATTCTTGCTGATTGTGACTCAGTGTAGTCCTGCAATCTCATTTTACAAGTCAAAAATATTAACTGCATACAGCAAATTACTATTAAACTAACCACAAGGCGAATCCCTTCCTAAAGGGAAGAACTCTGTAAATCAAAACAAGCATCTTTTGTTCTTACTTTCTAAAATCTAGATGTTTATTTGCTGAGGTTATGTCAAGCACTGCTGTTTTTCCATGCTATTTCAAACTCAGGACTTTCAGGCCTATTTAAAATATATATTGTTCTTTTTCCTCAAGAGGAAGACACAAATATTTGAATCCATCTACTATTTTGTCCCCTAAGGTTTGTCTTCATCATGGTAATCTATTCTCTTCCCACTGAGTCCAACAAATACTCCGTCTGGGACAGAAATTACATTTGTTCACCATCCTGATTTATCTTCTCTGATTATCGTTGGTTAGGGGCATCTAGACTGCCTGGCCTACATGCAATTCACATGAGAATTAAAGACAATCCCCCAAATTAAAAAAAAAAAACTGGGGAAAAAGCAATGCAAACTGAGTTTATTAGAATCTATGGATTACTGGGATCAGCATTTGCTTTCCTTTGGCTGAGCCCAACCAGGAACCAGAGGGCAAGAAGTACCACAATGAATTTGGCTGGTCAACCCTTGTGTCCCAAAGCAGAGTAGAAGGGCTGCAGAGTCACCTCTGAAGAGAAACAGGTATAATGGAATTCTCAGGAGCTATGTCATGTCAGAAGTCCCATGGAAAAAACATGTATTTGCACTGTGAAATGAAGGTCACCAGCCATAGTCTGACTAGGGCAGAAAGGCTTCAGTCCCATCATTCCTGCTCTCACTGTGTATGGCATACTTTTTAGAACTGTGGTCACTGCCCCCTGGCCCTGCCCCCAGCCAGCTATACACTATTGAATTATGCTCATCTTCTAGTCAATCAAAACTCATTGACTTTTCCACATGTGGGGCTGTTAAACTAGTTTGTCCTATTCTGTATGTGTGTAGCCACTGGATTTGTCTTGCACAGGCTACTTCATGCCATTTGTCTCTGGCTCACTGCTTTTTGGCTGGGAAACCTCTTGCTGTGATTAAAAAATAGTAGTCAAAAGGAACTGGGGGAGGAAAGGGTTTATTTGGCTTACACTTTCACATCACAGTCCATCGTTGAGGGAGGTGAAGGCAGGACTCAAGTGGGAGCTGTGGCAGGAAGCATGGAAGAATGCTGCATACTGGCTTGTTCCTCATGGCTTGCTCAGTATGCTTTCTTGTATAACACAGGACTACCTGCCTAGGGGTGGTACCACATACAGTGAGCCGAGCCTTTTTACATCAAGCATTAGTCAAGAAAATGCCCCCACAGATATGCCTACAGGTCAGTATGATGGAGGCATTCTTTTCTGTTGGGATTTCCTCTTCCTAGTTGACCCTACCTCATGTCAAGTTGATGAACTAATCAGAACAAACCTCATGTTTAAATGAAGAGTAAGCAAATACAATTAGGAAACCCTCCACAAAGTGGATCATATTTCATAAAAGCATTTTGATGAGACTTTTCCAGGTTATCTGAGAGCCTTGGTTCTATATGGTCATCTAGACCACTTCCAATGTATATAGCTCAATCTTTCTCCCAAAGAATTATTTTCATCTGCATCCTTGATTCTGGACTACTGACAAAGTTGCACCAGTTCCAGCCAGTGTGTAAAAAAAGAGAATGCAAAAGAACCATTGAGATATCTTACAAGCTCACAGTAAAATCTATCATGTGTGTCAACATTTAGTGAGTGAGGATTCAGTCACATGACCATTCCTAACTGCAAAGGAAGCTGAGAAATATAGTTGAAGATACATGTGCCTAGACAGAGCTCCATTTCTATGCAAGGAGGAAGGGTCATATTTTGGCAATTAACTGTCAGTTTCTATTACTAACCTTACCTGTCCCAACATGCAGGATGTCAACCTGGTTCAAGAGAGTCAGGGATAGGGAATGGGGACAAGAGACACAGAAAGATGACCACAAGACAGGATTCTGATTAAGTGGAAAACTTTATTTTTCTCAGGCCAGCTTATATAGTCAGTAGATCAGGATATGGGAAGGGGTAGAATGGGTTGTTTGTGCACCAGGTGTTATTATAGGCAGGGAATTAGGAAGCCACAAAGAGGATGTTTGGCAGGGTAAAGAGTTCATGAATAAGAAAGAGGTCCAGGAAGGGTTGCCTAGGTGACTGAGCCTGTGGGTAGAGGACTGGGTCAAGTTGTTTCTTTTCTTGAGCTGAGGTTCTAAGGAGCTGCTATGTAAAGGTTAACTATGTGGCTGGCCGAGAATGACCTAGGATCTCATGCCAAGTCCTGAGATCTTTGGCTCCCAACATTTACTTTTTTGACCCTGTCTATTCCTAATTTATTTACTCATTCCATAATTTGTTCACTCATGAGCCATTTATTGAGAACTTAGTGCTGTGTACTCTTCCAGTAGGAAGAATGCAAAGATTAATGAGTATTGATAATGCACTGAAATAATTGCAAATCTACTTGAAGATTATGTCACCTTTGCATGTTACTTAATTTACCCATCCCATTCATATTTGATGAACTCAATATCATTTATCTCTTCTAAATCTATGATCAATATATTGAATAGTGAGAAATAAGAATAAAGGCAAAGGACTTTTGCCTAGGTTTGCTTGATTTAGCCATGAGATCTTAGCAAGTAAGGCTGTTCAATCACTGAAAGTCAACTCAACTCACTCAGTCTGTCCCTAAGTATATCTTTATGGGCTTTGTTAATGACTCACTAATTTTCAGCTTCTTGCTGGCTACCACATTCTTAGATATCCCACTTAGATGTCTCTGCCAGTAATGCAAATCAAATGGCCAGATGTTACTCATCCCAAGTGAATCCTCAACTCTCACGAATACCACTTCAGTCTTTCAGTCTTCATAAATAGTTCTTTCAATAACCTACTCTTGGACCTTGTTCTACAAATTGCTCATTAATATATGGAGATGGAGTACTCTTTTACCCTCAAAAGAATGAGGACCCTCTGGCCTGTTTATGCTTTTATCATGTCTCAAATCACGGTTCTTCAGACTTACTAAATTTAACCTCGTGTTTGAGTGTTTCCAGGGCCTTGGGATAGATAAGTGGTTCAAGATAAAGAACTTTAAAAAATGTTACCTTCTTGTATTATTTTCACCATTTTTATCTCCAGATTATATTATTATATTACTACTACCATCATATCATTTTTTGAAACCAAATCTCAAGTAGCCCAGGCTGACCTCAACTTGGCATGTAGCCAAAGATGATCTTGAACTCCTGATCCTCCTGCCTCCACTTCCAGAGTGCTGGGGTTATGTGGGAGGCATGGAGGTGCTTATGCTCATAGATAAGCACTACGGGAACCAGGAAATGTTAAACACACACACACACAATTTATCCCTCCAAAGGAAGGGATGCATAATCTGTTATCTGCCCAGAAAGGTGGGATCAGATGTGGTTAATAGCCTCCTGTGTGCTGTCTGTGTGGCTGAGACCACACCAGATCCTCCCCTAAACCCTTATCATGACCTTGTCAATCTATAGAATCGATTTTTATTCGAGATGTAACACACACTTTACAAAGAGTTTCAATGTAGTTGTGTCTTACTTAAGCTTTATTGTGCACATGTGATTAGTAATCACAAGGAAAGTTTTCAACAAATTGTGCTGTGATTAAATATGCCTAAAATAAACCACTCAGGGTCAGACTCCCAAAGTTTGAACAATGCCAGCTACTGAGTTGTGTTGAACTGAACTACCTTTTTGCATCTCATGGAGTATTACTTTGTTGGCCGTGATTGTCTCAGAGACATCCTCCAACCCAACCACCCTGCAAGGATTATAAGCAGGCTTTTGGTTTATTCTTTTCTTTTTAGGTAGTGTCTCACCATGTACCCTTGTATGGCCTGCTGGAACTTTCTATGTAGACCAGGCTGACCTCAAGCTCATAGACAGCTACCTGCCTCTGCCCCCTTAGTGCTAGGATTAAAGGCATGTACCATCATACCTGGAATTATTCTTAACAATGTCTGAGTTATTCTATCTAGTCCAAACATCTTTCTTGATACAGAGGAATAAGAAAATGGCTTTGGGGCTGGCGAGATAGCTCGGCAATTAAAAGCACTGCCTGCTCTTCCAGAGGACCCAGGTTCAATTCCCAGTACCCACATGGCAGCTCATTGCCTGTAATTCCTGTTCCAGGGGATCCAACACCTTCATATAGACATACATGCAGGCAAAACACCAACACACATAAAATACAAATAAACAAATTATTAAAAAAGGAAAACGGCTCTGAGTAGCATCCTCTATCATCAGTTAATGTGTCATCTGGATTGTCTTGCCTCGAGTAATATCAACGTGTTCTTTATTTCTTTTCTTCTATCTCTTGTTATAAACAGGGTTTCAAATAGCTCATGCTAACCTTGAACTCTCTAAGTAGCTGATCTTTCTCCACCTTTTCAGTGCCTGGATTACAAGCTTGCACCACCACACCTCTCTCTCTTGTTTTTAAATTAAAAATCTGTTTTCATACAATATATTCTGATCACAGTCCCCCCATCTCCTTCCAGATCCTCCACACTTCCCCACCCACCTAACTCCATGCCCTTTTTTTCTCTTTAGAAAACAAATAGACAAATAAAAAAGACATAGCAGAATAAAACAAAACAAACAACGAAAATAAAGAAAAATCCCGAGAAACACACACACAATCAATCAAAAAACATAATGTACAAGCAAAAAAAAAGTGAGGTAAAAAAGGCCCAAACCAGGCAATATGAGACCAAAAAAATCTCCAAAATGATCATGGAGCTTTTTGTGTTGACCATATACTGCTGGGCATAGGGCCTGCCTTTCAGTGTGGTTTGTATATTCAGTGAGACTCCACTGAAGAAAACTAATTTTTCCTTTGTGACCTGTTGTCATTTGGTTAAGGATGGGAGCTTGAGTTTACTTCTGACCTTTCTCAAGCCTGGGACTCTGTCCTTCTTAGACTTGTTCAGGCTTTGTTCATATTGCCACAGTCTCTGTGAGTTCATGCATGTATCAGTCTTCTACCAAATTTATAAACTATGGGAGCAGGTTTCTTTTTTCTTTTGTCTTAAGTAACTTTCTTAGCTTGATCCTGGTTCCCTGACCCATTGGGATCTCCTTATCCTCTCCAGTTTACCTAGCTTCCCATATGAACAACACTCAAGCATAGTTTGTCACTCTGTTCAGTAATTTATTCTTTTTATCCCCTCTCACATCTTAGAGTGTTCCAATCTGGGTTTATATTTTGGCCAGTGTCTTTCTCCGTCCCCCCCCAAAGGAAGTGAATATGTGCATATCTATTGTGGAATACTCATTTCCCTCCATACATCCAATCAATGTTCAGGATATCATCTGATAAATATAATAGAGTTTGAGGCTTAGTGACTGCTAATAGTGTCCAGAGATTTATGTAACAAAGGCTTCATCAGATGGATGAAATCTGTTTAGTTTTGAGACAAATTCTCATGTATCTCAGACTGACCTCAAATTCACTGTGTAGCCAAGGATGTTGAACTTTGGATCTTCTGCCTGTACTCCCTAAGTGCTGGCTTTGTAGGAGTGCAGTACCATGCTGGGTTGATGTGGTGCTGAGAACTGAACCCATTGCTTCCCACATGTTAAGTAAGCACTCTGCTGAATGCCAATTTTCAGCCTCAAATCCTTTCTGATAGATACTAAGGGGGAAATCAAAAAGGTTTAATTTTTTGAAATTAAAATATAATTACACCATTTGCCCTTTCCTTTTCCTCTCTTCAGCCTCTTCCATGTACCTCTTACACTCTTTCAAATTCATGGCCTCTTTTTCTTTAATTGTTAACATATTTAATTGTTTAATCTATATTCCTAAATATATATTTATATACACTATATTATATCTATGCTTAATATATTCCTAAACATAAAATACAATGTGTTCAATCCATATAATGTTGCTTGTATTGCACGATTTGCCTATATGGAACTTCCAATTTAGCCAGGATAAGCAAAGTTACATGACAAATGATATTTTACATGTGTGTATGTGTGTGTGTGGTGTGAACATGTGGGTATTCATATGTGATTGTGTGTATGTATGGGTAAGTTAGAATCTTTTCTCTTTGCTCTTCACCTCCTTCATTGAGGCACACTCTCTCATAATGGATGGGTCTAGCTAGTCAGGTGGCCTGGGGGATCACTTGTTTCCACTTCCCAAGTTTGAGTTCAAGTACTGGGATTAAGACCAGCCACCATGCCCACCTGACATTACATAGGTGCTGGGGAATCTGAACTCAGATTCTCACACTTGTACTGCAAGAGCTTTACACACTGAGCCATTTTCCCAACCCCAGTAACAACATGTGAACAAATAGTCAATTACTGAATTGAGTATATCTTTCAATTTTGGGTTTTTTTTTTCAAGTCATGGTTCCTCTGTGCAGTCCTGGAAGTCCTCGAACTCACAGAGATTCATCTGCCTCTGCCTCCCCAGGACTGGGATTAAAGGTGTGCAATACCACTGTCGGGCTCAGTTTTTGTTTTCTGTTTTTAATCATAGTAGAGAGTTAAATGGAAGCACAGGTATGGGTTAGACTTTGTGTAGCATATATGTGGCTGTAGCTCAGTAGTAGAGAACTTGTCTTGTATTCATGAGGCTCTAGGTTCAGTCCTTTTTGCTGCCATAACAAATGAAACACATTTATAATGTACTTTATTTATTAGTGAAGATTGGACTATATTTAACTTGAACAGGATATCTCAATATGAGTGGGCCATCTGCATTTCAAGTACTTAGCAGCCTCAAGTGACCAATGGTTCCTGTATTGGGGAGTATGGTCTAGATAGCGCTGTGTTGAGTTTTATTTGCAGGCTTCCTGGGAGCATATTCATATAGCCTACAGTTTGCATTTTTAACAGCATTACATTGTGAAAGTTGTCCAAGTTTATATGCCTAACTCCAGGTCATTAATTTTCACAGGATGAATATTCATAGTGATTTATTCTTTCTTCTGTCAATGGGCAATTGGGTTTTTCCCAAAAATGTGTGATTACAACAAACATACACAAGAACATTTAAAAATCTCCTGGAGCTAGAGAGTTGGCTCAGTGGTTGAGAGTACTTGGTGCTCTTCCAGAGGACACACATTCAGTTCCTAGCTACCATGCTGGACTGCTCACAACTGCCTGTAACTTCAGCTCCTGGAGGATCTCAAGACCCTGATCTCCCTGGGCACCAGCATGTATACATACCCACATGCAGATACAAATATACATATAATTTAAAGTAATAAAATAATGTAAAATAAAAATTGGGTCTAGAGAAATGCCTTGGCAGTGGCTGCTCTTTCAGAGGAACTGTGTTTGATTCCCAGCACCAACACGACAGCTCACAACAGTCTGTAATTCCAGTCCCAGGGGATCCAATGCCCTCTCTTGGTCTCTGCAGGTACTGCATGCATGTGATACATACACACAGATAAAACACTCATACACGGAAAATGAAAATAAAAGAAAAACATTAAAAAAATAAAAATCTTTTTTCTGGTACAAAAGTTCAAGAGCTTTTCTGGACCTTACAAGGTATATGCCTCAGAATGAAGCTAATCAGATACTGTTTTAGTCAGTGTTCTAGTGCAGTGAAGAGATACCACGACCACAGCAACTCTGATAAAAGAAATCAGTTGGGGTTGGCTTACAGTTCAGAGGTTTAGTCCAGTATCATTAAGGTGGTGGGAAGCATGGTGGCACACAGGCAAACATGGGCCTGAAGAGGTAGCTCAGAGTTCTACATTTAGATCTGCAGGCAGCATAGCTTGAGCATCTGAGACCTCTAAGCCTTCCCCCTGTTGTGGAATATTAGCTTAAGATGTGTTACATTCATTTATGCTGTGGAATATATGTTTAATGATGCAAGGATGTGTTCCATTCTTTTATGCTGCATTTATTTAACTCTGTAAAGCTGTGTTACTTTGCCTGTCTAAAACACCTGATTGGTCTAATAAAGAGCTGAATGGCCAATAGCTAGACAGGAGAGAGAAACAGGAAGGGCTGGACGGCAAAGAGAAAAAATAGAAGAAGAAAAAGAGAGAAGAGAAGGAGCAAAGCAAGCATGAGATGAGGATGCCAGTACCTAACCACCCAGCCACCCAGTCAGCCACAGAGTTAAGAAGGAAAGAAAGTCATAGAATAGAGAAAGGTAAAATCCCAGAGGCAAAATGTAGACAGTATAATTTACATTAAGGAAATCTGGCTAGAAACACACCAAGCTAAGGCCAGACATTCATAAGTAAGAATAAGTCTCTGTATATTTATCTGGGAGCTGGGTGGTAGAACCTCAAAGACAAAACAAAACAAAAAACAACAGCATACCCCAGTGACACACTTCCTTCTACAAGGCTACACCTACTCCAACAAGGTCATACCTTCTGATAGATAGTGCCACTCCCTATGATGCTATGGGGGCCATTTCCTTTCAAACCACCACAGATACTCAGTTCCAGTTTTGGGATTAAGATAAAAATATAAAGTACTGGTTCTAATTTGCATTATCATCTGTCAGGTATAAAGATCCGCTTGAGTTTTATGGTAATAATTTTCCATTTTAAAATGTATGTTTCTGACAATATTGTTCTATTTTGCCAAGCTAGTATAAAGAGTTGTTAAGAAAAAATGTTAATGAGACAAAGCAGTTTTGTAAACCTGTTTAGCAGCATTTCGTGTAGCTTTTGTTTTGTTTTTTGTTTGTTTGTTTGTTTTTAATAGTATCTGGTAGACCTTAGAATGGTATAGATTCTTATTCAGACTTTAAATATACTAAACATAAGGGCAGTAACAGTTATTTTCAAGTATTTTTTTAACAAACTTTTTACTGTATTTCTTAGCCTTGGTGTAAAATCAAGTAGCACAGGAGTCTGTCCTTGTGCATTTTAGGCTTTTTAAACAAAGTTGTCTAATGGTATTGCAACTTGAATACTGGTCTGCCTCAACTTTATTGGCTGATCACTAGTGTGTTGGAAGTCATTTGGATTCTTTGTTTTTAGAATTTGATTGAATACATGGTTGGTATGAAGCTATGTGTGTAACGGCAGACTTATCTGTTGCACTTGGTTAGCTTTAATTCTGTATTCAATGAAAATTAAGTTTGTTCAACAATAAATCTGCAGAGATTGAACAAATAAAAAATGTATGTGTATCTCTGTGGGTATGTGTAGGGTATACATATGGTATATGTGCACATGTGTGAGCATACTTGCACACACATATGGAGGCCAGAAGAAGACATTTGGAGATTCCTTTATTGCACTCCACCGTATTTTTTTGTGACAAGGTCTCTTACTGAACTTGTCACATGTCATTTTGTCTAGGCTGGCTAGCCAAGGAGCTCCTGATATCTGCCTGTCTCTGCCCTCAACAATGGGGTTATATGTGTATATGACCATGCATTCACTCTTACCAATGGAACTGTCTCCCCATTTCAAGGTACTAAAAAAACATTTTAAACATATAATGCCTCCTAAACAAAATATTCTTATTTTGATTATCTATTATTATTTTATCTGAGCATTTTGCCTGTATGTATTTATAATGGCTGTACCTGGAAGAGCTGAGACACTTCTGGTGTCTTGGGGAAGGGATGGAGATAAAAGTGTGTCAAATGAATATTCATGTGGCATATTTTGGATAATGGGTGGGCAAAACTAGCTGTAGGTAATGAATAGGAGTTGGAAGATGCTCAGGGTTGCTAAGTGTTTCAGGAAAATATAAGACTTAAGTAAAAGTAGACATCCATGATGGAAATACTCTCAACACACCCCAAATTTCTCCATATCAATCAAATTTTTAAAAAGTTAGAAAGAATAAATAGAAGAAAACACAGGTGATGTCTTTTATAAGATTTGAGTAATGAATGCCTTTCCAAGGACTCCAAATCTAGAAGACACTTAAAAAGAGATTAAATTACATATTAATATTAGATTCCATATTAATATTAGATTGCATAATAGATAATATCATAAATCTCCAAACTTGTGTTGCTATTGTTTTAAAAAATATTTTATTTATACTTATAATTAATGTGTGTATGTGTGTGTGTGTATGTGTGTGTGCATGTGTACATGCTTGCTTGTTTGTATTTGCACCATGTGTACACAGGTGCCTACCAATGCCAGAAAAAGGACATCAGAGACCAATGACTGGAGGGAGTTACAGGTAGTTGTGAACTGCTCACTGTGGTGCTGGAACTGAAAACAGGTCTTCTGCAAGAACAGCAATTATTCTTAATGGCTGAGTCATCTCTCCAGTCCTATGTTTCCCTTCCCTTCCCTTCCCTTCCCTTCCCTTCCCTTCCCTTCCCTTCCCTTCCCTTCCCTTCCCCTTCCTTCCCTTCCCTTCCCTTCCCTTCCCTTCCCTTCCCTTCCTTCCCTTTCCCTTCCCTTCCCTTCCTTCCCTTCCTTCCCTTCCTTCCCTTCCCTTCCCTTCCCTTCCCTTCCTTCCCTTCCCTTCCCTTCCTTCCCTTCCCTTCCCTTCCCTTCACCTTCCCTTCCCTTCCCTTCCCTTCCCTTCCCCCCTCTTTCTTCTTGTTTTCCTTTTTTGAGACAGAGTCTTGCTTTGTAGCTTAGGCTGGCTTTGAACATGGTATGTGGCTAAGACTTGGCTTGGACTCAATGGCATTTCTCCTGCTTCAGTTGCACAAATGCTGAGGTTATAGATATGTATCACCATGCTCTGCCTTCCCAAACTTCTGTATGGCTAGAAATTCAATGACAAGATATCTAGGGCAGATGAAAAACTAGAAAAGGGTTTTGTCATGTATATCATAAGAACAAAACAGAAAAAATAAACAGTACAGCAAAATGAATATAAATGGGGCATTAAGCATTTAAGATAATGGCCAAGTTTACCAAATAATAACAGGCAAATTGAAATACATCAAAAACAATTTCTCACCCATAGACAGGCAAACATTTGGCAGTTTGTCAGCATGGTCTGTGTGCAAGGTATAGATGAAATGTGGGCCATGAGACAGCGGAAAGTAGGTAGGCAAATCTCTATGTCTCATAGGAGTTTCATAACCTCCAATGAAATAGAGACATTCAGTCTTGGAATCCCTAGGAATTCCTCTTCTAGGAATCAATGGCAAAAATACTCCTGCATAGAGACAGAGGGACAAGATTATTGATGGTAGTGAGACTTAAAGTAACAAAAGTTTGAGAAAGATCAAAACACATATAACACAGAGATCAGTTAAAACAATCTATGGCCTGTTCATAACATGACATTTTAAAATGTATTATTATGTGTGTTTGGTGTGTGTGTGTGAGGGATATGTGTTTGCCTCTGTGTGCATGGGGATGTCAGAGGACAGCATTATGGAAGAGATTCTCTTCTTCTACCTTTACTTGAGTTTCAGGGATCAAACTTGAGTTTTCAGGCTTGCAAGACAAGTACCTTGCCCACTGGATAATCTCACTTGCCTCCATATCATGGAGTCGTATGTGCAATGAAAATGGATTGAGAAAGATACTGGTTCAGACCCTGCAAAGAAAATGTGCAACACCTCATTGACTGCACTGGATCCAACTTGTTCCATTTCAACTGACACTCCGGCCAAAGCTTTGGGTACTGACTTCAATCAAGTTGAGGATTTCAAGCGAGATCTTCAATCAAGCTAATACCATCTAACATGGACTGGATACAATACATTCAAGACAATACTACACTAACATTTTCTTCCTATAGGACCCATTTCATCGTCCCATTTCATCAGGAAGTAACTTGGAGGATGCTACGACCCCTTTCTGACATTGTTGTCACTTAGGGTGGAGTATATACCTAGTTAGGGATAGCTTCCTATTGTTTATGGTTGGGATTGGAAAGAGGTGTTCAGGCTTGGACACCACTTTCAGATGACTTTAGGGTTTAGTTAAAATAAATAGTCAGGATGTGACATAAGCAGATTGTTGTATCTTCTTATATTTCACCTTTATGATTGTTAATTTTGGATACTTTACACTGTTAAGTTTTAATCCTCTTTTAGACTAAAAGGGGAGTTGTAGGGGATGCTGTAGCCACGCCTGCTTAGGGTCTGGCTACAGGTGTGCCTTACCATGCACAGTAATTCCTGACGTAGAGTGAGGGGCATTCAGGTGGCTGGTTTCTGCTTTCAGTTTCACATTGGGCTTGCTGTACAGACTGCTGCCCGCCGACTGGCTAGGTCGCTCTGTAAGTAAGGCTTTTTCCCTATTAAAATCCCTTGTATTTCAAAAAAAAAAAAAAGATACTGGTTCAGAGTGGCCTCAGGCTGTTTATTGTGATAAGATACAAGATGCAGTATTGATGCCTTTTGTAGCAAACGAGTAAGAGATGAAGATGCACGTAGATATTTGGCTTCTATATTCAGAAAGAAATGCTGAAAAGATAATTTGTAAAATGTGTTAAAATCATTGCCTCTCAGGAATAAAAAGGTGAAGGGAAGAGAATGGAAGGAGGAAGCAAGACTTTTCTGAGATATCTCTTCACATAACTTACATATGTTGGTAACCTACAGAGTTGGAAACTAATATTCAATTGGCATGTTGGCAAATACCTAACTTGAAAATAAAGGGCAATGGATACTCTCTATCTAATTGGAAACATAGTCATACACAGCAAACATATATTTCAAGGGACTTTAGAAGACACACATGACATTGCCTTTTCAGCATACATTCCATGGAGTTTAGCTGGAGAAGCTAAGGACTATTCCTGGAAGGAAGCAAACAGTTCCTTGGGGGTGATAGTGAAGGAAGATAGAGACTGCTAACATTTGTGGGAGCTGAAGCACAAGTCCAACAGTGCCTGCATGCCATGTGTCTAAATAGTTAAAAATTGTCAGTTATACTTACAAATTACAAAAGAAAATAGATCTTCTCTCCTAACTTGAACAGAGGCATCTTTTTAATGATTTTGAAGGCTGGCTTGATCCTTAGATTCTTTGGATTCTCCATCTCTTGGACTCTAAGCAATATAGAGGCAACAAAACTAGCCTGTCCCTTAACCACATATAACTTAAGCTACACTGTGCTATGGGCCAATGGGCTGAATTCCCACCCCCAGATGACTCATTGAAGCACTAACTCCCAGTGTGGCTATATTTGGAGTAAGGAAGTAATCAAGTTTAAATGAGATTGTAACGGTGGAGCCATGATCCTATGGGAGTTATGTCTTTATTTTCTTCTTCTAAGATTAAATTTTTTAACTGTGTGTGTGTGTGTGTGTGTGTGTGTGTGTGTGTGTGTGTGTGTGTGAATTCAGGTTGCTGCTGAGTTCAGAAGAAGATATCAGACTCCCTGGAGGTGGAGTAACAGGTAGTTATGAGCTACCCAATGTGGGTTCTGGGAGCTGAACTCCGGTCATATACTAATATGGTCCAAGTTCTTAATAGCTGAGTCATCTCTCACGCTCTTTCCACCTTTAAAATTACATGTATTTATTTATTTAGTTACTTATTTGTGTGTGTATGTGTTTATATATGTGAGAGCAGGTGCACATTATGGGGTGTGTGTGGGCATCAGGAGAATTGGTTTTGTGTTTTCACCATGTGGATTCTAGGAATCGAACTCAGGACTTTGGGTTTGGCAGCAAGTGCTTTTACCTGTGGCACCACCTCACTAGCCCAGAGGAGACTCCAGAATTCAGAGTTTTGACTGTGTGTTTCCTTCCCAGTGTGAAAACACAACAATAAAGTGTCAGTCTACAAGCTGATGGACACACACTGGCTTTCAGGTCAGTGTGATATCACTTATAGCTGGCCTGCGAGATATGCTTTGTTTTCTCTGAAACCATTTTGTTGGAGGCTGTATATATGAGAACAAAAAATAGTTCAATTCTGGATGACTGAAAGCAGAAGTGTCTCTGAAGTGTTTTTGATGATGAACTCCAGCTTTCATGGAGAAAAAGGCTAGGATAAATCAAGGAGATTCATAATGTTTTAAATAGGGGAAAGTGTGCTGTTGAATAAGGATGTCAATGCTAACTAGAAGATGTGAATATACTGTAGCCCTTCAAGAAGCTTGTTACCCTCAGCTGAACTAGTGCTTACAAAGGCTGAAACAGTGAGCTTTTATGTGGATTGAATGGCAAGAAAAATTATTATTGAAAAATTGGTGACAACCCTAGGATAAGACATATGCTATTATGTATCACAATGAAAGAAGAAAAGAGCCCTTTCTATTTTGATCAAAAGACTCAGGGAACTAAGAAGAGATTTAATCTAACTCCATACTTGGTGCGTTTGATACACAAAATTGAATGTAAAAAGCTTCTTTTGGAGTCATTTTATAGTGATCCATTCAAACTCTAGAGACTGGAGACACTGATGACCCAGGGAAATAAAAATGTGCAGGCCATTGTCTGTGAGGTTGTCCTTAAGAGTCTGCTTCCTGAGCTGGTCCAAGATTTGGGTTTTGTTGATCCATTTCTTCTTCCATCCTGTCCCACCTGTGACTCATTACCAGCATTCAGAAGACATTATCTAGGATTGGAAGTAGAATCTGCAGACAAGAGATGAAGTATTTAGTTCACTGTTGCATAATGTTCTGTCATTTGATTATCATGACTTGGGTATCTCTTCTACCACTGAGAGGTGTTTGAATTGGTTTCCTTATTCATCTATTTGCTGCTAACATGAATGCAATTCTATTTACATGATTATAAAATTTCCTCATCCAGTAGCTGATGGAAGCAGAACCAGAGACCTACAGCTAAGCACTGAGTCAAACTCCTGGAATCCAGTTGCAGAGAGGGAGGAGTGATGAGCAAAGGGGTCAACACCATGCTGGGGAAACCCAAAGAAACAGCTGACCTGAGCAAGTGAGAGCTGAAGGTCCCCAGTCTGACAGCTGGGGAACCAGGATAGGAATGAACCAAGGCCCCTGAACGTGGGTGTCAGTTAGGAGGCCTGAGCAGTCTATGGGGCCTCTGGAAGTGGAACCAGTATTTATCCCTAGTGTACAAATGGACTTTAGGAGCTCATTCCCCATGAAGGGATACTCTCTCAGCCTAGATACACGGTGGGAGGGCCTAGGCCCTGCCCCAAAAGATGTGACAGACTTTGATGATCCCCCATGGAAGGCCTCAGTCTACCTGGGGAGTGGATGGGGGTATGATTGGGGGGTCATTGGGGGGTATGAGAGGATGGGAGGGAGAGGGAACTGGGATTGATATGTAAAATAAGATTGTTTCTAATTTAAATAAAAATTTATATAAAAACTAAATTTCTCCTAGTAGACAGGTGTAAGTCTTTTAGGTTGTATTTCTAAAAAACAGAATAAATTGACAGTACATTAGACACATATTTTTCAGTAGACAATTCTGAAGACTATTCAGTAGAATAGCAATTAATTCTGTTAATTTGTACATTATTTTCAATTTTCCCATGAATAATAATACTTTTCTTAGATAGATTCTTAGATCCTTTAATTTGTCTGTCTTAAAACTCAGGAGTGTGTTCTTTTTGTTCTTTTTTCCCACTTTTTTTAGTCCTGTGTATTTCTTTAGAAATTTTAGAATCAATTTATCAACATCTATAAAAATCATTGATGCAGTTTTTATTACTATTATGTTGAATTTTAAGGTTACAAAATTTGGACAATCTTAATAATATCGAGTCTTCAATATGCTACACATAGTATCTACTTTACTTGCCTGTTGACTAGGTTTCTTGTGAAGACAAAGAAACAAGAGAAAACATTTTTAGCATATTTTCCCTCAGTTTGCAGTGAAGATAACTACATGTCACATATCTATCTGGTGCTGAAAATTCTGGGCTCCGTTTTGTTCAGGTACTCTAAAGCCTCATGTTGAACTTTCTTCCCCACTGCCTTCCCTAAACCCTTAGGCTGACAGCTTGGAACTAAGAAAGGGCCAGATGGAAGGATTTATACCCGTACTGTATGCTGGCTTAGATTTTCTTTCCACAGACATTGGAGATTCAATTAAAAGAATTTTGAGAGTCACAAGGAATCCTCTTAACACTAAGTTTACCTCAAACTATTGGTTTTGCTCTTTACAGAAAGTAACAAACACTATGAAAAACATACTATCAGTGAAGTAGGTGGTAAGAAATGCACAGTGTCTGATGGGATATGCCTTCTAAAAAGGTGCAAAGTACAGGGACATGGAGCTGAGTCTCATTTGGATGTGTTATTAAATTCTGTGTAATTGGTTCCTGGAAATCCACTTAGTGCAGCAGACCAAATTTTCAGACCAAGCTGAGTATGTAGCTCAGTGGTAGATCTTTTGCCTAGTATGTCTGAGACCCTGGGTTCTATGCTCAGAACCTCAAAAATTGTTGAAATGCCAATAATTTAACTCATACTTTGTAAAATGATGGGTAAAATCTAGAACTATCAACTTAATTTTACATTTGTTTGTTTTCAAGTGTGATGGCTAGTCTTGGTTGTTAACTTGACACATCGGGAAAGAGGGAACCTTAATTGGAGAATTGCCTCCATTCGAGTGGCTGGTGGCACGTTGTTTAAGATATTGGTAATTGATATAGGAGGGCCCACCACATTGTGGGCAATACCATTCCTAGGAAAGTGAGTCTGGGCTATATAAGAGAAGTAGCTAGCTGAACATGAGTTTGAGAACAAGCCAGTAAGCAGCCTTCTTCCATGATTTCTTATTTAAGTTCCTGCCTTGGATTCTCTCAATGATGGACTGGGTTAGATAAAATAGATGCTTTTCTTTCCTAGTTGCTTTTTGTCACAGTGATTTATCACAGACTCAGAAAAGGTAAATAAGGTTCTCGTTCTCTCTCTCCTTTTCCTGTGTGTGCACACCCACTTTGCACTCATGTGCATGCTTGTGCATGAACATGCCATAATCCATGTGTAAAGGTCAGAAGACAACATGCAGGAATTAGTTTTCACCTTTTATAATGTGGTTTTTGGGGACTGACCTCAAGTTATTAGGCTTCGTGGCAAGTATAGTTATTTTCTGGACCATCTCTCTATACCCTGGAACTATTTCTTAGAAACAAATAAGGACAATATTTTAAAATTAAAAATAGATCAGAAATGTTCTACATAACCAATTGTACTAAAACTTGTGAAATTATAGATAAAGCAAAAAGTGACTAAAGGGCCAAATGTACTTGAGAAATCTTGTGTCTGCCCTTGTGCTAGATATTGGAGATATACGGGTGAAAGAAATGTGCCCCTTTCTTCTCCCCACAGAGCTTATTGTTCTCAGGGAAGATGACTAAGGAACAAGTGCGAGAAAGTTGCAAAAGGAAAGCATGGGTGCATTGCTGAGTAGCTCATGGGAAAGCCCAAATTTCCTTGTCTCCTTTCACATTAGGTAGACCCATTACAACCTAACCTAGCCCATTAATACATGTCTAGGTTTGAGTCATGGTGACTACCTCATTGGGTTAAATGTGGCTGACCTTCTTTATAAAATCATATAAAGGAAAGACTTTTTATTATTTTTAATCTTATTATTTGTATGTGTGTCTGTGTCTGTCAGCATGTGTGTGTGTGTGTGTGTGTGTGTGTGTGTGTGTGTGTGTGTGTGTGTGTGTGTGCGCACAGTTGCCAGAGTATATTTGTGGAAGTGAGAGGACAACTATTTGGATTGATTCTTTCCTTCCACCTTTGTGATGCTCCAGGGATTGAACTCAGGCCATCAGGCTTGTGTAATAAGAGCCTTTACACACTGAGCCATTGCCCCAGCTCTATTTACTTTTTTTATGTTATGGTGTGTGTGTGTGTGTGTGTGTGTGTGTGTGTGTGTGTGTGTGTGTGTGTGTTTATGTGTGGAGTGTGGGCACACATGAGCCATGATATATATATGGACCTCAGAGGAAAACTTCAAATATTAGTCCTTGCTTTCCCACATTTGAAACAGGGTCTCCAATGTGTTTGCCACTGTGCATTCCAGGCTATCTGGCATGAGCTTCCAGGGATTCTCCTGTCTTTACCTCCCATCTCATCACAGGAACACTGAGATTACAATGAATGCTACCACACTCCACATTGATCCTGGGGATTTGAACTCAAGTCCTTATACTTATATATCAGTGCTTTGCCCACTAAATCATCTCCCTGGCATGTAAAGGGCTTTTTAACCTGTGAAGTACACAAGCTAATGGAAATCACATTATTTCCTGTCAGAGTCACAACAGAGAATTGGCTCTGGGCTCTCAAGTTAATATCAAGGAATATAGACTTCCCATCCAAAGATGCTTGTGTGAATTCCAACTACTATGGGATAGGAAGGAATTCTAAGCCTTTGGATGTATGGATGCAAACTGAAGTATCTTATCCTTGGCTTTATAATCAGCTCACCAAGAGAGTCCCCTTAAAGCCGTTCTGATGCTAGTGACACCACCATCTAATTGAATTAGAACCTATTGGATTGGGCCCTAGGAAATAGCATTTTGCAAAATCTACCACATGATTCTACTATGTTGCCAGAGGTAAGGAATCCATGCCATGAATAATAAATCCTTTCATTGATGACCCATCTCTGGAGCCTGATGGCTGATAGGGGTGCCAGATGGGGAAGGTTCATTTCTTTCTCACATATTTTAGATCCCATAAACTACTTAAATCTGGAGCAAAATGAAGGCACTGGCTAAAACCAAAAGCACCCATCACTCAGGCTAACATTTGTGTCATTCCCTTTTTCTTCTGATATTTTCTGCCTCTTAAGTGAAAAAGCTATCTGAGTATGTGTTCATAGGGGCTGGCCTTGAGCAAGCTACTGTTTTTATTTTTATCTTGCTTTCTCTAACTTTTTTCCCCATGGATTTGGGGTTTATTTACATGTTTGTATGGTTGATGGGCAACAAATATACATTGGATAGAGGAATTCTAATATATTTTATTTTTATCTTCGTGGAGAAGGTTCTGCTCTAGTAACACTGTCAGCCTCTTGTCTATGTAAGTAGAGAGTTTCTGGTGATGTTAAGTAGTGCCTGGGGAATTTTTTTCTGGAATAATGTTAGACACAATAAATAGCTGGGTGTCAGTTACTTGCATGCTGTATTTAATGTCCTTGCAACAGTGCTGCCAAGTAAGCAGTGCTAGTGACACTTTCCAGAATAGACCATGGTGTGTCAATGGCTCTACAGGCTGGGTAGGGAAGGCTAGTCTAGTTCAACAATGGAAGTATGTAAAATGCCACTTTCTTTAATACTAACAGCTGTGGTTTTTATTATGAGTTTCTGATTATATTGGATAGAAAAAGTACAATCTCAATTCCTCTGGCATTGGCATTTCCCCCTTTACCCTAGGTTATAATTTTTAGTGGAGGAGGGAGCTACATGACAGTGAAAGAACAGATGAAATAGGATCCTCTGTGTCACCAGGTGTCCCTTCCCAGTCTGCTGAGACATAACGAGGTCTTCTTCATCTTCTCTTATTGGTCCACAAAGGCTGCTCCATTTCTATTTCTGGGGATTTGCACAAATAAGCCAGATTCTCTTCCTTGCTCATTCTCTGTTTGGGTGTCAAAGAGTCTTTTACTTTAAAAAGTTGCTTAGTAAAGTATAACTTGCACAAATGAAAATACAGCTAGGCAGCTCAATAAACTTTGACCAGAGTTTGCACATGCATGACTCATGTCCATGTGAAGATGTAGGACATTTCCTTCACTGTAGAAAATGCGTTCGTGTCCCCCTTCCAGTCACCTGCCCATCCTCACACACTCTTTTACTTTTTATTAATATATCAGGATTGGGCTTTTCCACGATGACATGTAGGACTAGGTGAGTTGGGCTCTGCCACTCACTAGATGGTTGGTTTTGGGCAAGTCTCCTTACTTTTCTGAACCTCCCTTTCAGGGATGCTCAAGTGAGAACATTGACCTGCCCCTTCCTTCTAACTCAAAATCATTAGGAATCAATGCTTGTAGTTTCTAGCAAAGGAGCAGAACCATGTTTGTATAACACAAAGATCATTGGCAACAATTCTGGACATGCTAGCTGCCTGAAACACATAAAGGATTACAATCTTGTTTATTTTCACTTTCACAGGGAGTGCATGCTGATTCTGAATCTCATAGCAGGGAAAGCGTTTTTGCTAGGAAGTCTTGACTGTGGATTAAAGGAAAGGAAGTGATGTAGAAGTCTTTACTGTGGAGTAAGAAAGGAAGTGATGCATCGGAAGCACAATAATGTGAGTTTTGAAATAAATTCGCCTTTGGTGACAGTCTTAACACCAACACCAACCAATAACAAAATGAGCTTGTACTGGCATGGAGTAGTCTAACTCTTCCAAAGAGTGTGAGTACACTCAAGTTTAATTCTGAAATTATGTAAATGAGAATACCATGGCTTGAAAAGATCCAATGTTAACAGTAAGCCAAAATGTAACTAGAATGTGTACATTGTATTTTAGAATATTCCAAAAATGCCACTATTATCATATTACAATTAAAGATATTAAAGATAAGGCTGGTGTATGATGTCCCCAATGAAGATAAGTATTTTACTTAAGGTCAGAAAACTAGCTAAGGGAAAAGTTAGCTATGTCCTACAAGAGTTTAATTAGATGTTATTTCAGGATTTGTTTTTTTATAGCTTACTGGTTCCAAATGCAGTCTATAATTTTGAGTTGCTTTGTTTGTTCAGTAACAAAGATTTTATTTGACAGAAGTGTTTGTTCCACTGCTAACTTTTGAAAACTGTCAAACTTTAAAATTTTTTCTTAAAAACTGTGAAGAGGACAGAGAGGGTTTGGCTTTATGGAGTCCCAGGGTAAAATGACTGAATGAACTTATGCTGAAACCCCACCTTTGACACTCTGAAGCATGGCATGAATAGCAAATGAAGATGTTTAAAAATGAATGCGTCCCAGCAATCCTACAGGGCTGAGTTTATTAGTTTGCTTGACTTGCTGTCAAAATATCTTCAACTGGCTAAATTAGAAATAATAGAAATCTATTTCTCAAGCTTCTAGAGGCCAGGAAGTCCATGTTCAAGTCACCAGTAGATTTGAGGTTGTAAGGCTCTGGTATTGGCTTCTGCTGTGTCCTGACATGCAGAGGACGAACAAGTTTCTTAGCTACATTGACACCATAGTCAGGAATAAAAAGAAAATCTTTCTCTTGGAGCACTTTGGACCAAAATTGAGCCCATATTTGAATTCTGTACACTCTCTCCCTATGTCTACTGTCTGTCTCTAGTTGGTGATTTCCGTTCACAAACCACTGTCCTGTCCTGTGTGTGTGTGTTTGTCCCTAACAAAGGCCTTAGCACAGGAAACATAGTATGGGAGAAGGCTCTAATGAAGTTTTGCAAGTGAAGAAGTAGCTTTACTGATCCCAGTTGACCCAGAATAGCATTCAAAACCATGAAGGGATCTTATCAACCTTTCTCCAAATGTTGCTTCCAACTTCTGTGGTAGATATTTTCTTTAAGGTTACTTTCTAGCTCTTGGCTACTTTCAGCAAATGATTACCACCACACACACCCACCCACACACACACACCCCCCCACACGGGTTGGGGGCATGGAAGAATGCATATATAGTTTAAGATTAAAGTTATTTTTTTCTTTTTTCTTCCATTCATTTATTTAGTTCATAAATAAAGTCATGCACAATTATGATACACAATGCAGTATGTTCACAATGGCATGGCTAAATTAAACCAATTAACATGTTATATCACACATATTCATCATTTTTGTTTTGAGAACACTTGAAGTATACTATCTCACAACTTTTAAAATGCTATATTTTAAAAGACTAAAGTTATTTAGCTTGGGCTGTAACAGCTGAGTACACAAGGTATCTAAGGCATAGTAATGGTTACATTGTGTCTTTTAAGGCAGGCTAAATGGGCTAAGCACACAGTAGGACAGCACATGGACATGGTCTCAAGGTACATTATTAACTTGATTGTGAAAGGACCAGCTCCCCATTTCGGCAGCCATAACAGCCTAGCACATGCTTGCCTGACCTTGCCCTGGTCACTAGGAGGTCAGATGCCTGCCTAGTGGCAAGGAACCAATCAGATGTTAGCTGGTGGTGCTATGCTTTACGGCTCTGGGTGTGCTTTATGGACAAGTGCACACCAGTGATGTGCAGAGCATAGCAATCGCCCTGGAGGGCCTATGGGCCATAACAACCAGTTGACCAATAAACACAGGGCAAGCCTGGAGGCACACCAATCCTGAGCCTGTGCGTACCCCTAGACATGCCCCTTGCACTGCCCTGTAAAATCTCTATGCTGTGGCTTCTCGGCGTCTTTCCTACCCATCCGCCATGGTGGATGGATGAAAGGCCTGAGCCAACATGGGGTTAGCTTGTTAAACAACTTCAATAAAGCCTCTTGCTTTTTGCATCAAGCTTTCGACTCCACCTGGTGATTGGGGTTGCCACAGTACTGAACCGAGATCCTGGGGGCCTGAGCCTCCGGGGGTCTTTCAATTGCAAGATCTTGCAAAAGTTCAGTTTTTAAAGACAAGCAGCATTTTGAGGAAAAGCTATCTCCACACTGGAACTCATTTTTAAGGACACTGATCTCATTCAGAAAGGCTCTGCCTCACAACTTAGTCATTTTCTGAATGTCTCACCTCTTAACAAAGCACTATAGGGATGGGGTTTCTGCCTATGGAGTTTTGCAGGGGTGGGGGTGGGGGGTAAGGGAACGAAGACATTGAGACCATAGCAGGTGATGGAAGAAAATGTACTAATTTCATTACTTCCATTCTGGGTGTTAATTTGTCATCTGTTCTGTATAATCTTCCTATTATTATTATTATTATTATCATCATCATCATCATCATCATCATCATCATCATTATCATTATTATTATTAGTGTGTATGTACATACACACATGTCACAGAATGAAGATAGATATTGTTGTCTCCTTCTTCTTTTAGTAGGAATTTAGGACTGAACTCAGGTAGTCAAGCTTGCTTCTTTGGGTAAAGCTTCCTGACCTGCCCTAGACTTCTTATTTTTAAAAGGAGTCTAGTGTGTTAAACGATTACTTAAGTCTTTTCTGGCCCCATAAAATTGCTGGAGGCTCAATTCTGTTCCCTTGCCCTTCTGCAAATGTCTGTAATGTTTCTTTTTTAATGGAGACACCTAATAGTAGGGCATAAATTAAAGCACTGAGGGAGAAGCTGTCTTAGGGGGAAAATTGCTATAAACATATCACCCATTAATAACAAGCGAAACAGCAAAGCATCTCCAGAAGGCTTGAGTTGGAGTCTTGAGTTTGCCACTTAGGAGCCACATGACTTTAATGTTTCTTAGTTTCTTTATCCGTGAAACATCTTACAGGTTACAAGGAACAACCAGAGTCCCAGGCCAAGAACGAACTGCAAGCAAGGCTTAGGAAGCAGGAAGCGGGATGCGGAGATATGGGACCAATTTCAGGGGTATTCATAAGAGGCCACGTGGCTTCCTACAAACACCAGGGGTCTTTGTTTAAAAACATCTCTGCACCACTGTGTGTCCGCAGGAATGTCTGTTCCATGCTTCATTATGCCTGGCCCAGAAAGTAGGAATTGGAAGCCCATAATTGAATGAGTCATAAAACCAGAGCCATTCTGCATATTATGGAAGGAGACATTTTTATAAGAATTAGGTATTATGTATGGAAGAGGAGCTGGGAAATCAACAGGAGGTGTGATCTGAGGGGTCAGGAGCAGGTCACACACCAGACCTGGCTGCTATGGCTGATGAGTCAGAGCTTCCAAGGAACTCTGGAGCAGGTCTGGTGACTGGAATCAGACCATGGGTGGGGGCGGGGCTGGGAGGCGGGGCTCGTGAAGTTGTCCTGGGAAATTGTGGCTCTTTGTAGGCTTGCAGAGAAGCACCAGGCAGTGAGTTGCTGTTGGACAGGAGCTAGAGTGCAGGATGTGGAGGTGAGGACAATGAGGAGCAGGTACAAGCCCAGGCCACCTCTGCCTCTGTGTTTCACCTTCTCTAACAAGCAGGCCCTTGGAGAGCAATGAGCCACTATCCTGCTCTCTGTCTTTGTACAATCTCATCTTTGCCTACTTTAACTCAGAACTGGAAAGGGAAGCAGAGTCTGCTAAAGTTAGTTCCTGGCACGAAAAGTGGCTGATAGAACAATCCATTACAGTATCTGACATTTCCAAAGCACATACTGACTGAATAAGGAGGTCTTTCGTCAGCCTAGGTATAAGGAACCGAGGCCCTCACTTGATAAGAACACCACTGGAGACTCAGAGGTGGTTTCTTTTATTACCTTGCAAAGCTGAAGTCAGCCTAGAATGGCAGGCACTCGATTAAGTGCACATAATAGTCTTTTCAGTCCTAATGCAAGCCCCTCCCTCCCATCCCCTCTTCCAGGTCTTATCTTTCCCTTTGCCATTTAAGTTTGTCTTCTTTCTCAATGAAACAAAGCAAAGCAAAACACGCTCACAGGTTCGTCTCTACACTTTACATCACTTTGTTTTAAATTTAATTTTATGTTATGTATATGGATGTTTTGCCTGCATGTATGTCTGTGCCATTTGTATACCTTGTACCTGAGGAGGCCAGAAGAAAACTTTGGATCTCCTGGAATTGCAATTTCAAGTGGTTGTGAGCCACTATGTGGGTGCTGGGAATTGAACCCTGGCCCTCTGGAAAAGCAGTCAGTGCTCTGAACTGCTGAGCCATCTCTCCAGCACCCACATTCTTTTTCATTTTAAAGCCTGTCAGGCAAATAATCTTGTCACGAGTGCAGGCAGGCAAACTTGGCTGCTAGTGATTTTCTCCAGTAAGCTTCTAGTGTAGGTAGGTGGTTCACTTAGCATAGTTTGGGTGTGTGGATTGCAGGTGGACAGCTGTACAGTGTTTTCTGTTCATCTATATTTGGGTCTAAGCTGGCTCAAGGTACTTTTGATTCTCTTTCTCACATAAGAGAAAAGGTCATTCCTTTGTAAAAGGCATAGAAACCTGAACATGTCCCAGAAAGTGCCCTCTCTGAGTAAGCAAAATCTTAAGTAAGACACTCCCAGAGAAATACAGTCACTCAAAAATCAAAAACAACAAGACTGCTTTAGCTTGACAGCACCTTCTGCAGCTAGTTTATCCAACCATACAATTTTGACGGTGACTGCCATGGTATAGGGACAAACAATAAGTTGGTCCATGGTCATGGGGGTACTGACAGAAAGGCTGAATCTGCTCTGTTGAGACACCCAATGTTAGTCCTAAGACTCAAGTCACAAGAGGGTATTGTTTCCTTCTTCTAAAAGAAGTCACAGTGTGTTTTTCGATGGAAGAGCATCCTTCTTCTCATGACTTGTTAAAGATGGCCATGTATGCAGATAGAACCCCATGAAGGAATTTCCTGCAGGTAGATTTCTCTAACTGAAAAAATGTAAGCCTAGTTTTTCATCTGCTTCCTCATTCAGCATGGATGGCAAGTGACAACTTGGTCTTTCACGTAAGTGATGACTGCAGACCTTGTTTCCATGGACCCTTCCTTAAACACCTTCACATTTCAATGTTGGTAGGACTCCAGAGGTTCATGCCTTTCATTCCAGCATTCAGGAGGCAGACATGGGTAGACTTTTGTGAGTTCAGGGCCAGCCTGGTCTATAAAGAAAGTTCCAGGTTAGACTAGGCTGCATAGTAAGATACAGAGGTAACAGAAATTATATAGTACCCTGACATGTAGACAGATGGGGAAAGATGCTATAAACAAACAAGATAGCATTGTTCTGACCTCTTCACCCAAGACAAAGACTTGTAAGTCTTCTTCACCTTGCCCTTGTGGATCTCCTTCTAGTAGGCCCTGGTATTGGGCTGTGAGCCAATCAGCCCACTTTTTTGTCTAAGCTGAACAATTCAAAATGAGGGGAAGGGGAAGGCCCCAGGCTACCCAAGACATAAAATTCATCCTTCTAGCAGGAGATGGATTTTGGTTTCTGAATCCCCTCTGTACTTGTGAGTAGTCTGTCTCTTTGTGTTTGTCCCTGTACTTTTAATAAAATTTGTTTGCTTGCATACTATGGTTTACTTCCTGCCTTTTAATTCTTTAATTGCCAGAGAAAATGAACCCAAGACCCCCCAAATGTAATAGTATTGTCTCAAGAAGATAAAAGATAATCCAGACCCAGTGGCTTTTCAGATGTTAAAAACAACTGCATCTTCAGTTGTACACTTAAAACCCTGATGTGTATATATTGTTTCTTTGATGCTGCAATGTTTTATTGTTATTTTTAGCATTCACTTCCAATGTTAGATAACAAAACTCATGAAAATTTATTTTCCCTTCTTTACATAGAAAAGGTAAAAGTGGGGAACCTAGGGAACCACATATATTTTTTATTTCCTTTCTTTCTTGGAATTGTATCATCTGAAGGTGGTTGGCTATACAGAAGTACAATCATTAAATATTAAATTTCTACACACTGTGTAGGACAGACTTGTGGAAAGTTTGATGATTTATGTAGGAAATATAGATAATAAGCTATCTTTTTATTTTTGAAGTTTTTAAAAATAAATAAATAAAATTATTTATTTTGCATCCTAGCCATAGTTTCCCCTCCTTCCTTTCCTCCCAATTCTTCCAGTCCCCCTCTGTTTCCTTAACAACATGCCATCTTATGTAAACTGGTTATAATCACTGTTTGATTAAAAATTTATAAAAATGAATCAAACACAAACTTTTACAGTATGTCTTAACAATATGTCTTAGCCATTCAATTATATAGTAACTACACAGTCATCTCCACCTTACCTATGGAATCTGAGTGATGGCAGAGTGGGCTTTTAAATTTAGGGATGACTTTGTTTTCTGAACTTCTTTTTCATTGAGGAAGGGTCTCATAGTGTAACTCAGGCTCCTTGAACTTGCAGCTATCCTCTTACCTTAGCCTCTTGCATGGTGGTGATACAAGAATGAGCTACCTGGAAGAACACTGTCTTCCAAAAAGGAGGTAAAATCTAAATGACAGATTAGCTGATGATGATAGCAAAGGAAATGATCAATGAGATAGGATCAATATTTTATCCCAAGATAGGCTGGAATTCGGTAGACTTGCAAATGATTCTTGTGACCTTATGGATACAGGGAGAAATCTGAAACATCTTGTAGTCCAATTCTCTCATGGATGGGGACTCCAAAAACTGTTTATTGATGAATAGACTTAGTGTGTGAGAACCAGGGCCCAGACTCTTAACGATATGCCCAGACTCATAATTAAATTAAATTGCTTGGGATCGATGAGATGGCTCAGTGGGTAAGAATGCCTGCTGCCACGACTGATGATCTGAGTTCGATCCTTGGCACCCATGTGGTAGAAAGAGAGAAACAACCCCTGCAGGTTGTCTTTTAACCTTCACATGCCTGCTGTGGCACACACATGCCCACACATAAAATAAATAACTTAAAATGTAACAGAAGAACATCGATATCTGTTTCAAATTTTTCAATTGGTTTGTAAGCATCTAAGAAATGTTTAAGAAAGTTTCCCAAGCAAAGCTGGAACATATTCTCTCCCTGAAATTCTTTCAGAGAAGAGGATTTCCTTTTCATAGAAATTAGTCCTTCGGAATTGGTAGCACAGACATGTCTAGGTCCTGGGGGATCAGAGAGAATAAAGAAGCTGTATAAAGCCGTGGTCCTCTACCACATTAACTGACTGCAGTGTTCCTCTAGAATCATGATTTCCATTGAATCATCAAGAAAGCTTGGGTTCAAGGAGCATCCACATTTAGTTGTCATCCAGGAGGCAAGTCACTGCTCCTTCTCCACACCACCATCCCTTCTATGTAAGATCATTCATTTTCTAATGAGATCCAAGCTAATAATGACCATAGTGGAGCTGCTACTGTCCTACCTGGAGCCTTTCATTGGCCAGAGCATCATCACCCACCTGCTGTTAGTGTTGGCTAATGCCTATAGCTCTCTCTTGCTCTGGAAAAATGTTATCCATAACAGGATACTCAAAGTCTGGAAGATTAATGCCTTTCTCCTTCCTAGCGGTGGTCAATACTGTATGATGTGAAGCAGAGTACATCAGTCTCTTGCTTCTGAGTAGGGTAGCTCTGGGGTGCCATTCTCATTCTAGTACTTCCCTGGGTCAGGCTGAGGCTAGGCTTCATCTGGAAGCAAACATCCCACTCTGCTTGGGTTTTGTTCTCACACCAAGAAAGATGCTCTCAAAAGATCACCCTCATCTAGAGACCTTCAAATTAGCCATATCTGAATGAAGTTTGCCAGAATATTTATGACCTGTTTGATTTCTTTATTTTTTATGCATCTGTATGTGTATCTGTTTCTGTGTATATGCCATGTGTGCGGGTACCCCAAAGAGGCCAGAAGAAGGCATCAGGCAGCTGTGAGCCACTTGATGTAGGTGCTGGGAACCACACTTGGATCCTCTGGGAGAGCAGCAAACGCTCTTGCCTATTGCACCATCTCTCTATCCCTTGCTTGCCTTTTAAAACAACATACTCAAAATAGCCTTGACTTTGCTTAAAGTAATAGAGTCACCTTCAAAGAAAACCAAGGAGCATGCAGGAGTTTGTTTTGTGCTATATTGTCGCTGTTATTTCTCAGATCTTTGAAGTTTAGCAGCCCCTTCCCCATCGCCCTCCAAACCTGGTCCCAGACACATTTTTTGAAAAAGAACCAATAATGCAACATCTTTCAGATTGGGATTCCACATATAGTTTCTGTTGGACTAGAGAAGACTAAATTGAAAATTTTCAAGAGAGCTGTCTACTGTGTTTGTGTCAGCTAGTCACTCAGGGCACTGTTAACCAGGCGTCTCTTCAAATTACATTGTCATGTTTTCAGTTTTTAAATCACAATGCTAATAGAAATTCAGTCTGCAAACTCGCCTGCTTGAATACTAGTTTGTGGTTCAGATACTTAGGGGACACTTTTTTCTTTTGCTTCCTCTAATTGGAGGCAGGATTGAGACATGCAGGAATTTCCCTCCCATGGCTTAGCTGCATTTCTCTCTTTTATTTTTAACACTTGCATAGAAGGCATAGCTATTTTCTATCCTTAGTTTCCCACAGTGGCCTCCTATGGCTCCCAACATTTGAGATACCTTTAAATTCCCACATCACACACAAAATAAAATACATCTAGGGAGTAGAGAGATGTCTCAGTGAGTAAGAACACTTGCTGCACAAGCACGAAGATCTGAGAAAAACTAAATATTTCCCACCCTTAAACACAGTGTAAAAGACAAACTTAAAATGTATTAAGATAATTGCCATGATTATAATGGATAAAGGATTGGCATGCGATATCTATAAAGGACTTCTACCTACCAATAAGAAAAAGATGACCCAGGGGAAAAATTGATACAGAACAAAAATAGGTTTAAAAAATTAAACACACATGATCAATAAACATACAAAGAAATATACAATCTTACTAACAATGCCAATAAAATCTAGAATTCCTTTATTTTGAACTTTGTGTATCACAAGTTTGTATGCTAAAACTAAATAGCTACATGGCACTGCTATTAAGACTGTGTACAGGTCTTGCAGAGGACCCAAGTTCAGTTCCCAGTATACATATCTGGCATCTCACAACTGCCAATAAGTACAGGTCCAGGGGATCTAATGGCCTCCACAGGCACTACACTCATGTGCAAATATATATATAATATATATATATATATATATATATATATATATATATGAGTGGGAAAGGTGATGCTGTGATAACAAACTCCAAATCCCCAAATCCCAGTGATCTATTATCACAAGGGATTATTCCTCTTGTCCATTGTGGATCTAGACCCAGGTACCACTGTCTTGTTGCACTATCCACATCACTGACAGGCTGATGATGATCAGAGTTCAGGAAGAAAGCACCAAAAAGTCTCGAACGTGAAATTAAATACATCAGTTCAAAAGTGGTCCATGTGATTTATGTTCTTGACCCATACAACTAGTCTTATGACCTTGAGTAACTGTAAGAGAAGCATCCAATGTCCCTAGAAGGGGAGAAGAATGTAATTTATTTAAGCACTCGAATGTTTTGCAACAGAGCTGTTTCTAGGAGAGACACAGTGGCAATAACTCCATGTCTAGAGGACAAAGCATGACAGCCTGGGGCAAGGAGCATATGTGGATTCCAGTCCTGTGTAGAATGGCTTCTAGGGAGAGAACCCCAGAGAACATCATTTGCCTGTGTACTCTGAAGAGATGTCAAATTCCAATGGCCAAACAATGAGGATGCATGGATTACCTAGCCACTTGGACAGACATTGAATTGAAAAAGAGGAGGTTTTTGCCTTGACCTCTAGAGGCAAGACTCAGGGAGGATGGAGGATGGCCGTGACTAATGTGAACACATTTGCGTCATGGGCAAGTAAAACTCAAACATCTGTCACATTCAGAGCATTTCAAGTCAGCTGGGAAATCCTGTTTGCCTTGTGTTTCTCTCATCTTGGCCAGGAACAAATGTTAAATTACAGCTCTTCTAAGTGAGCAAGGCTTATGCACGTGTGTGTGTGTGTGTGTGTGTGTGTGTGTGTGTGTGTGTGTGTGTGGTGTGGAGGGGACAGGGGTCTCTGAAAGGTTTAAAAGGCTAAATTGAAATTGTGCTAGGAATTCGGTATGAAGTCAAGACTCCCTTTATTTCCCTCATTTTCTTTTTGATTTAGGAACTCTGATATTTTTAATAATGATACTCCTTCCTTATGACATTTTCTGTGATAGTGATGGGTTATAAAGTGTATTCTGGCACTAAGCTCCAGCCATTAATATCTCCTGAGAAATATTTATTTGGTTTCTCTTTGGTGTACCAATATGGAAGTCTAATTCTTCAGCTCTCTCTCTCTCTCTCTCTTCTCTCTCTCTCTCTCTCTCTCTCTCTCTCTCTCTCTCTCTCTCCCTCTCTCTTTCCCTCCCTCCTCCCCCACCTCTCTCTCAGGCAGCTGGCTCCAGGGTAGAGCATAAGAGATACTTACATGTTTGGTAACTCAGAACACAAATAGTAAAATGAATTCCTTAGTGGTGATGACCTCATGTGCCTCTTCTGCAGCTTAACTCTCTAGAATTATCCAATATTGGCCTGTGCCTTTTCCCTGTCCCTCACTTCAGTCTCTGAGATTTCTTTTTCTTTTGGCTATACCTTATTCTATATGGAGAGACAGTCTATAAGGGAGGATTTGCTCTTACATCTCACTTCCAGAAGCACACAATTAGAAAGCTGTCAGAGCTTATCACATCAAGAAAGCAGAATGCTGACCGAGAAAATAACAGATAACCCTTTACAATAATCACAAACAACATAAAATATCTTGGGGTAACACTAACCAAACAAGTGAAATACCTGTACAGTAAGAACTTTGAGTCTTTAAAGAAAGAAGTTAAAGAAGATATCAGAAAATGGAAAGATCTCTAGGATCAACATAGTAAAAATGGCAATCTTGCCAAAAGCAATCTACAGATTCAATGCAGTCTCCATCAAAAGCCCAGCACAATTCTTCACAGATTTTTAAAGAATAATACTCAACTTTATATGGAAAAACAAAAAATCCAGGATAGCCAAAACAGCACTGTACAATAAAAGAACTTCTAGAAGCATCACAACCCCTGACTTCAAGCTCTATTATAGAACTATAGCAATGAAAACAGCTGGTATAGGCACAAAAATAGACAGGTAGACCAATGGAATCGAATTGAAAACCCTGATATTAACCCATACACCTACAAACACCTGATTTTTGACAAAGAAGCTAAAATTATACAATGGAAAAAGAAAGCATCTTCAATAAATGGTGCTGCATAACTGGATGCTGGCATGTAGAAGACTGCAGATAGATCCATAAATATCACCATGTACAAAACTTAAGTCCAAAGGGATCAAAGACCTCAACATAAATCCAGCCATACTGAACCTCTTAGAAGAGAAAGTGGGAAGTACCCTTGAATGAATGGGTACAGGAGACTGCTTCCTGAATATAACACCAGTAGTATAGTCAGTGAGATTGACAATTAATAAATGGGACCACCTGAAACTGAGAAGCTTCTGTAAGGCAAAGGAGACAGTCAGCAAGACAAAATGGCAGCCCACAAAATGGAAAAAGATCTTCACCAACCCCACATCTGACAGAGGGCTGATTTCTAAAATGTAGCAAGAACTCAAGAAACTAGTCACAAAAAACCAAATAATCCAATTAAAAAGTGGGGTACAGAACTAAATAGAGAATTCTCAATACAGGAATCTAAAATGTCTGAAACACACTTAAGAAAGTGCTCAACATCCTTAGCCAACAGGGAAATGCAAATCAAAACAACTCTGAGATACCATCTTATTCCTGTCAGAATGGCTAAAATCAAAAACATCAATGGCAGTTTATGCTGGAGAGGATGTGGAGAAAGGGGAACATTTCTCCACTGCTGGTGGGAGTGCCAACTTGTACAGCCACTTTGGAAATCAGTATGGTGACTCCTCAGGAAAATGGGAATCAGTCAACCACAAGATCCAGCAATTCCACTCTCAGGCATATACCCAAAAGATGAACATTCATACAACAAGGACATCTGTTCAACTATGTTCATAGCAGCACAAAGTGGTTGTTATTAGATAAGTCAGTTTTCATTCTGAGAAATTGAATCAATATATTATAGATCACACAAAAATCTGTGAAGTATGTATGTATACATATAGACTATATCTGTCCATTTATAGACTATACATGCATACACACACATACACTTACATATGCTTGTATTTAAGGGATTTCTTATAGATCTGTCATTTCAGAGAAGACAAGAGGGCCAAACAGCTTTTTGGTAAAGCGGGAAAGACCTTGAGTTAAAAGTAGTTTACTGGTAGCTGCTAGAGTAGAAAGGAAGGAAACGTGATGATCCAGGAAGGGGAAGAGACTGTTCAAAAGTATGAGGTACCGAATGCCCCTCCTCCCCCCACCAGAAAAGGATCCCATTAGCAAACAGAGCTTTGTGTGACATGTGAGATGGCAGGTTGAATCCATTCCATAGTGTTCGTGAGTTTATTGAACAGTAAACACTTTTTATGTACTTATTTATGTGCATTGATTTTTGTTTTTTAATTTTTTGCCATGGGTGTCAGGTCTCCTGGAAATGGAATTAACAGGCAGTTGTGAGCTGACTTGTGGGTGTTGGGTATTGAACCCAGGTCCTCTGGAAGAGTAGCCAGTGCTTTTAACCATTGAGCCATCTCTCCAGCCTGAACAGTAAATAGTTTTTAATAGTTTTAAAAACAAAAATGTTTTTAACAATGCATATACGTGTTGCATTGACTTTGCTGGATTGAACATTAAATTTGATGAAGAACTTGGTCTTTCGAATTACCCCTTTCCTGGTAGCCTGAGAATTGCTTTTGGAATGGAAGCCTGTGCTAAAAATGTGGGTGGGGAGATGGAGATCAATACAGACACAGAGTTATCTGTTAGTCACAAAGGGATTTTCCCCTTTTCTTTTTCTGAGAGCTCTCTCTCTCTCTCTCTCTCTCTCTCTCTCTCTCTCTCTGTGTGTGTATGTGTGTGTGTGTGTGTGTGTGTGTGTGCATATATGTGTGTGTTTGAGGAGGAATATATTGAAAGTGAAAAGAGTTAAACTATATAAAGTGTGTAAGAGCATATGAAAATATGCATACTCTTTTACAGATAAAATGTAGAACTTCATGGAAAGACTATTATGTTTTTCCACTTTCAAAATATTGGCTGCATTTCAGCAGGGAAGAATCAATGCACAGTTGTAAAATAGTTCATCTCCAGGTTCTCAGACCTCTTTTAAAAAGTCAGGTGGAATCATGCAAGTCAATAAAATAACGTCAGCCAAATGCTAGGCACCTCTTAGGAAGTTTGGTTCTGCCTTGCTTGGAAAGAAATAGTTTTGTTTTGCTTCCTTGTTTGTATGTTCTTGTCTTTGAACTGATAACATATGCACAGTGCATAAAATTCAAGATGTGCAAAACAGTAGAGAGCAAAGAGACTCCTTTCTACAGTGTACTGCCTAGCCACTCAAATGCAGCTTCCTCCCCAATGGTATCCCTAAGATACAGGAGCTAATCCCATGCCAAAACACATAGAGTTGTGTCTTTCTTCTAGGGCTGTGTCTCAGTTACAGTTACTATTGCTGTGATTAAACACTGGCCACAGTCCGGAGCTGGCGAGCTGAAGGCTGTTGTACAGCAGGAGCAGAGCAATGCTTAAATCAAAGGAACTTGTTTCTTCAAGCTCTTCATGCAGTGATTCTGACAGTGAGGTTGAAAAAAAGGTAAGAAGAAAAAACAAGTTGTTCCATAAAAAAAACAAAAGCCTGGTGAGACTTCTAGAACTTTGGCATCTTCTAAGCAGAGAAGCAGCAGCAGAGATGGTAACATCTTTCAGATTGGGAAGATGAGATACATCAGTGTTCGGGACTTTAAAGGACTAATTCTAATTGATATTAGAGAATATTGGATGGACTCAGAAGGCAAAATGAAATTGGGGAGAAAAGGCATTTCTTTAAACGTGGAGCAATGGAGCCAGCTGAAGGAACAGATCTCTGACATAGATGATGCAGTAAGAAAGCTGTAAAATCTGAGCCATATCAAACCTGGACTGTTGTAGTTGTTCCAATCTGTCTTTTTACATTGGCGTTGTATATTTGGATTGCAGAACAATTTGTATGGTGAATATTTTTTAAAATGTGCATTATTAAAATGTTCTGAGTGAAGCTAAATGTCAACTTTATTAAAGAGGATTGCTTTGTGTCCCCTACCTAGTGTAAAATAAAGTCAGATCATTACAATCTTTTTAAAAAAGATTCTTCTGGTTTTGTTTTGTTTTGTTTTGTTTTTCTCATCCAGTACAAAATAACACAACACAAAATCTTGTTACTTACTTGTTTTCTTTTTCTTTTTGTTTTTTGGTTGTAATAGCCATGTTGTATTTTAATTTTTTTCTGTTCAGTACATCTTTTTTATTTGAATTACAAACAAGATTGATTTACATGACAATTCCAGTTCCCATCTCCCTCCCTTCCTCCCCTATCACCCCCCAACTAAAACCCTACCTATCGAATATCCTTTCTTCTAATCTACACCTGACTCAACCTTTCTGCTCCCTCATGACCTCTGCATCCTTCCTCTTCTTCCCTTCTCATTCTCGTAGCTCCCTCCCCCCTCTTCCCATGCTCTCAATTTGCTCGGGGAGGATCATTACAATCTTAAAAAAACAAACACTATGGCAAAAGAAATTTGGGGAAGAAAGAGTTTATTTAGCTTACATATCCTGAATCACAGTCCACTAAGGGAAGGCAAGGCAGGGACTCAAACTGGGCTGGATCCTGGAGGCAGGAACTGATACAGAGACCATGAAGGGGAGTTGCTTACTGGCTTGCTTCTTGTGGCATGCTTCTCATGGCTTGCTCAGCATGCTTTCTTATAGGACCCAGGAGCATCAATCAGCCCAGGGATGGCACCATGGTCTGGGTCCTCTGATGGGGAATGTACTGTGTATATTTATCTTATTGATTGCTAAATAAAATTCTGTTTGGCCAATGAAACAGCAAGTTAGACAGGACTAGGAGTCAAAGAGGATTCTGGGAAATGTAGTAGAGAAGTGCTGATCCAGGCAGGAAGTGACATAACAAGGAGACTCATATTTAAGCAAAGGAAACAGAAAGTGTCCCCTTTTCCCCTTTGCATCCTCCAGTGGCAGTATGTGAGCCACTGGCAAGAGAGGGCACCAGCGAAAGGCATCCTCTATAAGGTAAGTCTTATAAAATATATAGGTTTATGATAATTGAGACTGAGTTAAAAGATGAGAATGGTCATTGGCCAAGCAGTAGTGTACCTAATACAAGTCTCTCTGTGCATTAATTGGGGCCCTAACTCAGGCGGGCGGCTGGCATAGAGCGCACACGTGGTGGTGGGGCTCGGCGGCCTTTGGCAGAAAGATTTATCATAACAGTCCTCCCTCATCAATCACTAAGAAAATGCCATACAGGCTTGCATACAGCCTGATCTTATGGAGGCATTTTCTTAATTGGGGTTCCCTTCTCTCAGATGACTCTAGCTTGTGTCAAGTTGATTAGCCAGTACAGGTTGTACATGGGACTACACATTAAAATATATTTATTTTAATATTAAGTGTATGAGTGTTTTCCCTGCATGTGCTACATGCCTGCAGTACCCACAGCAGTTAGAAGAGAAGAGCAGATTCCCTGGAATTGGAGTTATAGAAAGTTGTGTGCTAGGAACCAAGCTTAGGTCCTCGGTAAGAGCAGAAGTACTCTTAACCATTGAGCCATCTCTGCCACCCCATGGGGTTATGACTTTTTACCAGTAAAGCTTTTCTTTTTTCATTTCAGGAAGAAGTCAATACTTAATTTAAGGACAAGGGAAACATTAATAGAAAATGAAACACATTAAGATCTTGGGTGGCTTCATTCTTTAGCTATGGGGATCCATGAAGCAATAAACATGTATGTGCAATAGGATTTAGCCTAGAGAGTCATTAGTAGATGAATGGGTAAAGAAAGTATATGTGCTATGTGTAGATGATAAAATTTTAGTCAGCCATGAAGAGAAATGAATTCATGATATTTGCAGGAAAATAGATGTAACTGGAAATTATTATGTTCAGCAAGATAACTCTGGCTCAGAAAGACAAATGTCACATATTTGCTCTCAGTGGATCCTAGGTTTTAATTTTTATATGTGTGTTTCTATATGTGTGAATGTGGGTATAGGTCACAAAACTAGAAAGAGACCCAAATGAGGGGGAAAGACATGAAAGCACAAGAGGTGCTAGTTTAGGGGGAGGGGATTAGTAAGGGTGGGGCAAGGGACAAAGTATGTATGGAAACACCCAAAAGGAACTCAGGTATGCTAATTTGTAAAAAAAAAACTAATAAGAAAAGATCTCACATGATTTTTTTGAGACAGGGGTTTCTCTGTGTAACAGCCCTGGCTGTCCTGGAACTCAATCCATAGACCAGACAGGCCTTAAACTCACAGAGATCCTCCTGCCTTTATCTTCTGAGTGCTGGGATTAAAGGCTTGTGCCACCACTGCCCAGTATATGGAGAAATTTTAAGATCATTTTGACCTTCTTAGAATCCTTTCAAACTTCTCTCAGAAACACCATTGCTAGGTAAAATATAGGTACAGTTATATTTGAGCTACACACACACACACACACACACACACACACACACACACACACACACACACACACACACACACACTTTTAGTGTAAGTATGTGTTATGCAATGTTTGAGAAATAATTATATTAAAAATTTTCAAGAGTCTGAAATTCAAATTCACCTGGTTGCCTTGTCTGGAAACCATTTTTTGTTTACTTCAGATAGAATCAGTCCTAACATCAGACTGCAAGATAATGGGTTAGTACCTGTTGAAGCAGAAAACAAATATTGCTCTTCTAATATCACGGCTACAAAAATGACCTCACTTTAGGCTTTGATATTTCTCTTAATTGCTTTTAATAATCCAAAAGAAAAGCCATGCCTTCCTCAAGTGTTTTATGTAATGCTTTGTGCTAAGACTGTCACATACAGTCCTCTGCAATAAATAACTGGAATATGTGTAAGGTGTCTCTCAAGAGAGCTGGAGAGATGGCCCAGTGGTTAAGGGCACTTGTTGCCCTTGCAGTGGACCTGAGTTCAATTCCTAACACCCACATGACAACTCATCTGTAACTCCAGTCCTAGGAATCCAACACACTTTTGGGGCCTCCATGGGCACTGTACACACGAGGCACATAGACTTCCATGCAGGGAAATCAGCCATACACATGAAATAAATGAAAAAATTTAAATGTCTAAAATTTTATAATCCTACATTTGAACCCTGAGATGAATTAAATGCCAGAAGAGAATTTATATGTAATTCTGATATGACTTTTTTCCAAGTGAAGCATTGCTATTTAAAAAAATTAAATCAGATTATAATTAAGCCAAGCTAAATGTCTTATTGGAAAGTTAAATATCAACCATCTAAAATTCATATTTTGTTTTCTTACGAAGCCTTTTGAGGAGCTAAAAATCAATGCAATGCGATTTAGAACAGGCTGCCTTCAGCTTGTTTTTTTTTTTTCCAAACTCAAACATGGGTACAGTCTTCTCTAATGTCACTGGCTTCTTACTGCCTCCCTACTCATGGGGTTCTTCTGAGAAAGCCCTCACACTAGACTGCTGTTCTCACCCAATCTAGAACACTCTATGACTGCGTCTGATATGGAGGCAGTGGCTGCTTTGTGGTCCATCACAGCCTTATGGGATTAACTTGGATCTTTCAGGTGTATGCTTATCCTGGATTTATGTGTGTGAGATGAAGAAACATTATTTCCCTTTTGCTTAACAGAAATAAGATCTCAAGGAACTGTTTTTCTGAAACAGTGTCTCACTATGTGTAGGAAGTACAGTTTAGACTAAGCTTTGGATAAACCAAGATTGTCAATCATTCAGGCTTGTATTCTTCAAAGGAAGGAAATGAATAATGTCTGGTCACCTGGAATGCCAGTGAAAGTGGTCAGACAACCTGGGGATCCGTATCTTTTGCTATTTTAGTAGGAGCCAGACTCCACTCGAATGTCCCCAATATCCTGAGCATTGTTTAGGCCCCAATCCTGGGCTTTGTGGCTAGAAGTCATCTCTATGAAAGAGGCCACACAAATTTTGCATCTTCTACCAATAGAATCTATCCTTAGGCTTTTTACAAATCCTTCCTCTCTAGGCCCTATTCCTAGTTTGTTTATCAGACAATAAAACGCATTCGTATTGTAAAGGTCACAGGTGTTTTGCTGTTTTGCTAGAGGGATTCTATGTAGCTATGTCTAAAACATGGTTGTGATAACTGTCATGTGGTAGCCTGTTCCCCAAGTTGTACTATGCTTAAATGTGTAAGAAGAACAAACCATGAGGTCAGTCTCTGGAAATCTTGACCCACTGCCTGTAAAGATGGTATGGACTAGCCAGGCATTTTGGCACACATCTTTTTAATTTTTATTTTATTTTATTAGTTCAAATTAGGAACAAGCTTGCTTCAGATGTCAATCCCTTCTCCCTCTCCCTCCCCTCCCCCCCAACATCCCACCTGCCCCTAGCCATCTCCCCTCCACTCCCCAGGCAGGGTAAGGCCCTCAAAAGGGGCTCCTCAAAGTCTACCACATTATCCTGGGCCAGACCTAGGCTCTTCCTCATGTGTCCAGATCAAGAGAGCATCCCTTCATATGGGATGGGCTCTCAAAATCCCTTCTTTTTTTTAAGACCTTACATATTTAATACAGTGTGTTACCCCTGTACAAATGGAAAAAAATTAAGTTCAACATTTCTAGAACAATATGGGTGTTAATTTTTGTACAATGCCAACTGAACTCGGTAAACTGAGATACATTTTTTGGCACATATCTTAACCTGGTCTACAAAGCAAGTTCCGGGACAGCCAGGGCTCTGTTACACAAAGAAACCCTGTCTCAAAAAACAAAACAAAACAAAACAAAACAAAACAAAACACAACCAAACAAAGCCACCACCACTAACAACAACAAAAGATGGTACCCGAGTTTCATTCTTCACTTTGTGCAGATTGTCTTCCAGTTAGACTTGAGGTTTACAGGGTCATTGACAACAATGTAGCTCTAGCTGTCTTGGAGCTCATTATGTCAAGCTGGCATTGAACTCACAGAGATCCACCTGTCTCTGCATCCTGAATGCTGGGATTATAGGCATGTACCTCTACTTCCAATGATCAGTCTCAAGGTTCCTGAAAGAAGGTAACATTGTGAGGAAGATCAGCCCTTTCTTTTAATGTACTATTTGTTTTAAACAGAAGGCATGCATGTCACTACTCTATCCTATTCTTCAGAGAGAGCAGTGTGATGGTTCTTTGTTTAGCCATGTTTCTTTTTATCATTAAAATCTGAGAAGAAAGTTAATAATGTTAATACCTAATTACTTAAATATGCAATGATATCTTAAATTTCCTCTGGACCTAATTAAGAACAAAAATAAGATGGGTCAATGGCCTGGGCTCATTCCCAGCACTCCATAAACTGGATGTGGTGGTATTTGCCTTTAATCCCAGCACGTGGGAGGTAGACCATGAGGACCCAGATCACCCTCAGTGACATAGTGTTTTAGAGGCCATTTTGGAACATTTGAAACCCTGTTTCAAAAACAAACATGATGAGTGCACACCAAAACACTCCAGACATCAAAAACATTTGGAGATGAATCTGTATAGAATTGTCTTGGGAGAACTACCTCACCTCTCTGAGCCGTGGTTGCTTCTGTAATATTCTGCTCACAGGACTTCATTCTGTGAGATAATGTCTACATCATATTTACCACAGTGCCTGTTCCTGATGCTCAGGCTGAGTTTTATTAGTAATAGTATGAAAAGGTTGATGTCTTATTTTGTTCAGACGGTTACAGCAAAAAATTTCAGAGTAAGAAATTTGCAAACAGCAGCAATTTATTGCTTACAGTTTACAGGGCTGGAAAGCCCAAAATCAAGAGCCTCACAGGGATTTGCACTCTGTTTCAAAGATGGCATCATGCTACAGCCTCATATGGTGGAAAGGTCAAGGTCATTCCCTCATATCTCTTTTATAAGGGTCTTGATCTCATTTGTTCATAATTACCTCTTAAAGGCACTGAATCTTCGTACTACCCTGGGAGTTGATTTTCAATGCGTAAATTTAGTTAGGGGGAGGACTCTCTAGAACATAGCAGTTAGACTGTGAAATGAGTTGTTACTCAAAAGGAAGAAGAGAATACAGAGAATACATCTCAGAAGACTTCTGTATCAGTTGTTTTCTTGTTGCTGTGGTAAAACCCCATGGCCAAAGTTGTCTTAGTTACTCTTCTATTGCTATAAAGAGGCACCTTGACTGAGCACATCTTAAAAAAGAGAGCATTTAATTGAGGGCTTGCTTACAGTTCAGATGCTGAGTCCATGATCACCATGATGGGAAGCATGACAGAAGGTAGGAAGGTGTATTTCTGGAGCAGTAGCTGAGAGTTTATATCACTGGTCCTCAATCTTCCTAATGCTGTGGCCCTTTAATACAGTTCCTCATGTTGTAGTGACCCCCCCAACTGTAAAAGTTAGTTCACTGCTACTTCATAACTGTAATTTTGATACTGTTATGAATCCTAATATAAATATCTAATATACAGGATATCTGATATGTGACTCCCAAAGAGGTTTTGACCCACAGATTGAGAACCATTGGCATCCTTTTCTAGCAACTGCATACTCCAAACTGTTTCTACTGTGTGATAAAATAGAAACTATGTGGTGGGATTTATATCTGGACAGAACAACCAATTGGAATTTGACTCAGCATCAGCAGTCTTAGGTTCTTCTAGAGAATTCTCATTTTCTTATTTCTCCCAGTCTATTGGGACATATGAGCAGAAAGTGCCAAAGTGGAGTTAAGTTAAAACAAAAACAACAGCAAAGTCTTGAGGTTGTACTTCCAAGACCCAGTACTCAAAATGAAAACTTTTGTGAGGTCTGGAAGTGGGTTAGGACCTTGTGTGTAGAGATCTAATGAGCATGTTCTTGGTTGTCTCATTCTATTACACACTAGTGATGATTGAGTAGTACACCCAGACTGTAGAGAAACTTTTGAAGGAGATCTAGTAATTAAAACTTCTTTCTATACATTATCTGTCTTGGGGGTGTGAAAGGAGATAGCATTGTTTCTAACTCCTCTGTGTGGGGACTGTGCTAATTTGTTGTATTCTGCCTAAACAACTGACTCAGATTCTTTCTATGCAACCATGAATTAGGGCTAATCGCACTTAGCCTGTATGTAGTCTGTGTCCTGAGGTTTGAACATCCCCTTGGGTCTGGGGTTAGGCTTTGACACTGGAGTAGAAACAGTGAGGCAAAGACTCAGTGTAGAGTAGATGAAATGAGGTTATGAGTGTGCAAGATAATAAGAGTAAATGGAAAGATATCAAGGACTGTGGCTCATGGACGTATGCAAAGAAACTTGTGGGGCTATGTAATGCAAAGCAATGTAGTTTGTATATTGGAAGTACACATAATTCAGGCACTTGTCAATCATTGGAAGTCAAACCTGAACACTTTTCAGTAACCAGTATAGCTTAGTTGGAAAGAGAAATGAGTAGCTCTTATTTGCATACAGGTATACATTCTCCAGTTTGTGTATGTGCACACCACATGAAAGCAACCATACATGGGTCTAACTTCAAAAGAAAATGTACTTAGAATCCAGTCAGTCAAAAGATAATAAGATAATATGGAGATTAAAGATAACATGGAGAACGATGGAACAGAAAGACAGGTGAGCTCTTTTCCTAAATTACAATCTCAGCGCCACAGACATTCCACAGATGCATTACTGCTGATCTTAGAGAGGCTGCTTGTGTGAACGTGGATAATATATTGAGAGAAGCTTAATTAGTTTTGAAGGCATTGGAGTAGCAGAGACGCCTAATGAGCTGGTTGTGCCATACTCAGAATTGATGAAGAAAGTCCTCTCTCCTGGACATTTCTTGGGAAATCATAATGTATCCTTAACAAATAAATGTAATGCCAAGAAAAAGAGTCAGGTAATGGTTGATTAAGTAACAAAATGGGAGACCCTGGGAGAAAAATTATCTCATTCTAATAAGAAACTTATCTTGGCATTTCTGAAGAACTGAGCAAATGTGTTTCCTGCCCTCAGACCACTCCATGCTTAATGAAAGAAGAGATGGCATGGCACAGGATCTACCGGAACAAGGCAGCAACATCGAATTTGAAACCATTTACATTGATGATAAAGCTCAAGTAAAACTGTAGGGGAATTTCCTGGGAAACAACAGGTGCAACCTACTTTTGAATTTTATGTCTTCTTACATAGCCTTGTAGATAGACCAAGGCATTTCACTTACTTAATAGCCAGAGGGGAAAATAAGACTATGTACTGACTAAGGATCCTTTCACGAGCCACTGGCTCTCAATACTCACTGCTGTTGAAACATTTCTCCCAGTTTGAAGTCCTATAGTAGTGATGATATTGCAGTCAGGATGAAAAGTGAGTATTTGGTATAACATGTGATGCCCTGGATGATTGACTCCCTGCCTCTATCCCTTCCTCATACTGGAGCTTTTGGCCATAGGCATGTGCAGTCTCACCACTTATAGTGTGGCTTTTTTCTCTGGGCAAAACACAATCAGTGCAATCTTGAAATAGATATAACCTTTCCCTGCTAACCATGGCAACAAAATAAGCAGAAAAATGCAGTAATAGCTTGATCCATTGTAACAATAATAGAGGAGCTATTGACACTCCCCATTAGACAAGGGGGTGTCCGCAGAACCCTTACTAAGGATTTCAGCTGTTACTCCATCTTGCCACCCAGCTGCAAATTATCTTGGGAGATTCTAGAGTATAGGAAATGGAAGGCTAACTGAAAGGGAGACACTATGTTGCAGATTCTATGATGGGGCGGGGTTTTGAGATGGTGCAGCTGTTTTGAGGTCACCTATGCTCCTGTAAGTAACTCTATTCATGCTCCTCCAAATGAACCCAATAAACTCATTGGCTCACCCAGTTGGATTTGAGTAGAAACCTTGCTTTGGTCTTCCATTGGTGCTCTTCTGGGGCAGTTAATGTAACACCACCCTCCTGTGACGTGGGTTGTTCATGTTGTCTGCCATGTTTTGTGTGCTGCCTTCCCACACAAACTCACTCTCATGTTCAAGACTCATCTCATTTTGTTAATTGTAATGATCTTGGCTTTGAGTTGTTACTGCAATATATGTTTTTCTCTTGATCCATCTATTAAAATCATTTCTTTTGGTTTTGAGATAATATAATTACATCATTTCCTCCTTCCCTTTACCCCTCCTAACACTCTGTTATATCCCCCCTTGTTCTCTTAAATCCATGGTCTTATTTTTACTAATTGTTGTTATAAGCGTGTACATTCCTAAACACATCCTGATAAGCCTGTAAGAAGTTCCTTATATGTATATATTTCCAGGGCTGACCACATGGTATTGAATAACCCATTGGTGGGCTCTTCCCTGGGAAAGACTGTTTCTCTACTCTCAGCATTCCTTAGTTGCCTGCAGTTCTTTGTACAGGGTTGTGGATGTCCGAGCATTCACCTGTTTAAAACTTATTTTTCAGTTTCCAGGAAGTTAGATTTGATCTTACACTAGCAAGCTGACATTCCAAAAAAAATTATTCTGTTGATTAGTCTATTGTTTCTAATTTTGAACCCGCCTATGCAATGAGAATCACTTCAAGAATACTATTATGAGCCACACACTTATAAGAATTATGAGACCCATTCTTAAGTCTGATTACTCTCAGATCCTGCATATATCTGACACTCCTGGAATCCTGTTTTTATAAGATTTATTTATTTTTAATCCTATGTGTATGAGTGTTTTGTCTATCTTTTTGCATATGTACTGCATGCATGGTACTTGAGGAGGTCAGAAGATGGCGCCAGATCCCCTAGAACTTGAGTTAAGAATGTTTGTAAGTCACCTAATGGGGCTAGAAACCAAACTTGGATCCCCTGCAAGAACAGGAAGTGCTCTTAACCACTGAACCATCTCTCTAGCCCTTGGGATCCTGTCATTTTGTACATCTATCTATCTATCTATCTATCTATCTATCTATCTATCTATCTATCTATCTACTCTGTCAGCTCCATTTGAGTCCAAATGTACATGAAGTCAAGCCCTTGTAGTAACCCCCTAATAGGTTTTTCTGCTTTTGGATTTGTTTCATATATAGAAACAGACCCTTCTTCATGAAGCCTTTTTGGACCAATTAAATGAGAAAGCCATGCTTGGATTTCCAAACCTTGAGTGGTCTCCTGTGCCATCCACCATCAAAACATATCCCCTTAAAATCCCACCAGGGAGGTCACAGTCTTCCAGTTGCCCAAGCCCCACCTCTCTTGGTTTCAGGCCCCTTGTAGTGCAGTATTTACTTGCTGACTCTGGAATATGAGGGGTCTACCCCTGTCCAGTTCTCTTAGTCTGGAGGGACTATCTCCATATACATAAGGGTTATTCCTTTGTCTCCTTCAGGTCTTTGCTCAAATGCTCCCTGTTCACTGAAGACTTTTCTCCCAATTGCAACCTCAGTCCACAAACACACACACACACACACACACACACACACACACACACACACACACACACACACACACACACACACACAACTGCTTTTATCCTCTGTCCTGCATTATTTTTCTGTGATTTGTGTATCCGTCTTTCACTTGCAAAATATCATTCTTATTGTCTATGACCTCTTCTCAGATGAATACTGGATGCCTGAGATTACCAGAAAAGTATTTCAGGAGCAGCCAGTATAAAGCAGGAATTTATTACAGAGATTTTTAACATAGATTTAAGCATGAGATTTATAGAAAGAGGTTGTATTAGTCAGCATTTTTTAGAGGAGCAGAACTGAAAGAATTAACACACACACACGCACACGCACACGCACACGCACACGCACACGCACACGCACACGCACACGCACACACACACACATGGGATTTATCAGAGTGGCTTATATACTGGATCGAAGTAGTCTGACAATGGCTGTCTCCAAGGGTCCTGTAGTTGTTTATTCTGTGAGACTGAATGTCTCCGAAGTCCTAGTCTGGGGCTGGAGTCCCAGGGAAGTCTGCTGGTCTTTAGTCCATGATGGAATCCCAAAGAAGTGGGTTCTAATACCAACAAAGGAATGCTTCAGCAGCAAGATAGGTGAACTTGAAAGAAATCATAGAGTTATTCAAAAGAAGCATTAGATAGGACTACAGTTGATATGGCAAAATCCAGAGTCATGAGGTTTGCAGAAAGAAACTAAGATATTGTTTTTGAAACAGGATTTCACTATGTAGCCCTGACTGACCTAGAATTGGCTATGTAAATGAGACTGGCCTTTAACTCACAGAGATCCATCTGCCTCTGCCTCCCAAGTTCTGGAATTAAAGATGTGTACCACCACTCCAATCTTTTAAGATGCATTTTCCTGCAAACATAATTTATAGTCTTATTTGTAAGAGTTCCAGAAGTTTCAGGGTTATGTCTAGGAAAAGAGTAAAGCCATATTCAAAACTCATATAGATTTAGGTCTTAAGAATACAGTTCAGGAGCTGGGGGTGGGTGGGTGGTGGTGGGGCAGGCCTTTAGTCCCAGCACTTGGGAAACAGAGGCAGGTAGATTTCTGTGAGTTTGAAGCCAACCTGGTCTACAAAGCTACACAGAGAAACCCTGTCTCAAAAAAATGAAACAAAAGAAAGACAGACAGAAAGAAAAGAATACAATTTAGGGCCTGGAGAGAGGGCTAACTGGTTATGAGCACTTGCTCTTCTCCTGAAGGACAGAGTTTGGTTTCCAGCACCCAAGACACATGGCTCACATCTGCCTGTAACTCCAACTTTGGTGATCTGACACCCTCTTGAGTCTTCCGCAGACACTGATACACACACACACACACACACACACACACACACACACACACACACACACACACACGCATACAGACTCACATTCATACACGTAGATGAAAATAAAATGCATTAATTTGCTTCATTGCTATTTTAACATTTGTAGCTGAAATGTCTACATATAAAAAGGAATATTGTTGCTATGTAGGCAACTGTCACAGAAACTTTTGTTAATTGTGCTGGAATTCTTAGTCCAGCTGACAAGAAAGACTTCAACTAGACTCTGCAGTGAGGGGTTCCTTTGCCTTCCCATCTCCTCTTCATTTTTCTTGTCTTTTTATCCTGCCTCACCCATCATTTTGCTTATGACCAGTTGATCCTCTTTGGAACATGTGCTCCATAAGAGTGAGCTTTTTCTTTTCTCTCAAGTCAGTGCTATTATCTCTTAGTTTGAGAATAGTGCCTGGTGTGTAATGGCTAGTAAAGAATTATAAATATGTGTATACCATCCCATGAACTGGGGTCCTGATTTAAATAAAAAGGAGAAAGGAAGCCAAACACCAGTATTCATCTCTCTGTGCTCCCTGGCTGAGGATGTGATATGACCAGCTGTTTCAAGTTTCTGCCTCCATGACATCCTTACCAGAACAGACTGTACCTACCCTTGTTGTGAAATATTAATTGAAGATGTATTACATTTGTTTATGCTGTGGAACATTTGTTTAATGATGCAGAGATGTGTTGCTTTTTTATGTTGCATTTGTTTAACTTTTGTGAAGTTGTGTTACTTTGCCTGTCTAAAACACCTGATTGGTCTAATAAAGAGCAGAATGGCCACTAGTTAGGCAGGAAAAAAGGATAGGCCAGGATGGAAGGTAGAGAGGATAAATACGAAGAGAAATCTGGGAGGAAAAAGAGCAGGACTCCAGGGGCCAGCCACCCAGCTACACAGCAAGCCATGGATTAAGAGGAAAAAAAAAAACTTGGGAAGGTAATTCAGAAATAGTGAAAGTAAAAATCCCAGAAGCAAAAGGTAGACAGGATAATTTAAATTAAGAAAAGCTGACTAGAAACAGGCAAAGCTAAGGCCAGGCATTCATAAAAAAGAATAAGCCTCCATGTGATTTGTTTGGGACCTGGGTGGTGGGCCCCCAAAGAGTCAAAGAATAAGAAGAGTAAAATAACCAATTACATACTCTCAAGCAGTGAGTCAAAATACAACCTTCCTTTCTTGAATTTTTTTCGGTCAGAGTATTTTGTCATACCAACCAGAAAAGTAACTAATACAGCAGTGTTTGTATAAAACAGCATTAGAAGTATGCTTGATTCATTTTTGAAAATTTGAGGATAAATTTAGAACTAGCTTCTTAGAATGATGTGACTTCAACAAAGATTTGATTTAGCAGGTGTGGTATTTTCTTGATGCACATTAAAATGCAGCCATGTAAGATACATGGGGATCCTGGCACATATGATATAGCACATAATATAAACATGGCATATAATCTTTTCCTCTTCCTTCCAGGTTCTATTCCTACAGGTGAAGATGGAATTGGCATTTGACTTTTATATTAAAAAACAAAAATCATTTTGATTGGCAGAATTTAAGAAGTATATTGTTTTGTGTTGTTATTGTTGATGTATGTCAGTTATGGACACAAATATATTTTTAGCTTATTGATTCTCAACTGCTGGTTATTTTGCTTCCAAGGGACACCTGACAATGTCTAGAGACATTGTTGATAATGTTGTGTGTGTGAGAGAGAGAAAGGGGGGACAGACAGACAGACATAGAGAGAGAGAGAGACAGAGAGAGTACTTACTACTAACATTTGGTGGATGTTGAGCAGGGATACTGTAAAACATTTTGAAATGCACAGAATAGTCCCCTAAACAGTTATTGAGGTCCCAATGTGAGTAGTGTTGGAAAAATGGTGATGGAGGTAGGGATAGGATAGAAGCAAGTATGGGAAGGAGAAGGCCTTCAAAGAAGATCTATGATAGAGGCCCTGTTCTGTAACCTTTGAGCCAATGATCTTATCGTGAGTCTCTTGCAGATTCTTTTGACTTAATGGTACAAGAAAGTTTGAAATTACATCTGAAATTTTATCTCAGCTGGATGCTGTAATGGAGTATGTACTGTCATCTGAGGGCTTGATTTGGTTGGCTGACTTACTCATCATTGCACTGCTATATCCTGTCACATGCTGCTGAGGAACTGAGCAGGTCTGGAGGCTGAGGAAAGCTGCTTTCGGACCTGAGCAAATAACAGCTACAAAAATAAATCAAGACCAATCAGTGCAGTTATTTAGGCTTAAGGTAGGTTTTGATACCTTAAGGTTTTGCTAAGCCATGTCTTCTCTCCGAGACAACAGATGGTTTTTGAAAGCATTTTGGGGCAGGACAGTGGGGAGGGAAAGCCCAGACATGTAAACACAGATCCTGGAAGCAAGATAGAACCTGGCCCTCTTTCTGTTAATTTTTTCCTTCATCTATTCAGGTGCTCCCTTTCCTTTCCCCGTGTCTCCTCCTTCAGCCCCACCAGTCCCACATATTACACTGTTTAAAAATTCACAAACAAGGATAGCTAATGACATAATGAATTATTAATGGACATTGAACGTCCTTTGCTTTTGCCCTTTCATTCATTTTTAAGACTCATGTGCCAAGTTGTCAGGATTTGGGGGGAGATGAAAGAGTTTAACATTTACAGACTTACTTTCAGATCAAAGCTTCCCATTGGCCATCTAAATGTCCTAGACAGCTCCAACTTGTGCAGGTGTATGAGGTCCCATTCACAGCAATATCCAAACCTTCTCTCTCCTGGACCTTAGTCCTCATCCAAAAGCTTTCCTACTACTGCGAGGGAAGTTCTCAGAGTAGGGTTTTATATGTGTCAATGGACAAAGCTGGCCACTCCTGGCCATCTCTGTCTGTGAAAGCCACTGTAGTACCCATGTGTTCTATGGCATCTCACCTAGTCACATCTGCTACAGAATGGTGTTCCTCATCTGTTACTATTGGTTGTAGAACTTAAACAAAATGAGGGCCTCCCCCCTGTCCATTATCTGGGCTCACATACAGCCTAATTTTATAAATTGACACAAGTGTCTGACTGTTGTGTTTAATGTTTGTCTGTGGAGACTCAAAATTAACTCATCTGACCAAGTGTGTGTTTAGGTAGAAGAGAATGGAAAGAAAGGGATGATATTGTTTTGGTTAGCTTTGACCATCAACTTAACACAGCCTAGAGTCATCTGAGAGAAGAATCTCAATTGAGGAACTGCTTTTATCAGATTGGCCTGTCTTGATTGTTAATTGATGTTGGAGGTTCAGTCCACTATGGGTGGCATCATCCCCAGGCAAGTAGACCTGGACTGTGTAAGGAAGCTAGCTGAGTATAAACCAATGTGAGAGTCAGCAAGCAAGCAACATTCTCCATGTTTCCTACTGTACTTCTTTGACTGTGAGGTTATCTCCTTGGTCAGAGGTAATTCTGTATGGGATATCAAACAGGTTTGCCTTCAAGTTCTGCTTTGACTTCCCTCAGTGATGGGCTGTGACCTGGTGTTGTAAGTCAGATAATTCCTTTCCTCGACTAAGTTGTTTTAGTTGGAATGCATTACCACAGTAACAGAATGAAACTATGATAGTGGCGGACATCTTTTCACCTCTCTACTGAAATCTTCCCCTTCTTCTAGGGGTCACTGTGGTGGTTTGAATAGATGTGGCCCCCATAGACTCATGTGTTTAGATATTTGGCCCATAGGAAGTAGCATTTTTAAGAAATGTGACCTTGTTAGAGTAGGTGTGGCTCTGTTGGAGGAAGTGTGCCACTGTAGAGATGGACTTTGAGGTGGTGTATATGCTTAAGCCATACCCAGTGAGATAGTTCACTTCCTGTTGCCTGAGGATCAAGATGTAGAACTGTCAGCTACTTCTCCAGCACCATGTCTGCCTTCATGTCCTGCCATGATAATAATGGACTAAATTCTGAAACTGTAAGCCAGTCCCAGTTAAATGTTTTCCATTATAAGAGTTGTTGTGGTCATAACAATAGAAACCCTAACTAAAGCAGTCACCTTATCATAAATACTCACCTTAGCAAAACAGTGAAGGAAAGAAGAAAGAACTGTCACCCCTGTGATGGTTTAAATGAGAATGTTTCCCTTAGGCTCATATATATGAATGTTTGACCCCCCAGTTACTATAACTATTTGGGGAGGGTTAGGAGGTGTGGCCTTGTGGGAGAAGGTGTGTCACTGAGTGATGGAGTTTGAGGTTTCAAAAGTCCATGCCATTCCCAGTTATCTCACTCTCTCTGCTTTGTGGTTGTTGTCTCAATATGTAAGCTCTCAGCTACTGCTCCAGTGCTGTGCCTGCCTGCAGCCATGCTCCCTGTCATGATGGTCATGGACTCACTCTCTGAAACTTAAACCCAATAAACTCTTTCTTCTAGATGCTTCTTGGTCACGATATCATATTATGGTGGTAGAAAAGTAGCTAAGGCACTCCCAGTATGTATGAAGTCAGGATAAGAGATGCTTTGAGGATGAGCATCAATCCTCTGAATGTTTTCACTTGTTCTCCCAGGGTTTCTGGTATGGCTGTTGTACTAGTAGACATAGCCATATGGTGAAACTCCTAGGGGTATGGTTTTGCATCATAGTTTATGCAAATGACACCTCTGGATTAGGTAGTGCACAACCCAAAGAGTCATATGTTGTGAGCTTATTTACTAAATCATCTAAATTCTTCACTGATTTCACTGATAAGCCAATAAAATGCTAGTCTTAGATAGACTGCAAATGGTTAAGGACTCACTTTAATATCTAAAGCAAGTACTGTCTATCTATCTATCTATCTATCTATCTATCTATCTATCTATCTATCTATCTATCTATCCATGTATGCATGTATTTATATGTATCATCTATCTATCTATCTATCTATCTATCTATCTATCTATCTATCTATCTATCTATCTATCTATCTATCCATGTATGCATATATGTATATGTATGTATCATCTATCTATCTATCTATCTATCTATCTATCTATCTATCCTTCTATCACTATGTATCTTAGACTTTATTGCAAGGCCTTATTTCATGGTATTACATACCCTCATTATAGTCTGTGATGCCTCAGCTAGAATTTAACTAGAATCTTAAAAGACATGTTGAACAGTTTTATCTATCTCTAATTTTCATGCATTGCATTCTGAAGAATTACTTTGCATTTTTAGACGTGGAAACCCAAAGTATGTAGTTCTGATCTGTTCATCTTTGGGACAACTGCATAAGCAACCTCTGCTTGCTTCCCATTCTTTAAGACCCCCATGCCACATTGAATATGGGGCTTGGCAGTATAACATGTGCTTTGCCTACTTGTGAGTTGGGATTGACAAATAGAAATTGAAATAACATATCAGGATACTGTTGCTATGTGTCGTATTTCTGGTTCAATCTTCAGTTTAAAGCCTTGCTAGTAATGCAAGTGGTGACTGAAAAGTGAGAAAAGAGATTTGGACTCCCTATCAGAATGTCAATCAGTGAAATGTCTTGACAAGATCACATATAATCTTCAGTGAAAGCATCATTGATAGATGCTCTAACATTGGATTAAATTCCCTAACCACAATCTAATCTCATTTTAGTATCTGAATCTCTTCTTGGAATTTGTTGTGTCAAAAACAATTTGTATTTTGGAACATATTTTTTACTGATTTAAGTGATATGCACTCACACAAAAGAATATATCCCACCTTCAAAATGTAAGAAGACAGTCCATAGAAACATGTCAGTATTCCAACAAAGAATATTTTTCTTAAGTGGTAGATGGATATGTCAGTCCCTCCAGCTGGTAACCCAATGTATTAGTAGCTCACACATGAGTCCTTTAAAGTATTGAATTATCTGGTTTGCTATACCATGCACTTCTGTTTCTTGGCAGTTCTTGCCCACTTTAATGTCTCTGGAGGGGCTAGAGAGATAACCCAATGGGCAACATTCTTGATATTGTGCATAAATACTTGCTTTCAGATCCTCAGTGTCTCATCACACTGACTATGCACTATTTTCTGATGCAAAGATTACTACAATAGTCAACTAAGCCTTCTGAGTATTTAATTTCTTATTTCACTTAATGGCAATGAGCTAAACTTTTACTTTTAGTTTCAAATTCCACTTATACCTTGTATCACAGGGAACTGCACACATGTTCTTCTCTCTGTATGGGACATTCCCTATCCTATCCCTACTCCAATTCCTAACCAGTTACTGGACTAACTTTCCCTGAGAAGGATTTCATGATCCATCCTTACTGATGAGGTTTCCTTCCCATGAATAATACTGAATGTCCTGGATGAATCTTTTTGTTGGTGTTGTTATGACTTTGACACTAATTTCTTTTAAAATATAATTTTATTTTTATTTATTTATTTATTTGTGTGTATTATGGTGTATATGTGATGTGCATATGTGAGTGCTTATATGTGACTTTGTGTGTTCATGTGAAGACCAAAGCAGGGCATAGGATATCTTTCTCTGTCATGTTCCATCATACTACCTTAGGACAAGGTTTCTCAATGAAACCTTAAGCTGGCTAGTGAGACTTTAGGATCAGCCTGTTTCTGCTCCATTATGCTGGGGTTCCAAATACACCTAGCCCTGCCTGGCTTTTTATATTGACGTTGGGGATTTGAACTCAGGTCCTTATGCTTGCAAAGTAAGCTCTCTTACCTGATGAGTCATATCCATAGCCCCATGTTTTTATTATTTGAGACATGTATTTCAGGCTGGCATGAAACTTTCTATATAACTAAGGATATCCTTGAACTTTTCATCATCCTGCCTCCACCTCCTGAGTGCTAGGATTTCAGGCATATACCACTACACTCGATTTATGTGATATTGTGAATTGAATTCAAGGCTCCATGCATTCCAGGATAGTGCTCTACAAATTGAACTATATCCCAACTCCTTTCGACAATTACTTCTAATAGTTCATTTTCTTTCTGTCTTCACAGTAAATTTTAAGCTTTTTGAGGGCAACAAGTCTCTCTCATTCACCTATGCCTAGTCATTCCTAGTCTGTGCAGGGAGTACACATTTCATTCAACAAGTACTTGTTGAGTTAAGACTTAAATATTAGCTTAATCAGATATCCATCCCCATTTCATGTTTTAAAATCCATGCCTGTCTCTAGCACCTAATATCAAATTTCCAATCAGCAACAGCTCCTTATTTCTATGTCCCTTATGTCCATATTTGAGAAATTGAAGCAAATAAACAAATATGCTGGAAGATGCCTACTAATTTGTCTTCTATCATTATGGACACACTCCTTCAAAATCTGCTGTATTCAGAACAACACACTGTGATTGGATCACTCTCTTGCCCTTGGAAGAATTGAGAGTTGTACTCAGACCAAGATGAGCCTGTACTTGACATTTTGGGTAACCTATCTTATCAGAGATACTTGAAGCCTCTTGTAAACAGAAAACTTCTTGAGAAGAGTGGACTTACTAAAATTCTCTCCTCTCATCTTATTGATTGTGTAGTTAGCTGAGTTTCAACTAATTTAAACTTTGGTGGTAAAATGCATGAATCACTTTCAGTGTAGCGGAGCACTAATAGTCTTACCACCACAGCTAATTTGGGGTGTTCTGAGTTCCTAATTGTGTAATAAAATTGAAAAAAATTAAACCAATACTTTCAGGGTAATTCTATTAAAATGAAATATGGCTTGCTTTTAGTTAAAAAGAAAAAGGCATGGTTTTAAGGAATCAAGAGAAAAAGTAAACCCTTTCATGATCCTATTCATTATTCCCAGAACCAAAATGGATTTCCTTTCAGCATGTTAGAATAAAAATGGAGTTCTTTCTAAAATCATGACAAGTTTTATCTACGGGTATGAAATTTTAAATAGGAAGAATAATAGCAAGGGATGGGTCTTTACCCAGTAACACGGAGATAAATGCTTTTCCTAAGGGTATATGGATATAGAAAATGAATCATCCTTGGACATCCTTAGGTTTGCACCGCAAAATGCCCATGGAGGGTAACTTGTATTTTTATGGTGAAAGTTCCATATACTCTTCTCTATCTGTATAATAGTGATATTTTCCATTTCTTTTGATTAGACAAACCACAATGAAAAGTTGAGGTGATGTAAAAATTCCTGAGTACAATGTGCACTGAATTAATATCAAAATACCTTTAATGAATTTGAAGGCATGAGATACTACTTGATTGTTTTGCATGAAATATTTCATGAACATGAATTCATGGACCTTGTGCATGGGATCTGTGAGTCCATGTTCATAACCACGGTTGGGGCTTATTTCACTTCATATATTACTTCTAATGAGCTTGACAGGATTTTTAAAAATCATTTTTATAGTTCCATAAGATTTCCTTTCTGACGGCCAATTTACCAGACTATGTATGACCAATAACTTCTCCCCTAGTAAGCAGAAGTTCTAGTTACTCATGTTTATTGGATGTTTTCAACATCTGATCATTTATTTGTTAATCTTATAGACTTATTTGTGACTGGGCTCAAGAGTAGAACCTCTAAGCAAGGATAACAACCTGTTCCCGACTTCATTCTCTTGACTGAATATTCTGCAACCTCTTCCTCATTTTCTTAGCATATTGTTTCTTCAGAGAAATGCATCTGCTTTTGTGTCACAGGACACATGGAGGAAAAAGATGTTGAACTTAGGTGCCTTGGTCCTGGAATTCTTACTTTTTCTTGTTTAGGGGCTTTCTAACAATGTATTGGTGGATATCATCTCCTTTAGAGAGGCTGAAAAACTTTCCGATTCTGTTAGTTCTTTGGGGCCCTGGCCAATAAGGCACAGCAGTATCTGTCAGTCCAGGAATATCCTTTTCTCCATTTTTTACACTAACCAACTTGAAAACACTCAGTTTGGCACCCACAATGAATTCTTGAACACTCTTGCGCTCCCTCACTCCAGTTCTCCTTGGTCTATAACAGGCATGCTCCTTACTCAACAGCAGGCACACTCTGCATGAGTCAAGATGCCTGCCTGCTTCATGGTAAAACTGTGATTGTCATTTCCACTACTGACTCGGACTACATAACCCTTCCATTCTTCAACCAGTGCATCAGCAGTGACTTCTGAGGCCATGCACTTCTTATAGGAAGTGCAAAGCTTGCCTTCTTTTGTCCACTCAATGAGTTTCTGACAGCTGGTGGCTAGGAAGAAGATATTCAGCTGCATGTTGCTGAGAAGGCATGATGAAAAAGAGCTTTATTGGATTTCAGGGAGCTATTTCTTAACTGTGTTATCCACAGATGTCACATCTTGATTAGTGTGGTGGTTTGATGAAAATGGCCCCCATAGGTTCCTAGGGAGTAGCACTATTAGGAGGTACAGCCTTGTTGGAGTAGGGGTGGCCTTGTTGAAGGAAGTCTGTCATTGGGGGTGGGCTTTGAGGTCTCGGATGCTCAAGCCAGGCTCAGTGTCTCACTCTGTTCCTGTTGCCTACCAATCCAGATACAAAACTCTCAGCTACCTCTCCAGCACCATGTTTGCCTGTGTACTGTCATGCTTCCTGCCATGATGCACTAAACTTCTGAATTGCAAGCCAGCACCAATTAAATGATTTCTTTTATAAGTGTTGCCATGGTCATGGTGTCTCTTTACAGGAATAGAAATTCTAACTAAGACACAGCCCCAATTAAATATTTTCCTTTATAAGAGTTGCCATTGCATTGGCATTGGATTCCATGGTGTTGGATTCACGACAATGGAATCCTAACTAAAACAACTAGATAGCAGACTCTCTGGTATATTAAAAACCCCATAAACAGAGACAGTTTACTTCTGTTTTTAATTATTATTCATTATGCTGAGTTTATGGTCTTCATCATGAGTTATTTCACATAGGATTTTAAAATAAAAAATGTTGCCAATTAAACTGGCAAGATACTTCTGACATTATTTAATTAAAAAAAGTTTGAGATAAGGTCTTATGTATCCCAGTTGACCCAGTTCTGTACAGCTGACGCTGACCATGAGCTCCTGATCCTCCAGGCTCTGCCTCTTAAGTGCTGGGATTGCAGTTAGGTACTATCATGCTCTTTTTTGTGGTGCTGGGTATGGGACTCAGGGCTTCATGCATGCTAGGCAAGTGCTCTACTAAGTAAACTTTATCCTCTACCCCTTATTTTAATGTAATTAATATAACTGTTTTTCATTTACTTAGAAATGGATTTTTGGTATATAGTCATAAAATGAAAAATACACATGGCCTATAATGGTTGAGGTCTTCTTATTACTTCTTTCATTTATGGCCTTGCTTTTCAGTGTCATTTGCCATTAGAATCATCATTGCCCATCTTTTACCATGTTGTTTTGTCTTATTGCCAGAGTCAGAGCTGAAACATTGCTCTTAGGTGTTCTTCACTAATGTGTCTAGACTTTCTTCCAGGACCCTGAAATCCAAATTCTGCTAGTTAGAGATCTGACAAAACATTTTCAGATTCCTAACATTCACTTTCTTTTCTCAAGTTCTCCTGGAATGGTTTGTTGACTGAGACCTCAAAGGAGTACTGTGGCCCAGTTATGCACCTCGAAATAAACTAAACTCCATAGTCACAGCCAAGCATGTTGGAGAGCTTCTAAAATAGTTCCTAAAGCTCTTTGGCTCTTGATATTCTTGTGTGACTCCTCCCTTAGAGCATGGGTTAGACATAGTGACTTGCTGCTGATGGTTAGAATTGGGCAAATATAGTGAGAAAATATTTCTGACATTAGTTCACAGCAGGCTCTGATTTCTTATTGGCCATCTCACTCCTTGCATCCTGTGTGAATCTGTGCACACATATTTTCTCCAAGCAATACGACCATTAGGTTTTTATGTTTTAGGTAATCTTGCTACATAGTCCTGGCTGGTTTAGAACTCACTCTGTAGATTAGACTGGCCTTAAACTCACAGAGATCCTGTTGGCTCTGCTTACCTAGTGCTGCGATTAAAGGCATGAACTACCACCCCTGGCTAAAGAGAACACTAGGAAAGGAAATAAGGGAAGTCTCTGGCTCATGAGTAACAGACACCTTATTCCAACAGGTCAGGACAAATTGAATCCATCCAACAGCTTGAGCAAGCTTGGAAACAAGTCCAGCTCCAGTTAAATCTCAAAGATAATCACATTCCTAAAAAACAGCTCAATCGTAACCTGTGAGAATTTCTGTAACCAAAAGATCCAGCTAAACCATGCTCATATTACTGATCTGCAAAATCTTTGAGATAATAAACACTGTTGTCTTTATGTACCAAATTATGGAGTAATTTGTTATATGGCAATAAATAAGTAACTCAGGCATTAGCAACTACATCATGAATGTCACCTGGCTCATAGCAGTTATAAATTGCCATTGATTGAGCGATGCATCTCGATTCTAAAGATGATAAATATGGATATGTAGTCTACATTTTGAAATAAACTGAGTGGTAGAGTAGTTAGTTAACCCATGAGCTACAATAATCCTTGAATAAAAAAAAAACTCTGCCTATTTTAGTTATGAGCTTTCATGGTGATCAACCGATAACTATATTTGGACAATGTTTGCTGAATTGAATTTTCTGGATAATTTTATTATTGGACAAAATAGGCTTGGCTAGGGATAGATCTTGAGAGTAAGAATTTTCCCATGGCCATGGCTTGGTGAGGTCTTATGTGCATCCCAAGTGCTTCTTTTAAAGTCTAACTCTTTTCAGTTTAACAGTAGCAATTGCTTAATGTGTTTTTCTGCTTTAGAGGTCTGGCAGAACCCTCATGGATATGAAGGACCAGAATTGAAGATACATTTAATAATATATATGTGTATGTATACCTTTAAATTTCATTTAATATATTTATTTTTAGGGGAAGGGCACATATGTGCATGTGGAGATCAGAGGACAATTTGCAAGAGTCAGTTCTTTCCTGCCATATAGGTCCCAGAGACAGAATTCAAGTCGTTGGAGACAAGTGCCTTTATCCATTGTGCATTTCACCAACCCAAATATCTCTGTCTGTCTGTCGGTCTGTCTGTCTGTCTCCCTCCCTCTCTTGCATGAATGCATGTACAGTCTCATGTATCCAGTGTGGCTTTGAACTCACTGTGTGTCTAAAGATGGCCTTGAAGTTCTAATTCTTCCCATCCCACCTCCAGAGATTACAGCTGGCACCACTACACCTAGTTTATGCCGTGCTACTTATTGGATCCAAGGCTCCATATAGGTTAGAGAAGCCTGTGTTACTGAGTCATATCCCAAAACCTAATAATAAAAATTTAAATGCACAAATCATATACTATCCTTTCATATTTTTTTCTGTTTTTATATATGTCTGCATGTGTGTGCTCATGTGTGAGGGAATCTGTGGAGGCTAGAGTTTGTTTTTGTTTTTTGTTTTTCGAGACAGGGTTTCTCTGCATTGCTTTGGAGCCTGTCCTGGAACTCACTCTGTAGGCCAGGCTGGCCTCAAACTCACAGAGATCTGCCTCCCTCTGCCTCCTGAATGCTGGGACTAAAGGCGTGTGCCTACTAACACCAGGCAAGAGGTTGATGTAAGGTATCTTCCTCAGTCTCCTTCATCACTCTCCTTAGTTTTTAAAGATGGAGTATCTCACTATTCATGGGTTCACTCATTTGGTTAGACTGACCAGCAAGCACTATATCCTGCTTTCTATACTTCTTGAATTACAAGAACACATCCAACTTTATTTATGTGGTTACTTGGGTCAGAACTCATGATTAGAGGAGCACTTATAATTTGTCAGATAATGTGTTAATTCTATTATATGGTGACCTCACTTGTTTGCTAAAACCACCTCATGAAGCAAATAATATTTTTAGTTTCTTAGGGAAAGAAAATAACTTGAAAAGAGCATTCAGTTACTAAGTGGTAGAAGCAAGATTTGAACTTGGGGCTTTAGTTTCAAGCTCTATCATTTCACTTACTGAATGTGATTGCCTGTCCTCCTAGTTATTGTTGCATTCCCAAATAGTTAGCATATTGCCTTGCATATGGTGTGTACTCAATATATATTTGTTGACTTAAAGTCATTAGTGTATACCTATTGATTTACCATCATGTATGCACTAGGCATTGAGTTAGTCAATTATCTAAGTACAAGAAATTTGTACATTTCAACATGGAGGAATAAGTATTAAAAATCATATCTTTTATATAGCAAATTCCTGTATGGAACTAGTAAAGTCCATTCTAGGAAATTTTGATAAATTTGTGTGAGAAATAAATTTATGCTATTTTATAACAGGACCTTAAATTGATCAACCAATTGTGCATTTATTTATTAACTGTTCTTTCCTGATTTTTAAAAAAATCAGCCAATCTACATCATTTCACCATTTTAAATCTCTGTTTTGAGATGCAGATACAGTTTTGAATTATTCAAAAGGAATCATGATGAAATTCATCTGTGAATGCTATCAACAGACTGACACCCTCTTTCTGAGAGATGCTTATAGCAATGAAGTATCTTCAAGATCTTGAAGAGAAGACCTTGTGATAAATAATCTTTTATGAGCCTTGTGATTCTCATTTAATTAAAGATGAACTGGATAAGCTTTCTATCTCTCCTTGGGATTTTTAATAAAAGTTAAAAATAATTTCATGACACATTTTTCTTTTTAAAATAAATGGCTTTGTTGAATTACTTGGAAATGTTAAAAGGAAGGAGGGAGGCTGGGGAGTGGTGGCTCACACCTTTAATCCCAGAACTTGGGAGGCAGAGGCATGCAGATCTCTGAGTTGGAGGCCAGCCTGGTCTACAGAGCTAGTTTCTAGGTCAACCAGGGCTATACAGAGAGACCCAGGGCTACACAAAGAGACCTTATCTCGAAAAATCAGAAAAAAATATTTCAGGAAGTAGGCTAAATAGATATGGTGATTTTTTGCAATTTTCTAAAAAAAAGTACTAATTATAGAAGGCCTTCAGCTTTCTTATAAAGAAAGTTCCAGATTTCTTCTGACAGGAGTCTCAGAGAGGCCTTTTAAGATACAGAGAAACAAGGAAAGGACAGCTGATTCTGTGGTCTTCTAAATTGACTTTTTCTTAAAGGAGGACAGTAGGATCCATTTTTCAACTTCCTTCTTTCCCTTCATGGTTCTGTTGTCCCTTATCCTAAGGTTGGAAGGATAGGAGAAGGACCAGGGGAAAGGACCCTTTGTTTAATTATAGGAGACTAGATTTTCCTTGAACAGGACACCTGATGGCTAAAGCTGGCTTTTCTTTTCAGTTTTTATTTTCCCAACTACTTTGTCATTTATTTATTGGAAATAATCTTTATTGAATACCAAACTTGTGCTGGCAGAAGTGATGATAGGAACATTAGCTATAGTAGGCCACACAAAACACATTCACTATGCATGGATTTTTTCGTGAAACACTTCCATGGGACAATTTGGCTCATGAGGTGGCTCTGTGAGGCACATGCCTCAAGTGATTTAGGCAATATATGCCTTTCAGGGGCTCCCATTCTACATAGGATCCAGGGGGCAAATAGCAACTCTACCTTTTGATAGTTGCACAGAAAATCCAGCAAATATATCTGGAATAACCAGAATGTTTGGCACCAGCCTTTGTAATAAGGTGAAGGTCAGAGAAACTTGGTGGTAACGGTAGCACTAAGGGGTTTGGAGAATGCATTCTGGTAAGAGAGAACACTCAATGAGAAATCATGAAAGAGAAAGAGATGAGCAACATGGGGCCAAAGTGCTTGGTATTTGTTTGTAGGAAGAATGATTAAGGAAATAGACATAAGAGTTAGACCAAGAAGGCTGTATTAGGAAAAACATTCAAACTTTTTCTAAATGCACAGCAGAGATACTGGGAAGTGATCTAAGGAGGGGGTTGACTTCATGTACATTTGAGTAGGACTCTTTTTGCTATTTGTGAACATGTCTTTGGAAGACAGACAGAGAGCAAAAAGGGCAGACCAGTCACAAAACTACTGCAGAAGTCTGTGCAGCACGGTGTAAGGTCTGATCAAGGAGATGAACTTCAGACATTTAGATATAGAACTAGCGGCAAAAGTTGAGCATGGGTTGAATGTTTGTGTTTGAACACCTGGGTAGATGGTGGAACCATTAGCCTGGATGACTGGAAGAGAGGAGAATTGGGGCAGAAAGCCAGTGTCTTCACTTTGTACCTGCTGAGTTTGAGATACTTTTCTGATATATATGGGAGAAAATGTCAGGATTCATGGAAGGCCAAAAGAAGACATCAGATCCCCTGGAGCTGGTGTTCCAGGTGATAAGAAACTGCTTGAGGTGGGTGCTGGGAATTGAACCTACATTCTTTGGAAGAACAGCCAGTGCTTTTAACTAATCAGCCATCTGTCTAACCTCTTAAGCCCCATTATTAAAATATGCCCTTCATTGTTGTGAAATGAGGTCAAAGTACCAGTGGTTATGTGAATGTCTCTGGATTTGGTCCGAAAGAGTAGTTAGAATACTTGCTGCTCTTGTAAAGGACTAGAGTTTTGTTCCCAGCACCCAAATCCAGTGGCTCACAATTGCCCAAAACTCTAGATCCAGGGACTTCAATACTCTCTTCTGGCCTCCAAGGGACCATGTGCATTCTCACATACCTACCTAAGTAAAATTTAAAAAGAAAAATCTCTCCTCTGCTATTTCTTATCTTCTCTTCATTAACTCTTTAGGTTAACATACAATGTAGTAGGATTCTTTGTGGTGTTTAAATACATACTTCTACCCTATCTCTGTGTGGTATATGTGTGTTTGTCCAAGTGTGTGCACTAATGTACTCTCCTGTGTGGGGACACCTGGAGGTCAATGGTCGATGCCAGGTGTCATCCTCAATTGTCCCTCAATTTACTCTTTGATCAGGTGTCACTGACGATGGAGCTCACCATTTTGGCTAGACTGTCTACTTAGTGAACTCCCAGGAACTGCTTATCCCTTGTCCCCAGCAATAACTGAAATGGGCTTATAGGTAGAGTTAGGCCATGGCCAGTTTTCTATGGGTGCTGGCAAACCAAACTCAAGTTCTCATGCTTGAGCAGAAGCACTTTACCTACTGGTCCATCTCCCCAGGCTTTAGTTTTCTTCATCATCTGATGGAATATAATAGGAAGAACTAAAATTTCCCAGGAAGGAGATGCTATGAGATTGTAAAACAGGAGACTGATGAATGATGGAGGGAAAATGATGGAAAATCCTCCATTCACAAAACACTATCCTTCTCTGGACCAGGAAAAAGGGTAAGGATCATAGATCAAGAACTAGAAAGCATGTAAAGCATCAAAACTGAGTATTTTCTCACGGTATTGCCTTGACTAGATGGCTGCTGACTTGAGCTATTGAAGCAAAATTGACCCATTTAGTGTTCAAACTGTGGGAAAATCTTATTTAATGAGAACCAATGAGCCAGAACTCTTAGTGTATCTTGTTTCCCTATACATCTTGGAGAGATGGTCAAAGATTACTAGAAAAGGAGCCACAGATTCACACAAATGGGTTCAGGCTCTACTTTAAAAGTATCAATTGCCACATCTTTTCATACAAATAACAAAAGAATAACTAGGAGTGAACTGAAAACTTAAAGGCCTTCCCTTACCGGTCCCACAGCATTAATTTTATTATATTTTTCAGAATAATCTGCCAGGACTGGTGGAGAAAATACTATTTTGTAGTATATCCTAAAAATTTTATTCTCACCTCTATTTTTATCTTCAATTTTCTCATAAATTCAAAAATAACTTTCAGCACTAGATTTGTTTTAGAAGATAGAGTAGTTCTGCAATATTTCTGCTTGCAGACTAGGTACCTTCCCCCCTGGCCAACTCCGTTTAGCATTTAATGGCAATTTTTAAAAATTAAAAGTTTAAGATGTATTTATTTTACTTTATGCACAGCATGTATGCCTGTGCACCATATGTGTCACTGTAGAGGCCAGAAGAGAGTGTTGGATCTCCTGGAGCTGGAATCACAGACAGTTGTGAGCCATTGTCATGTGGATACTAGGAATCCAACCTGGGTCCTTTACAAGAGCAGCAAGTGCTCTTAATTGATGAGCAGTCTTGCCAACCTCCAACATCTTTTTCTCTCACAGTATCAAAATTAAGGAAAAGTTACATTCCTTCTAGGTGTCTCATTAAACAAGCTTTCATTTTCTCATAATCATGATGCATTTGTTAATTTTGGAAACAGACTTAGACTTTTAGCATATAATTATGAAAACTAATTTTTGTAGAAACGAGGTTGATTATCATGAAATGCAAGTATGACACAAACCTAAAAAGTTATATTTATGACACTTGTCTTGCCCCTATAAAATGCATGGAATGTTTCAAAATTTATGAAAATGCAATTGTTTATAAAATATTTAGTTTTATCCACTTAAAAACATTTTATTAATTATTTGTCATGTATACCCAAAATAAACACAACTGTGTCAAGATAGAACATAAAATAGTTCATCTATTCACAAATGAACAAGAAATAGTTCCTCTTATAAGAATTTAGCTTAATGAATCCAGTTCAGTGCTGCCAACTGTCATACAGAGAATAAACTATGTATTCTCCACACAAATCCTAGAAATATCTCATTATTCATGACTGCCTAGGTATTATTCATTATGATTTTTGGCTAGTGCTATAGTTTACATGTGTTAGAAACTTAATCCCCAATGCAACAGTGTTAGCATGTAGAGTCTTTGGAAAGTGCTTTGTTATGTAGGCTTTTCTTTCATGAATGAATTAATTCTGGTCAAAACAAATGAGCAGCAGCAACAACAAACCAGGCTTGTGGAAGTGGATTAGTTCTTTCTTGCCCTTCTGCTTCCTGCTGTGTGCAGAATAGTAAGAAGGCTTTTATCAGACAGATACTGTGCCTTGATCTGAAACTTTCAAGACCTTAGAACTCCGTGGAAATAAATTATGTTCTTTAAGTTACTCAGCTTCAACTGTTCTGTTATAGAAACAGAAAACTGAGTGCACAGTGATTTTTTCCTGACATTTTAGAATTGGCATCCATAAGGATCACTTCTGCACAGTCTCAGATTGTCATCCTCTCAAAATCCTGTATTGGGCTGAGATAGCACAGAAGCATCTAAGGCATCTGCTGCAGATGCTTGTGGATGACATTTGAAGACACATTAACTAGTACAGATAGGCACATTGATCTTTAGAGTTTCATCAATGCCTTTGTAAGTGAAACTTCTGAAATGAAAAATACATACAACTCTATCTCACCCCAGCCAGAATGGTTGCCATTATGATAGCAATCAACAACAAATGCTGGAAAGGATGTTAGGAAGAAGGAACACACACACACACACACACACACACACACACACACACACACACACACACTCGTTACGGACATCAGTTCCTCAAAACTAAAATTAGAACTATCAGGTAACCCAGCTATAAGCACTATACTCAAAGGATTTTAGATCAGCATACTACAAAGATACTTGTACATTCATGGTTATTTCAACAATGCACACAAGGACCAAGTTATACATTTAACCTACATGTCCATCAACAGAAGAATAGATAATGAAAATGTAACATATTACAGAGTGGAATTTAATTCGATACTGCCATAAGGAAGAATAAAGCTACATTGTTTGCTGGAAAAGTGGATATATGTTAACAGAAGACTCAGAAAGACAAATATCACATTTTTCTCTCAGTTGAAAATCCTAGACTGTATATAGAATCATGAAATATAAAACATACATGTGATATATACTTTTTCATTAGGGCTGACCTGAGACTGTAGGGGGAAGAATAATAGTGGTAGACTACAGGAGGAGAAAGAGGAAGGTATAGGGATAAATATGGTCAAAGTACATGATATGCTTTAAAGAAATGTCTTTATGAAGCCCACAAATATGTACAACGAATGCATGGTAATTAAAAAGAAAAAGAAACCTACATGATTGTATTGAGAGTCATTTTGAAAATAGAAATTGGGATTTCAAAAGCACATTGGAATGTGCAATGTGGCTTTGTAGTTGTCAGGAACCAAGGGAAGCAGAATTGATGCAATATCAGAAGAGATACAAGGTTGACTATGATGGATACAGATTTGAGAGATGCTGGAATCATCAGATCAACTGCAGTCCTTGTTTTAGACATTGTTACTATTAGAATGATTTCTCATTAACAGGTCAACGTGCATAAAGGAAATCTTGAAATATTTAGGCAAATGTTGATATATATATATATATATATATATTATATATATATATATATATATATGTCTTTATTTTTTATTTTTGTGTATATATGTGTGAGTCTAATTGCCCCCAGAAACTAGAAGAGGATGATAGAGACCTTGGAACTGGAGGTACAAGTGACTATGAGTCACCAAACATGAGCACTGGAAATTGAACTTGTGTCTTTTGCAAGAGCATCTGCAGCCCCTAGGCAAGAGCTTTTCATAAAAATGGGTCAAAACATGATTAGTGGAAAGAAAACGAAAACTCAGTTGAATCACATATCAAAGATTTTTTTCCTCAGAGAGATTTCATTGGGTTGCTATAATTCCAGTGGGCTTGAAGGCAACAAGTTATAACCCGAAACTTGAAACTTCTCAGTTTGTTAATGTTACATATCTGTGCATGTAAATGCAAGTAATAGTTAGCAAATAATAAAAATAAACCCATTAGTACCAAATGCAGAAATGCAATATCAACTGACAAGTTGCATTTGTGCTTGACAAGAACTTTTGTCTTGGAAGGAATCCACTTTATCTGTCATGGTACACATCAACTGAAGGCCAAAGCTTAGAACACTCTGAAAGAAGGGCAACATGGCATATGCTGCAGATAGTTTCTGTTCTACAATCTCTTATTCTTTAAAATATGGTGTTGGAGTTACTATTTTAGAGGATGAGTGGTTAAGCAATGAAGTAACCGGCTTGAGGCAAATTATCTAAAGAAGCCCAGAACTCCATAAAGAAAAAAAGTGCCTTTTATTTGTCTAAGATCCTGAACAATGTAAATACTAAAGCATTTTTAACAAATGAGGTAGAGGATATTTAAGAAGAAATTATATAGCTCAAGGGGAGTTTACAAGCTATGCTATCATGACTATGAAGTTCACGTATTCATGCTGTAGGTGCCAGCCATTTTCAATGGAGACATTACTGGAGTCCAAGTTGTCTCACTCATGTAAAGAGTGTTAAAAATAAAGCATTTCCTTTTGTTTTGCTTATTTTGCCATAGTTGAAATTCAATTCTCATAACTGTGAACAAAAGAGACAATAGAGTACACATTGAATTTATAAAAGTAGCCATCTATTTGCTTCCATGACTGTGGCAAAGAGGCAGTGTCCTCATTAGGGTTACTATTTGCTGTGATGAAACACCATGACCAAATGCAACTCAGGGTGGAAAGGGTTTATTTGGCTTATACTTTCACATCACTGTTCATCATTGAAGGAAGTCAGGACAGGAACTCAAACAGGGCAGGGATCTGGAGGCAGGAGCTGATGCAGAGTCATGGAGGGGTGCTGCTTATTGGCTTGCTAAGCCTGCTTTCTTATAGAACCCAGGAGCACCAGCCCAGGGATGGATGGCACCACCCACCATGGGCTGGACCCTCAATCCCTAATTAAGAAAATGCCTATAGCACAGGATCTTATGGAGGTATTTTCTCAGTTGAGGTGCCCTCCTCTCTGATGACTTTTCCTTGTGTCAAATTGACACAAAACTGTCCAGCACAGCAAGGAAGAACTAGGTTTTATTCACTTCTTTTTTTGTCCCATCTCATGCAAGAGGAAGAATAAACCTTTTTTGGGAAGAGTAGTGTCCACAAAGAGAGGTGCTGTGGTTTCATTATGATTTGTCCCCCCCCCCACACTCATGTTGAAATTTGTTGGCCATTATGGCTGTAACAAGTGATTATGTCATTAAGAGTGAACAATGCCTTTCTTGCAGAAGTGGGCTTGTTTTCTCAAAGTGGATTTTGCTACAGAGGAAGCTTCTCACATTTTTCTCTCCCTCTACTTTCCCACTGTCTTATGATACCACATGAGGCCCTTATCCAAAATAGCAAGCTGATCTTGGACTTCGAGGTTTTAAAACTATAATTGAAACCATTTCCCCTCCTTTATAACTTATCCAGTCTCTGAAACTCTGTTATGGCAACAAGAACTAGCTAAGGCAGAAAATTGGTACCAAGGAGTAGTGTGTTTCTGTAGCCATCACTGAAGATGAGAAGTTGAGCAGCAGTAGTCGATTTGGAAAGGACGAGGTGGCATGCAGATTCCCTGGGATGAGGTTTATTAGAATGAAAGGACCTCAAGGACAAGGTTGACACTTGAGGTTGGAGGAAGAAAATTAGACACTGGCTACCTATACAATATGTGGAGATCTAAACATGGTGTGGCTTCGAAGGGAACGGGCTTCCTTTTAAAGCCTGTAGATGACCTTAATTGAGAGGGGGATTGTTGTGGGGAAGACAGAAAAAAAGGAGTTGACATGAGTGGGAAGAGGGGGGACACAGATGAGCCTGTTCAGAGAGCAGCCTACAGGGCATCTCTCCCAGCAAATCCCCAGAACAGAAGAAAGATCTGTCTTTTTATAAGCTTTCTTTCGGGGGGGGGGGTGGAGTTGGGGAGGAGGTGGCAGAAAGTTTCACAGTATGTGACTTAGCTCAGCACAGTGCATGTGACAAAGAGCATGGAAGAGCCTGGTAACATAGATTGACAACTGTGAAGTCACAGCTCAAACTATTTAACTCTGTCACGGAGATAGGTTTGGCCTGTCTGTGGCTATAGTATCCAGCCTAAGGATTCAGGCACCTCTTCTAACAGAAGTGTCTTTGCAAACTGGGTAACAGTGGGAGAGATTTGAAGAAAATGCTGGATAAAGCATGGGACTGCATCGTCAGTGTCATTGGTGAGTCCAACTAAGTCTCAGAAGACTAGGTGACTCAGGAGTTGTGTTGAGCAGAATGTTGATAGAAATATGGATAACAAACCAAGGCTATGGATTAGTTAGTAAATGCTTGCCTAGCATGCCCAAGGCCCTAGGTTTGATCCCCAGCACCATATACTCCAGGCTTGATGGTACACATGTAGAATCCTAGAACTTGGGATGAGGAGGCAGGAGGATCAGGATTTCAAGATCCTCTTTGGTTACATAATGTATTCATGGCCGACCTGGAACTACTCATGACCCTGATTCAAAATAAAAGAAAGAAAAAGAAAAAAATATTGATGTTAGGATTGTTTAGAGTCCTTGCCTCCAAATAAGGAGAATAAAGCCTATGCTGCTACAGTGTCAAATGGAAACGGGGAGTATCTTATTGGAAGCTTGTTATCCACTTTCATGGGATTTGGCTGCATCATGTCTATGCCTTAGGGCTTTGTGGAAGGCTGAATTTAAGAGTAATGAAGGAGGCTATGTGATGGAAAAATATCTAAATAGCTAAGCTTTCAGAAAGCAGTGTGGCTGCTTTTAACTGCCTATACTAAACTAAGACAGAAGAGGGATGACCTAAAGGCAGGGTTTAATTAAAAGGGAAGCAGAGTGTAAAAATTTGGAAAATGACCAGCCTGGTCATGTAAAGAATGAAAATGTGTCCAAGAGTTCTGCCAAGCAACAGTTTCTAAAATGATTAGCTCGAACAAAATGGAGCCAGGTACTATTTGTCAGGATAATGGGGAAAAGGCCCTTAAGGCATTTCAGAAATCCTTGAGGCTGTCGCTTTTATCACCGGCTCAGAATTTTAGAGCCCTGTGGATGGAAAAGGTTTGCTTCTCAGGGCTGCCTCAGGTCTCTACTCTCTGCCCCTTGGCATAGTGCTGTGCGAATGCTCCATCACTTGCTGCAGCAGTCCCGGGTGCATCCTGCTGGAGCTGTGGAGGGTGCAAGCCATAAATTCTAGTGGTGTGCCAACTCTGCCAGCATACATACAGAGGGCAACAGCTGTGGAGGTGTGCGCTCTTCCACCTAGATTTCAAACAATATATCAGTGAACCTGGCGTCTCAGGCAGACGAGCCGCATGCTGGAACAGGCCTGCTTCCAGGACTTCTGACCTGCAGAGCTACTGGCAGCATGTGAAATCCTTTTAGAGAAGAGGCAGACCCAGCAGTGTGCAGCTCCTATCAGGCAGCTGAAGGCTGAGTGGAGTCAACGAAGCCAGACAGGAGTTGTCTTATTGTGCTGAGGAAAATCCCATGGGTTGAAAGATTACATTCTCCCTTTGTTCTAGCATCCAGGCTCTCAGGCCCTAACTTGATAGGGTTGCAAGCAAAGGAAGAACCCCTATCCCTTATCCTTACTCCTGCCACATGGCACATCATACATTAACCAAGCCCATCCACCTATATAGACAAAGAGTGTCTCCTATCACATAACTTAAGTCACATATGCCCAGCTCCTTTACCTGGGTCACAAAGCACAGTTCACACATTAATTAAGCCTGCTTCCTGTTTCTCAAAAACCTTTGAAAGAAGACACCTTGTTTTGTCTGAGCCTTCTTATTTCATCAGACCCCCACCCTACTGCTCAGAATCCCTTCCATCAGGCCTATTGCTCCAGTTTTGAATGGGAAAGTCTACTCTGTATCTATCCCATGGTTCTGTTTTGGACATAGGTAACTTTTTTTGGTCTTGGAGGTCCACTTTAGAGTTTAGTTGATAGTGGACTCACTAATAGTGTGGAACCCCGGAGACAGAGCACTGGGACTTTGCACTGTAAGAAAGAAGGCCACAAATTTAGGGGATCAGGTGCAGAGTGCTATGGTTTGAACACGGCTTATTCTCTCTGAAACACATGTGGAAGTTTGATTGTCATTGTTGTGATGTTGGGTGTTGGGGTCTCCAAGAGGTAACTAGGTTGTTTAGAGTGGTTAAGACCTTTCTTGTGAGAATAGGCACCTTCTCCTGAGAGTCGATTGCTATTGGAGGGGCATGTTTACCCTCGTCTTCACCAGCTGCTCTCCTAGAGGACCCATGTTTGATTCCCAGTGCCCACACAGTAGCTCCCGACCATCTGTTAACACAGTCCCAGGGGGAATCCAACACACTCTTTTGACCTCCAAGGGTACTACATATATGTGGTGAATAGACATACATGTAGAATTGTTATTGGAGAGACATGTTTACCTCTTCTGCATGTGTCCACATATACCTTTATTTTCTATCATATTATGACACAGGAAAAGGCCCTAGCTAGATGTGCAGGCAGATTTTGGATTTCCAGCCTTGTGAAACAAAATAAATCTGCTTATTTTCTTTATAATTACAACTTTGAGTATTCTATTATAACCACAGAAAACAGAACAAGGGAAAAGGTAATATCTTTTTTCCTTGTCAGAGAACAAATGTTCTGCAGATTGGGGAATATTTTCAGGAAAGACAGTGGATATATTTCTGGGTTAAATGTTCAGCTCACCACTCCCGTCCCCAAACCCCACTGAAAATCAGGTGAGGGAAAGAGCATCAGGATGCTCCATACAAGGTGGAAGATGGATTTTTGGCTATTGCCAAAGGAATTTAGGATTGAGAGTCTATTCCACAAGGTCTGTTAAGACCCTCACCTATATACTCATGTTCATATATATGTGTAATTACAATAATCCAATGTGAGAAGCATATATTCCTGGGTACAGAGGCCATGGTACCCTTTGTTGTCCTTTTCATTTATCCTCACACTGGATGTATCTATATAGATAGAAAAACAAGGGAACACTTGAGCCAGGAGTGAATAAAGAGGAGAGTTTTGAATAATCAAAGGATTGATCCTGTATCCAGACTGCCTTTAAACCTGGGATGTGATGGCTCTCATGATTAAAAGTGTTTGCAAAGTTTTGCTATCAAAATATATTCCTGAGGGGGTTGCCAAAGAATACATGGTGATAGTTTTACTCCAAAAGAAAAATCATTTTATGCTCATAGCAGAGGAGTAAAATTTTCTCATAAAAGCCATAGTTGAATAATCCAGCCTTGATGTAGAGCCTATGATTTCCATTGTGTATGCATGTGTGTGTATGTGTGTGTGAGTGTGTGTATGGTATGTGTATGGTTTTCTTAAATAAAAATGTAGACTCCAGGGAGGCAATCTTAATCAAGTACCCAATGATGTTGTTTTGGTACTCTCACTCTGTCTTTTAGCTTTTTCCCACCTATATCTAATTCAGTAGAAATTCTTAAAAAGAAGCAATTGGCATCTACTGCATCTTTCTTAAGGCATCCAAGTTTTCATAATATAATGTTTGTGCTAACTCTATGACTTTATGTGATATTTCATTGAATTACAAAAATCACAAAAAGTGAAGACAGTATACACAAGTTCAGGAGCAAATAAGAGTAATATTTGAGGTGTATTCAGCATGAATGTCATGTGTAGAAGAGAGGGATATTTCAGAGATGCCTCTTACCAGACTTCTCTTTTGTGTGCCTGCTTCCTTGGGCCCTTAATGTTAGGGACATAGGGTGCTCACAGTGAACAGGCTTCCGATGCATATTTTAGGGTCAGGAGGGAGCACACAGGTGATAGTTTATATTGATTGCTAACTTGACAAGATGCAGAATCACCTAGTAGACAAACCTCTGGGTGTGCCTGTGAGGGATTGTCTAGATTAGATCAATTGGGGTGGGAAGACTCACCTTAACTGTGGGTGGCATCATTCCCTAGGCGAGGATTCTGGACTAAGTAGAAAGGAAGAAGTGGGCTCAGCACTGCATTCATCATCTCTGTGCTTTCTGACTGTGGACACAATGTGACTAGATGCCTCACACTGTTGCTACCATGACTTCTCCATTATGGTGGACTGTCCTCTTGAACTGTGAGCCTAACCTTGTCTTCCTTAAGTTCTTTTTTGTCAGGGCATTTTTATCAGAAGAATAGAAAAATGACTAATACATTTTGAACTACTTTGGGCTATCTGAGTTTTTCCTCAGGTAGGTGTAAAATATTTTCTTTAAATCATAAAGTATTGGTGAAGATCCTGTTTGAGAAGAACATATACTGAAAAAAACAGCACCATGGATGATCATTAATATAAAATGATAGTGTGAATACAAGCATCTTCAAATGGCACAAAAGAACACAATTGTCTCCAGAGAGACTTAAGTATCATCTACTGTTTTCTACTGCATTTTTGACATCTCTTGAACATCATTGGAATCATCCCCATTCAGTATGCAATAATATACTTGTGTCTCATTTTCAGCCTTGATTCCTTTAGGAAAGATTATTAAGAGCTATTAAGAGAGTGCATTGAGATTGATGTCTGCATTTGTAGTCTTCATCTCCAATTTTCCTCATTCAAGATGTTAACCTAATTTTACCTAGAATAGCTTTTCATTGTCTCGAGGAATCTGTTTTTGCTGTTTCTCCCATCCCCTGGTTCATTTTTTGCTGGAATAATAGAAATATCAGCTCAGTCAATTGAAATTTTCCCTACAAGAGATCAATTCAAGATGGTGGCAGTCACCAGCATCTTTGGGATCAGGAAGCATCTCTGAAGAGCCTGAGAGACACACAGAGGCTATGAGGGGAGATGTGGTGGAGTCTTCAGAGACCTAAGTATCTCTAGAACAACTCAAAAAAGGGCATGTCTTATAGGATGATGCTTTTAATGG